>NC_081290.1:265383822-265720697 GCF_030435805.1 Mustela lutreola
CTATTCTTAGAATTTCTTCTAAAAGCTGCTTTGTTTTACCTTCACACTTAAATCCGCTCTAATTCTGTTCTTGGGGAGAGATTGTGTAAAATAGAGGTTACTTCCATAAATGTTTGGTAGAATTTACTGGCAAGTTCCTGGAACTTCCTATATGTGACTTAGTAAGTTGATTAAATTGTTTAAATTAGATTTACTAATGCTTACACTTTGTTTGTTCATCCATTAGTTTTGAAACTTATTCTTCTAAAAAGTTGTTAATTTTGTTTAATTGTCAAATACTTAAAAAAATCCCCTTTATTTTTAAATGTCTCCATTACTAGTGGCAACATGCATTTTTTCTTTCTTCTATTAGTAGTTTAGATTTTCTGACCTGTTTTTCCTGATCTTTCTTGCTAGAAGGTTTTACATTATACAGAACTAACTTTTGGCTTTTTTTGAGGGGGTGGTCTTACATATTATTTCAGTGGTTTCTGCTTATTTATTCTTCCTAATTTTGTTAAGGATTGCACTTGTTTTTTCTAACTTCTTTTGGTCTATACATAGATAATTGATTATTAGTTTCTGTTTTTTCTTTTGTGATATATCTGTTCAAAGCTACACATCTAATTAGTGCTTTATGTTCATACAATTTTCATTTATCTTTTCAGTTAAATATATTTTCTAGCTTTCATATTTCCTTTATGCCTTTTTCCCACTTATTTAGAAGTGTTATTGCTTAACACTTAGAAAAATCTCCATATATTTTGAAATTATCCTGAGTTGATTTTCAGCTTAATTTCACTATGGTCAGGGAAGATTATCTGAATAATTTAGTCCTTTGAGAGTTATTGTTAACTAGCATATTATTAATTTTGGTCCATTTTTATTTGACCTAGAAAAGAATATGTGGGTTATGGTTCTGGTTTCAGAATTCTACTTATTTCATTTATATCAATCATGTTAATTAATGGCTCCAATATTCTATATGTTTTTAGATTTCTGTGAGGTTATTCTTTTATTAAGACAGATGTCTTAAGTAACTGCATTATGATAGATCATTTATTTTTTTCTTTAAAATTGTTTTCCTATTTTGCCTTTATTTATTGATTCTATTATTGGGTATATGTGTATTTAAAAGCATGATGTAGATTGAATTGGCTCTTCCGTGCTTCTGAAATGTCATCTTTGACATTAATTGATGCGGGACTGCAAGTGAATGGTCAAGAAAGAATTCTTGGGACATTTTTGGTGCAAAAAGGTGCTTTTAGACTGGTCTCGTAGGCAGAAAGAGCTGCACTTTTGCTGTTTGAAGTTGATGGTAATATGCTAAGTGTTCAAGGGGAAGGGGGCATTTCTACTCGTAAAGCTACTTTTGCAAGATTTCTCTGCCTGCTTATCATTCAGCTTGGCATTAACTATTGGTGAAATGTATAGGCAGTCATGAGACCATTTAAGAAAATAGCAACCAGGACATATTTGATCATTATCAGAACTATGCAGGCTATATATCAGTCTTCTCAGTTAAAAGTGAATATTTTTCTGCTTCTATTCCTAATGATGCATCTTGTATTAAACTCAGCTTTGAATGAAATTAGCATAGAAACACCAACTTTTTTGGACTACCCTTGCACTACCAAAAAATTTCCATCCTTTACATTCAAATTGCTTTTTTTTTTTTAACATTTAATGTACCTTTTATAAGCAGCATATATAGATGAGTTTCATAATTTTTATGGGATGACAGTTTTATTCTTTTACGTGTAGTATATAGCCCATTGGTATCTAGTGGAAAATACTGGTATGATTCTGTTTATATCAACATCCTTCTAGTTGTATCTGATACAGTTTTTAAAAAGCTTTATTTCTTTCTTTTAGAGAGCATGCATGTGCAGGGAAAGGGGCAAAAGGTAAGGGAGAGACAATCTCAAGCAGACTCCCCACTGAGTATGGTAGCTTGATCCCATGACACTGAGATCACAACCTGAACCAAAAATAAGAGTCAGATGTTTAACCAGATGGAGCCACCAAGGCACCCCAGTATCTGATACAATTTTATATTCTTTTTAAACATATGCACATTTTTATTTTTATTTTTTATAGATTTTTTTTTTAATTTATTTGAGAGAGAAAGAGAGAGACAGCATGAGCAGGAAAGAAGAGCCAGAGGGAGAAATAGATATCCTGCTGAGCAGGGAGCCTGAGGCGGGGCTTGATCCCAGGACTATGAGATCATGACATAAGCCAAAGGCAGACACTTAACTGACTGAGTCACCCAGAAGCTCCCATATGTACATTTTTAAAAATCGGTCTATTATGGTCACATTCTTCTGTTAACTTCTGAGGTGATTTTTTCTTAGTTATTACCTTGGAGATTAAAACAGAAATTTTATGACACCGTAAATGAAATTCCTTATAATGTTATAATCATTTCTTAAATAGCTTTATTGAGTTGAGTTTGGACATATGGCTACAGTCATGACATGATCATCACAGTCAAGATGATAAACATCTTCATCACTTCCAAAAGTTCCCTGTATCTTTTTCAGCAGTAAGAACATTTAACATAAGAGCTAGCCTCTAAAAAAATTTTTAAGTGCACAATACCATGTTGTTAACTGTAGGTAGGGATGATGGTGGAGAACATCTAGAATTTATTCATCTTGTATACAGGTAAGGTACTTTCAGAAATTGCTAATATGTATCCTGATAAAAGAACAAATTTGCGAACTAGGGATTATATACAATACTAACTAATTTTTTTTTTATAAGGATGTCAAGGAATATAATGTGGGAAACAGTTAGAAAATAATAGTAGTAGCAGGGTCTGGGAGACTCAGTCAGTTAAGTGTCTAACTCTTGATCTCGGCTCAGGTCTTGATCTCAGGGTCAAGAGTCTCACTGTGGATCCTACCTAAAAAGTAGGTGGTGAACAGTAGAATAGTTAAATAGGAAAAAAAAAAATGAACCATATAAACATATGAAAATTTACATGAAATGGATAATACACCTAAGTCTTAGAGCTAAAGGTATCAGTTCTCTCAAATGGGAAAATCTCAGTGACAGAGAATAGGTAAAGATTTGCTTAATAAATGGGTCATGTTTATTATGTCCTAATAAACATCAGGAAACATAAAACTTGGATAAATTCAACTTCCTAACGATTAAACTTTTTTTTTTTTTTTCCATTTGAAAGACACTGTTTTGAAATGAAAGGAAAACCTCTTGATTAGGAGACATTAATGGCAACATACATAGAGTTGTGTTCAGAATATATAAAAAGATTTTATAGCTCTACAAAAGATAGAGCCCAATTCAAAATATAGGAAAACTTTCACATACACAACCAAAGAACATACAAAAATGGCAAATACATGAAATATGTTCAACATCCTTAATCTTCAGGAAAATTCAGATTAAATCTAAACTCATTAGGATGCTAAAAGTAAAATAAGATTGACAATACCAAGTATTGGTAAAGATGAGTAGCAACCAGACCTCTTATACTCCTGTATTGCTAGCTGGCATACATAACGAAACAGACATTTTAAAATGCAATTGGTAGGATTTTTTTTTTTTAATAAAAGCAAACCTACGTTTAACATATGATCCAATGATCCAATTCCTAATATTTATCAAAAGAAATAAAAGCACATGATCGTTTAAAACTTACACTTGAAAGTTCATAACAACTTTACTTATTATAGCCCCAAACTAAAAACAATCCAAATAAAATAAATCCTTTTTATTTTATTGTTTTATATTTTCTTCAACTGTAAATACTAACATTTCTATACCATATATATTCTTAATGTGGTTTCTAAAGAATTCCACTCCACCACCCTACACCCCCACCACATCTCAAATCATGCTTTAAATTCATGACCTCACTGAATGAACAGAGCCATGTCTATTTATTCTATTTTTATTGATATATGGTCAGTAGACTTTTCTTTATTCACCAATTATCTAAGGTGTTTTATCGTATGACATGGTAGATATTAAATTTTACCAATTTTTCCCGACCTCCTACAGTAGGGCAGGGGGAATTGAGAGTGGCCTTCCATTATATCCTTAATATGATTTTGCTAAGTATGTTCTAACAAGTTCCTGGATACTTAGTATGTGCTCTATAACTGAACCGAGGTGAGTCTACTCCTTGGTGAGTAACAGAAACTATATCTGCTGAGTTATTGTACAAAGGAAACTTGATTTGCATCAGATAAGGAAATCATGGGGAATATGACTCCCAAAGACATGACTTCCTGAGAGGTGGTGAATGGGCTCCTTTTGTTTAAGGTTATGCTGAATATTTAGATAGGGAAGTCTTGTCATTTAGAGGCAAACATAAGGTCACACATGTGCCTTAAGGAAATACATCTGTAGAAACATTGTATGTTAAGTAGATGATGCTAAAGCTCCTCTTTGGGTGAAGATTTTAGTATTAGAATGTGGTAAAAGTAATTGTAGGTCATTCCAGAGTTCAGTCCATAGTATATCTGTGCAAGTTGGGGGTTACACTCAAACTGGTCTGGGTGGTCTAGACAGCTGAAGGCCTTACCAGGCCCTGGCTATTGCTTGAGGGGTAGTCTCTGGTTTCACTTCCCTGAGTTAAGAGGGAACCCAAGGAGCGCCTGGGTGGCTCAGTGGGTTAAGCCGCTGCTTTCGGCTCAGGTCATGATCTCAGGGTCCTGGGATGGAGTCCCGTATCGGGCTCTCTGCTCAGCGGGGAGCCTGCTTCCTCCTCCTCTCTCTCTGCCTGCCTCTCTGCCTACTTGTGATCTCTCTCTCTGTCAAATAAATGAATAAAATCTTAAAAAAAAAAAAAAAAGAGAGAGAGAGAGAGAGAGAACCCAGAAAGAAGAGATGAAGAGTTGAAGAAAAAAATTGTAAGATAAAGTTAGTGAGTGCAAACAGGTAGGCAGTAATGGTTAGGTCTTGGGGACTACCTGATGAGGGCTCCAGGCAGATTGACTACATTAATGACTTTACTACTGCATCATTCTCCAGGCCTCCCTGTTTGCCATATAACCTGATAGTGTTCTCCCTAGACTGACTTAGTGGCCCATGGGATGTTGATAAGCCCAACTCAAGCAGTAGCTTTGAATGATTGGGCTTACTCCCTCTTGTGTTCTGTCATTCAAATGAGAGCATGCCTGGCCTTGCCTGCTGCAAAGTGAGAACCACAGGAGCCATTGTCCCCCTTTCCTGTTGCCTGGGATGAAGTCAGCTGAATGCCTGATATATGAGTATCCCAGGACCAAATGAACCACTGAGCTATGCTTACCCTAAATCATTGAACTGTGGGGTCATTACCAAAATAAATGACTGCTTGTTCTATGCTTGAGTTTTGAGGTGCCTATTTACACAGCATTATTGTAGCAATGGATAGTTTGTACAGTGACAAATCCCCTTCCTTTATGGTAAGAGGTTTTGCTCTCCTGGCTTAGCATGGCTCCCTGGAGATTTCTTCTGTAAGAAGATACTGGCTTTTAGGCTATGCTCCTACATATTTCACTTGCTGCATCAAGCAAGCTTTAAAGATTCCTTTCTCTTTTGTATGACCTCACTCTTCTGTTAGCTACTGTTTTAATACTGTCAATGCTCTTTTCATTTTTTTTTTTTAAATTTTAGAAGTTGTGAACGGTGGATTTACTCTGTTAAAAATTCTAGTTTAAAACTATTACCTCTAGGGGTACCTGGGTGGCTCAGTGGGTTAAAGCCTCTGCCTTCGACTCAGGTCATGATCCCAGGGTCCTGGGATCGAGCCCCACATCGGGCTCTCTGCTCAGCAGAGAGCCTGCTTCCTCCTCTCTCTCTCTCTGCCTGCCTCTCTGCCTACTTGTGATCTCTGTCTGTCAAATAAATAAATAAAATCCTTAAAAAAAAATAAAATAAAATAAATAAATAAATAAAACTATTACCTCTATATATAGGAAAAGAATTAAAATACTTAAAAGCGCACTCAAATTTGGAGCAAGAGCTATTCAGCAATTGTATGCCATGTATAATTTAAAATTTTTAGTTTTCAAGCCAGAGACTTATATGCCAGGTATCTAATATGTATAATTAATACATAATTAATAATGTATGTAATATATACAAAATTCAACTAGGTAAAGTTAAAGATCTAATTGGCTTTATCCAGTGATTCATGAATCAAGTAGCCTGCCATCCAGCAAATAGAAGGAAATGGAGGAGCTACATCAAGTGGAAGGGTTTTATAGGCAGAAATGGGGAGGGAGAAGGAAGTCATTAGCAAAAGAATTGTTTCAGTCAAGGTCACCTTCCCTCAGTGAGAAGGACAGGGGTCTTATTATGCAGATTGCCTCACAAGTGCTGATCAGGAAATTCCAGACTGATTGGTTTAAAATTCCACTACTGGTTGAGGCTGAAGCTGTAATTAGGTTAGGTATTTGGTCTTGGTGGGGTTTAGCAAAAGTGACTCCATTTTGGACCCATTTTTCTTGTTTTTGTTTTTGTTAATAGAAATAGTCCCTTTCAAAAGCAGTTAAATAAAAGAGATGAATTAATAATATATTGACCATTCTCTTAGCATATGTTTGGATTTAAACCGAGGAAACATGCAAGAAACGTACTTGGTTTGAAAGCAGCTCTGCATGGAAAGCTACAAGTATTTCTCATACGGT
Organism: Mustela lutreola; assembly: GCF_030435805.1. Taxonomy (NCBI): domain Eukaryota; kingdom Metazoa; phylum Chordata; class Mammalia; order Carnivora; family Mustelidae; genus Mustela; species Mustela lutreola. The sequence goes on from NC_081290.1 coordinate 265,390,449, forward strand.
TTTTTAAAAATCATAGTTCTTTTTAGTAACTATAGTAAATGTTGGTTTAGAAATTTTCTCTATAAGATGCAGTCTCATTTTTCATGTCTTGGTCTAACTATATTATTTAAGAAACTTATAATGTTTCCTCTGCCCCTCCGCATGCCTCCCACCTGTGAATCACTACCTGAACAAACCCCAAAGACAACACTCTGTCAGATAACATTTGATTAAATGGAATGACCATCTATCACTAGAGCACAGTGATTAAAATGTCCTCTGTTATCAACACCATCATCCATTAGTTAAAGGCAGAATTCATTCAGCAGAGAAAAAAAAAAAAACAACCAAATGAGGTACTACAAATTTGATTAATCAGTTTCTAATTACTTGAGACTCATAGAGCATTTCAGAAAGACAGAAACCACTTACCACAAAGATGTAAAGGCAAACCAAGAATGAAAGTGTACCACTTAAAGTTCACAGTAACATTTGAAGTCCTCTGGACATTTCAGCAAAGTACTGTCCATCTTTCCTGAGTGTTCCTCCCTTAGCTTATATATGCGTGTTTGCACTGACAAGACAATCTCCTTGACCAACCACTGTCAGGCTGCTCTGAATCCTCTTCTCAATGAGGCCTCAATGTTTGGACAATGTGTTCCTTTTTGCATTGCCCAGTTGGAACAAGATCTTGCTGGATCAGTTTAGCAAGAATCCCCTCTCTTGATATCTGAACTCCTCAACAGCTGATCAAATCTCATCCTTCCTCCCGCACAGGTGACCTTTCATAACCCTGGCCTGCCTTCAGCAAGAATCCTGTCAAATCAGTTTAGTCAGAATGCCCTCAATTCTCAAGGTTCACTTCTAGTAATTTTCCATCCACTGATGCCTCCACCTTGTCCCCAACTATAAATTTCACTTTTCCTCTTATTCAGAATTGAGTTTATTTGCATAATAAGGTCTCTCTTTCTTATTTTCAGTATTTCCTGAATAAAATCTGTTTTTACCTTTAACTATTATCTAGCTCTGGTTTTCTTTGGTACAACTAAGATAAAACAAGTTCTCTTTTGTTTAGAGAAATAACATTTAGTATAGCAAAAAACAAAAAAACAAGACTAATATTAGTGTTAGCTATTATAAACCTTCTAAAATTAAATAATATGTGATCATACAGTTCTAAGAATTTCTGAGAAGACAGATGGGGCATTGCTTCCTGCTGAGGAGGAGTCAAAGAATTTCTTACCTGTCAGAGTCTGTGTTGTGTGATTGGAGGTCTCCTGGTTCTTGGATTCCCATGAGAGTTACATGAGGATCCATGTTGGAATAAAGGCAGCAGGAAGGAAAGTACCCTCTCAAGGTGGGAGAGTGGACAGTCCCAGAGCTGGCAACTGCCCTAAGGCTACAGGAGTCCTTTCCTTTTATGTGAGCTGGGTCTTTTGTCATGGATGGGGTGATCTCTAGTGGAGGCTGCTTCCAGTCACGTGGGGGACCCCTCCCACAGTTTGCAAGGGAGAGTATTTGATTCTACAAGGCTTGTACAAGAACCAACATGGAGGCCTCCGCCCATGGTTAGAGGGACCATGATCTCAGTGTACCTATGTTGTAATGAGCCTGGGGGTTATCCTGGGCACAAATGAAGAGGAGAATGCATGTTCTGCACACAAGGCTCTTGACCTGGTTAGTGCTAGCGTCTTGGAAGCCACAAAGTTAGAAAGCACCCAAGTGTGTAAGCTATTTATCACCATCCTTGCCTCCAGCTCCTATTTCTGTCATTCCCCTCTTAAGCTCTTGGGACTCTGCCTCAGGATGTTTCTTCCCCTGCTCCTATCTAGCTTCTACCTAACAAATCTGAGAGATATTGACAAAATTCAATAAAGCATTCTTTACTCTAGTGCCTTCCTCTAATGTACTCTTAAGAACAAGGTAGAAACCAGTATATGTTTAGCTTAAATACAACAATAACTTGGTTTCTTGCAAGGCTTAGCTTAGGTTCAATAAGCATTTTTCTAAAACCGAATAAAATTTTCAATTTTGTATTAGATTTCTTAAAAATTAATGCTGACCCACAGTTTTATGCACAAAAGTTTTGAGATGGGCTTTCAGAGGTATAGAACATATATATACAAGTTCTAAGTCTACATATTGCTAAAGAAAAATCCTGAACATGCGCCTTTAGAACAAAAGCCAGTTTTTCCATGTGGTGTGACTAACAATATCATATTTGTATCCCTGTCTCTTACTGTACACTGCTATATAAAAACTGTTCCAGGGTCCTCAAATTGAGACTGTTTTCCAAACATACCTTGTACTTTTCTAACTCACTGTTTTGTTCATGATTGCCCCTCCTTGCCTGGAATGCCTTCTTCCATATATGTTGCTGTTCCACAGAATAACTCATTTTTAAAAATTATTTATTTATTTTTTTAAAGATTTTATTTATTTATTAGACAGACAGAGATCATAGGTAGGCAGAGAGGCAGGCAGAGAGAGAGGAAAAGAAAGCAGGCTCCCACTGAGAAGATAGCCCAATGTAGGGCACAATCCCAGGACCCTCGGATCATGACCTGAGTCAAAGACAGAGGCTTGAACCCACCGAGCCACCCAGGTGCCTAAATGAGTCATTTTTAATACTTACCACAATCTCTTCCAGGTAGCCTCTCCTCATCTTTTAAAATCAGATCATCAGTCACTTCACTCTGCCCCTCCATTCTTCTTTTGGCTCCCCTCACCATATTTTGTTAGCCTTTGTGACAAAACTTACTTTCAGCCAAGAACCCTCTTACACATCTTCACAGGCAGCCAGCACTCACTGTACATATGTATGTATACACATGATAAACATAAATTTAAAAATCTAACATAGGGGCACCTGGGTGCCTCAGTGAGTTAAAGCCTCTGCCTTCGGCTCAGTTCATGATCCCAGGGTCTGGGATCGAGCTCCACATCGGGCTCTCTGCTCAGTGGGGAGCCTGCTTCCCCCTCTCTCTCTCTCTCTGCCTGCCTCTCTGCCTACTTGTGATCTCTCTCCGTCAAATAAATAAAATCTTTAAAAAAAAATCTAACATAGTTTAAAAGAAGTGAATGAATTTACTTCTATAATATTCTAGCAATGTCCTCAATATGGAATAAAGGAGGAGGAAGTAGCTGAAGTTTAAATTTCATGATAACTGTTGAGTACAAGAGTACATTCTACGAGGCTGGAGATGTCTTTGGCCTAGAGAGATAGGCCAAGAGTTTGCCTGTGAAAATTCATACAACAGCAGGCTTCAAGCAGCAGTACTTAACTTGTCTCCTGGAATTTGGGGCTAAGAGTTACAGGGTCAGATATCACTCTGTGACTTTCTTGTCAGAACAGTTTCTGTGACTTTTTAATAAAAGTGAACACTGGATTTGGTGAGCCAATATTTTTTGGTTTGTCTTTGTATAATGGAAATAGTATTGGTGAATTGCTAAAACAGCAGAAGGCATATGAAGAGCTTGATAATTCCCAACCTTCAAGAAATTGTTCTTGAACTTAGAGAAGACAACTTCTATGATATTAAGATACTTTCCACAATTTACATTATCTTACAGTTATATTAAAGTTATATATTATTTATCTTCCTAAATAAACTTTAAGCAACTTGAATTAACATGTCATATGGTGTTTTATGCAACTCAATCACGTTACATAATGTTTCACATATGTCAGGTGCTTTAATGTTTGAGTTGAATGTCTTCATAGAATAATTAATAGTTTGCCAGATCAAATATTTATATAGTTATTGTGATTAGTTTTGGTTGTGGGGTGGCAGGCTATCATTTTAATTTTATTGTTTATTACCAAATGGCCAGCTACACCAAAAATATCAACATGGAATTATACAATGTAGCCAAAGTTGGATTACTACTATGAGCCTCTAAAATTTTATGACTGAAATATAAGGGAGGTGTACTAGCTCATCTCAATCATAACACAGTCTTCCTTGATGGATGTCCTGAGTATTTTACCTAAGTCTGATTATTCCATGATCATATTAATCTTTTCAAAACCAAGTGGACATCATAATTGTTATGTTTTTGTATTCACCATAGTACCAGTCAAGGACTGCTATTCAGTATTTGTTGGTGTAGGTATCAAAGGTCATCTTAATTTTAAAAAATTCCCATCTTCTTACTGGTTTTGCATCAACAGAATTTATTTTTATTTTATTATTTTTTTTTTTTAAATATTTTATTTATTTATTTGTCAGAGAGAGTGAGAGCGAGCACAGGCAGACAGAGTGGAAGGCAGAGTCAGAGGGAGAAGCAGGCTCCCTGTGGAGCAAGGAGCCTGATGCGGGACTCGATCCCAGGACGCTGGGACCATGACCTGAGCCGAAGGCAGCTGCCCAACCAACTGAGCCACCCAGGTGTCCCGCATCAACAGAATTTACAAAGACAGAAGCCTTAAAGGCAGTGGGGACTAATATAGCTAAACAAGTAAAGTAGTTAACAGAAAGCCATAAAAAATTAGAATAAAATTACAAGGAATAGGAATGTGAGGTACATAATACAATACCATATTAGAGAAATATTTAAACCAATCAGAGGTTGGGAGATTTTCTCTGAGGGAGTCAGATATAAAAAGTGATATGATTGTTTACTGAGAAAAGTCCCCAGGAATAACTTATCCAGTTAGAAGGACAACTAAGTCCCCATGTACAGAAGAATAGTATAACAGAACTGGATGACTTTGTCTTCTGGAAAGGGGAATATCCTATGAACTGTTGGTGAAGACATAAATAGGTACCAAACCATGTAGGGTTTTGGAAGTGCTATTAAAGTCATGTTAGTGTCTTTAGCCCGAGAGCAACAGGAACCAAGGATATATTTCAAGGTAAAGCATAGCACAAGTTAATTTGTGTTCTGGAAAGTTTACTTTAACTGCAGTACAAATAACTGATTGTAAGAAGATGAAAATATATGCATTTGGATTTGTTATGGCTAAGGTGTTGGTAGTTAAAGTTGGTAAGAGTGGATTTAAAACCTATTGGAGCGGCAAAATCACAAAGCTAAGCAACAGACTGAATATGCAAGAGTGAAAAGGAGGAGAGCCTTAAGGATGACTCCTAGGTCCTTGACTTGCCTATCTGTTATCACTAAAAATATAGGAAAAGATAAGCTTATGTAGTATGGTAGTAAGATTTCAAGATGGCCCCCAATAATACCTTACCACCTGGTATTCACGTATTTATGTACTCCTCTCTCATTCTGAATCATGATTGACCTGGATAACTGATAGAATACTATGGAGTTGATATTAGACCATCTATCTTGGTCTCTTGGATTGCTCCCTCTAGGAGAAGACATCTATCATGTTTTGTAGACACTTAAGCAGTCCTCAGGAGAAGCCCTTGTGGAGAGCAACTAAAACTTCCTGATGAATGACAGTACTGACTTGCCAGACATGTGAGTAAGGTACTTTAAAAATGTAACCTCCATCTTTAATTAAGCCTTCAAATTACTACAATCATGAACATCTGACTGAATACCAAGCCAAAATACCTAGTCAATCCAGTCTCAAATTCCTGACTTAGAGAAACTGTGAGATATAATAAATGTTAATTTTTTATTAAACCACTAAGTTTTGAGGCATTTTTTACAGAGAAATAGATAACTATTACATGCTGGAAGTCTCTAAGATTGGCTTTGGTCATATTAAGTTTGGGTGGCTTTTAGCCAAGAATCCAAGAGGAGGGAAATTGGCAGTTGGATACATCCCTGAAAGTTGATAGGTGTGGATTTGAAATCCAAAAGATGGAGTGACCTACGGGGTCAATGGTAGATGAAATCACTTATAGGAAGAGCACAGACATAGAAATTAGGCCTATGAGAGAACTTTGGGAACTTAACACTGAATGGCTGACAAGAGGATAGAAGCACAAAGAAATGTAAGTGATCTGGGAAGTAGGAAGAAGAAGATGTTCAGAAGCATCTGTCCTTTAAGAAGGAAGATATGGCCAATAACATCAAATGTTAAAAGTCTCATGATAAGGGATCAAAAACATGTTTGGGATTTAGAAACCTAGATTTCTGATTTTACTGAGAATTGCTTAAATGTAACATTTTGGGAGGAAGCCTAACTGAAGTCCACTGAGAAAAATAGAGACCATGGAAAGTGTGTTAGAACAGCTTATAAGCTGTATTCAGAAGCATCATCTATGTCGCAATTCCAAGTGTTTTATAATTTGGCCATCTGGAAGTCCTACTGAATCATTTTCATGGTTCATTTGTGCAGTCAAGTAGAGATTAAGTCACATCTATTACCCTTGAATTGTGACTTAGAATAGTGACAACTTAATATTAAAGCTATCAAAATAAATAACCATAACATTGAAAACACAAAGCTAATATAAATATTTTACGTTCACCAGTGCAATCTTATAGGAAAAAAAATTCACACTCAACAGATGTACAAAACTTTAAAATAAAACAGGAAAAAATGGGGAAAATAAAAGAATGAGATAAGAAATTATGATTTCTTACCACAAACAGTAATAATGGACGTATTTGCCTAGAAATGAGTGCCAATAATCATAGAAGAGAAACAAACAGAGCATACAGGAAATACAGAATGACTAAAAAAATAAAGGAGCATGAGAGAACACCACAAGTAGTCACTCAGACCTGGAAGTTCCACATTTATTTGATTCCAAATGCATGGAGGGTTGTGGTCCATTAGTGATGTGTTTTCTCTCCCTTTTCATCCGCTGCTTATGTCCTAGCACCTGCCACTTCACAAAGCTCCATATTGCCCCCTGCCATAGTCCATCTGATATGGCACTCCCTTGAAAATGGAAATGAATTTATCTCTCATAATCACTTTCATAATCAAAACTCCTTTATTGCTTTACAAAGAAGAAATTTCTTATGCATTTCCTTGTTAAGAAGAAAGTACTTCGATGAGACAGCTATAGATCAAAAATAAAAATCTTTCTCTCATTGATAAGTACAAATAAAGCAGGTATTTAATAATGCCATAGTAATTCAAAGAATTACTAAATTTTTATTTAGTCACATATTGTGTTTCTTTATACTTTAATATGTCTGACAATATACCCCAGAGGCATTTTCATGAAATACTGTTTCTCAGTTTAACGCTTAGTATTCAAAATGAATACATATGTATTTTTACATCTTTCTAACCTTCTCCTTAAATTAATCTTGAATGATGGCATAGCTATGTTTTGCTCCTCCGTGGTTATTCATATGGTAGATCTGAAAGGATTTTTTTTTTCTCATGCTGTAGGCATTTAATATGTAGTAAAATTTTTGGTCTTCCAGCCCTAATAAAATCAAGGATTTGTTCTCTAACATTACTTTTTCTAAGTCATAATTCTATAGGTTAGAAGTCCAGGTGGGCTTGACTAGGTTCTATATTCAGGGTCTCACAAAGGTGAAACCAAAGTGTTGGCCAACTGCATTCTTACTGGAGATTGGGGTCCTCTTCCAAAATCATTCTTTTCATTGGCAGAATTCAGTTCTTTGCGGTTGTGGGAATGAAGTCCTCCTTACCTTGCCGGCTCTTTGCCCGAGGGGCTCTCTCAATTCCTTAAGGCTGCCACTTTTCTTCTTCCGTGGCCCATTTTATCCTCAGTCCAGCAAGAACACATCCAATCCTTCTCAAACAAAGAAAGTTCTCTGTTTTTAAGGGCTCATGTAAGTCTATAAGAACTGGCAAGATAATTTCCCAATCTTAAGGTCAACTGTGATCTAAAATCTCACATCATCATCAGAGTGAATTTCACCATACTTATAGGAAATTAATTATAGGTATGTCATCTTTGGTAGCCATTTTAGGAATTCAGCTAACCATAGCAAGGGGAAAACAGTGTGATTTCTTCAGCAACTTAAAGACAAATCTACAATGGTTTCTTCAAACTGTGGCATCTCAATGCATATATTATCTTGCCTAGTTCTGTTGCTCAAAACGGCAAGGCCAAGTTACATAGTTATCCTGTATGTCATCCCCATCACAAATATCTGTCTTTGAGTAGCGTTTAATGTTAATCACCTTCTCTTGCTTTCCATTAGAGTAATTGTTTGTCTCTCTCCCTCCTGTGGAAGATTATTATGTCTACAATCTATCTACATAAGTGTTATGGGTTGTAAATGTATATCTTCTCCCCGGGCAACTATTATATACATAATCTGTTACCTTTTTCCATTAAGCTAATGAATGGTTGACACTTGTGATTAGAACAATCTGGCATCCTTAAATGTTGTCTTAAAAGTAAAAAATTGAAGTGGTCCATAGTCAAACCTACTGAACAACATCTGTTTTGCATTCAGCATATGGTAAAAAGTTCTTGCTTCTTACAGACAGCGGAAGACATTAAATGGATTATGGCTTGATTCCTTTTCTACTTCAGTCAAAGCAAACTTGCTGATTCAACAAGTTTAGACTATGAATTTGGCTTATTTAACAATTAAGAAAAATTTTAAAAAGACACCTTGTGGAGAGAAACTATATCATTGATTAATATAAAATACCAAATTTCATCACAAATCATGGCAACATAACTATATGTAATAACCACAAATAATGGCAACTCAGTTATATATAAATAATGAATTGGATTCCAATCATTGGAATCACTCTGTGAAAAGACATTTTGATTCTTTTCACCAGATGATTCAAAGGATTCAATAAGAGGAGACTTAACAAAAGAATATATTTTGAATGAACTTTCCTTGGTTTGAAATTCAAAAATATATTCTAATCTCCACATTCAGCTTTGAAATGTGTGAAAGTACAAGTGAGTCCTCTGAGATGCTCCAGATTAGACCTCTTCCATGAACTTCACCCATATAGTCAACTGACTTTTTCCACCTTAAAATTCCTGCCTTCAGGAAATAACAAACTCTAAAATTTAAAATTAGTATTCGCTCCTTAATAACTTTTTCTCCTTCTCCACTTTTATATTAGTACAACCATGGTTTTTTTACTACTAAACTAAAATCCTAGAAAAAATACTGGTCTAGACATTTCCCCTTCCTCTTCTAAATTCAGTTTCTCACTAATACTTGTCCTCAGTTGTTTTCTGCTTGTTCCACTGTGCCACTTTAGTTCACTGCTTTATCTCCTCAATCCTAAATTACTATACAATCTGGTAACCGATTCCTTTACCTTCAGCAATCTCTGTCCACTTCAGTCAGACTAATCCTTGTGAAACACTGGTTTCATCATGTCAGTAAAGGATTCTAGACTGATTACAGCTCCCCACTTGGGATCAAGCCCAATTTCCTTCTCTTGACTGTAAGGCCAATCATTCCTTCAACTTTACTTTCTACTACTTTTCACTTACACTCTCAATTGCAGTCTTGTTTATGTCCTCACTGTCCTCATAAAAGCTTTTTTTTTTTTTTTTTTATCAGTTTGCTGCCACCAAATTGTAACCTCCATTTCCATTTCCCAATTCCTGTCTACTCAAAGCTCGTGCATTTTTGACACGTAATATATAAAAATTAAAAAAAAAATTCTATCTACCCTTTCAAGATGCACCCATTTTGTCTTTGAAAGTGTATACAAACACATACACATTATTATCTAATAAGTTCATATGTGGTGGTTTTATTATGGTGGAATGTAACACTGCCTTCATCACACAGTACATAGTATATATAGTAAGACTGCAGGTGCTTGACTTATAGATTGAAATATTACTAAGTCTACACAAGACATTTGAAATTTTCAGTGGAAAAGTTTTGGTTTGGCTTAGCTTGACCCCACTCCCAGCTCCAGGTTTGAACCCTAATGAGATTATCTTGTAACTCAGATTTTTCTATTTATAAGTATTATTTTAGAGATGGTTAAGGGGACTTAGTTTGAGACAATTTGAGACAATAAAAGAATAAATTTCAAGAGTCTTAATAGCTTTGAGGAGAAAACTGCAGTCTTATTTGCTCGGTAGGTATGAAGTCTCTAATCACTGGGGTCATTTTCTGATCATGATAACAATTGAAAATGACATTAGCCTCCTATTAGATTTATGTAGCATCAGACACTTAACTGAGAGCTTCACAATTAGTATTAGTTCATATAATGTTACCATCTATGTGGTAGGTACCATTGTTGGACTCTTTCAGCTATGTATACTGGGGCCCAGAGGAAGAAACTGAAGCTTTAGTGGTTAAAATATGGGCTGTTGATCTAGAGTCTAAGTTCCTACTATGTGAGAGGTCACCATATTGATATGATTTGGTCACAATTGTAAGTGTTGTCGAAAACACAGGTAGGAAAGGGGTCCCTTAAGACAATGGTTTATGCATCTTGCCTGAATCTCTCCACATTATAGTTATGGTTGATAATATATATCCTATTGCTTGTGGTTTTTATTATTTGGTTACTTTTGTCTGCTGTATTTATTTATGTGTTTTTTTTTTCTTTTTAAAGATTTTATTTATTTATTTATTTATTTGACAGGCAGAGATCACAGGTAGGCAGAGAGGCAGGCAGAGAGAGAGAGAAGAGGAAGCAGGCTCCCCACTGAGCAGAGAGCCTGATGCGGGGCTTGATCCCAGGATCCTGGGATCATGACCTGAGCTGAAGGCAGAGGCTTTAACCCACTGAGCCACCCAGGCGCCCCTATTTATGTGTTAAATCAGGTGGAACTCATCATCCTAATTTAATCACAATGTGTTCTTTGAGAGAATGAAAGGTATTCACCATAATGGCTAAAAGTTATGAATTTGGGGAGCTCACTACAAAATGGCACCCTAAGTCTGTAACTCAGAGAAATGTAATTTGTAGTTTTTATGTGTCAAGGATGTTTCATTTTTCTGTTTTTTGATTTAAAATGGCTAATCACTCATGATTTCATCAAGCAAAACTCACCACATGATAAAATAAATCTTATTTCTATTTCCTTTATCTTGCTTGCTCATACAGAATTGAATAATATAATTAGCACACAAATACTGCAAGACAAATCATTTAAATACTATTTGATTCACAGCATCATTAGTGATTCAACACAGCACAATTTATTTTCTTTAATTAAACATATCAATCCCAGGCGATTGGATGGTTTGAAAGAATGTTATTGGCAGTTGATTTATTTATCTGTTGTTCAGTTTGTTGACTTACTCATTTATTACCTCCAGGTCACTGAGCCTGATCAAATTATAGTGGGAAGTTAATATTGTACAATGGGAGTCTCCTGATTTGCATGAGTGACCTGGTTACACCAATACTGTTCTTTCACATAAGGTATAAACATTAATATCAGTAATGTGAATACTTGCATTGAGACATTACTTCAGGCTAGTCCATTAAATGAAATTTCAACATCATCTTTAAGCATATCACCCTTCCCAAGCTGATGAGAATATGTTGGCTATAGATGAAAAAGTCTTCCTGCATTTCTGAGGTGATGTAGAAAGAAATTATAAAGTATGATTAATGTCCCCCTTTTAACCTTATCTTCCCAAGCCATTTTCTACCATTGGGATCACTTGAGCAATTCCCATTACAGTTTATTCTGGTTTAAAGCAAAATCATCATACATATTTTTCTATTTATTTATGTACTCTCTCCTCAGCTTCTTGATATGTACAGATATACTTCTCGTGTATGTACAAATAATACATAATAATGTTAAAATCTAAAAGGAAAGGCAGTAAAAGGATATTACTAAGGTCCTTGAAATACAATGAAACATAGTTGCTAGTTGATCACAGTTAATGTTTAGGGCAGATATAAAGCATCTAGCTACTTATTTACTTAGTAATATCATTTATATTTAGAAAAATATGATCTCCAATGTCTAGAATAGGGCTTATGTGTAGTATAAATCAATGAATATTTGTCAATATAATTCATTATATATGGACATACATTTAAATATACATTATTACAAAATCTATATCTGTATTATACTTTTTTTCTAAATAGGCTTTATAATTTTAAAAGCAATAATATATTGAGGTAATCTTATAATTTTATATATATTAATATAAGGCTTGATAATTATCCCCATCTCTGACAGAGGCTAATATCTGCTCCTTCAGAGTTAAAGGAATTTCCAGCTATATTAAATTGATGAAAAGATAACTATGTTTTCTTTTCCTTTTTTTTTTTTTAAGGTTTTATTTATTTATCTGAGAGAGACAGAGATAGGGAGAGAGAGCACAAGTAGGAAGGAGAGGGAGAAGCAGACTCCCTGCTGAGAAGGGAGCCAGATGCAAGGCTCTATCCCAGGACTCTAAGATCATTACCTGAGCAGAAGGAAGATGCTTTAACCAGCTGAGCCATCCAGGCATCCCGACTATGTTGTTTTCATCACAGTTTTGGAGAGGGACGGACAAGTAGGTTTTTCTAAACTCTAAAATAATTTAACAGATACAACTTTCTGTTTTGCTGAATATCAGCTTGTATGCCCACCGGTCCAGTGATATATGGCTTCATAATAGACTAAGCAACATGATTTTTGTATCTCTCAGTTAAATGTGTCAGGAATTCAGGTAAGACATGGTTGGACAATTCACTTGCTTACCTGAGATGAACTGGGATAACAAGAGGGAGTTGAGCTGGTCTAGAGTGTCCCAGATGGTTTTACTTCCATGTGTGGTATTTTAGAGGGGGCAGCTGGAAGAGAGGGCTCAGCAGCCCCTTTCCTCTTCACCATGTGATCTCTCTAGCAGAGTAGTCAGTCTGATGTGTTGGCTCAAGATGTCACAAGACCAAAGTAGAAGGTAGGAGTCCTTTGAATTCTAAAGACCAAACTGGAGTGGCATCATTTCTATTATGCTCTACTGGTCAAAGCAATCGTAGGTCAGTTCAGATTTAAGAAGAGAGGCCCTTCACTCCATCCATTGGTGGTCTAATTTTCAACCCTCTTTAGCTTGCCACAATGAAAATAACCATATCCCATATTTTTGTTTTCTACAAAAGAAAAAAATATAGAAAAAGTACTTGAAATGATGTATATAGGACATTAATGTCTCAATTTTTAAATACTTTCCTCTAACACAAAGTATATGAAAATAGATTGGATTTAAAAAAGAGAAAGGCAACCTTATATTTGCTCTTCTCCCATAAACAAATCTTTGGTGGGGTGCGGAGAAAACCTACAGTAGTTTAATTCATGCATGTTAATTATAAAACAGGGTAAGGAGCAACACATTATTCCTAATTAGGTTATAGCTTTTTTTTTACTTTTTTTTTTTCTTTTTTGCATTAACTGAATCTCCAAAGTATGAGACACTTCAGTAACTAAAATAAGAGAATCCTATTTCTAGTTATCTTATTTTCTACCAATTTTGTTATATATTTGAGAATATAAATAAAAGAAGTAACCATCTATTGATAAGGAGATCTTATATGTTTTAGTTTGGCTGCAATTTAATTTCCTCTGCTCTTGAATTTCGGTAACCTTCTGCAACATTCATTTTATATTTAGAGTGTCTTTTTTCTTCTTTTTTTTGAACCAATTTAAAGTAGTCTATTTTTGAGAAGCTCCTGAGAATATTTGAAAAGCTATCTTCTTAATCTTATTGGATTTCAACTTTTGATTGTGTATACCTGAAAAATGGGCCTTGAAGCCTCGCCTGGCACTAACTGACATTTCATTATTATATCAGTGAAGATGCTTCAGTGTTAAGAAGTCCCCAGGAAATGTAATGATAGTTCTTTATATTTTTGAAAATTTCATGAGTGAAAGCTTTAAAGATTCTCACTTCTGATTTCATTGAGAGGCTTAAAAAATGCTGAACAGTTATGATACATATTTTTCATTTTTATTTTTCCCCTAATTGTTACAGGCAGCAGAATCTTTACCAAATGCCTTCTTCAGCTTTTTTCCTCCTTCTTGTCCATTTCCGATTCTAATCTTTAATCCTAATACATTCATCTTTAAGTTCATTGGCTGTCATATGTCTCTTTTGTCTGTAACCTGACAACTCTTCTTTTTGATTTTAATCATGGTGCATTTGGAGAAATTCTGGTAGAGATGAGGATCACGAAGGAGAGATCTGACCTAGGTTTCACAAAAAGGAAAGCCATGTTTTAGTGAGATGTGGTGACATGTAATGATGTGATGTGATGGTATAGAACAAAGGAAACAAAATGCATTTGTTTCTGTGTAGCCCCCAAGATACCTAATATTGCCTTAAAGAGGTACACATTGAAGCTATGAAAATTAAAAGCAGTGAAAGGAAAGACAAAAAATATATAGTAAAAAAATGAACGTAGGGCAAAAATATAAGAAACTGATTTTCATGCACAAAGCAACTATATAGTTCATGCTTACATTTTAGGTATGTACTCAGGAGTACTTCAGGCCAAATAATGGGTATTCTGTTTACTCAGTATCCTGATCCTAGTTATTGTCACTGTGAAAGCAGATGCCTCCTCATGGGAAAAAAAAAATACTGGAATCAAGAATAGTTTATTATGTAGTAGAAAAGGCCATTTAAATCATAAGATTGAAGATGCATAATAGTCAGTTTCCTTCCTTCTATTGTGACGACTATGTCCATTTCCCACCCTCTACTTCATTTGGGAGAAAAAATTTCCATAGCTGATAGAGAACATACAAATAAGAAATTAAATATATTTATTTATTTATTTCAATTTGAGGATTTGTCTAAAGAGGAGCTATGAATGAATTGAGGGCATAAACATTAGTCACCAAATTACTTAACAATTTCAAGACCATTGAGAAACATGAATCATACTGTTAAAGTCACTCCAAGAGATTATCTGCAGAATAATGCCTGGCCACAGAAGGATTTTCAAATCTTCTATCAGACACAAGCACTGAAAAATATATCTGTGATTCTGTGGGAATGACCTTCTATATTATAGCCTCATCAACATTTGGAGATTGTATTTCTACTCTAACTGGCCAAAAAAATCCACTACAGCAGCAATAGGAAATTCAAATATTAGAGCAAAGTAAGGTTTATGGTAGTATGTGTGCTTTTATCAAACAAAAAATCAGATTAATGAGGAAGTTTGATAAGAGTCAAAGTTCACAACTGTTTAATATTCTTTGCATGTGAAATTAGTCAGTTCATCATTAATCATGTTTAGTTGTATCTCATTTTTTTTGTAGCTTTAATATGCCAGTTTTATTACAGTATCTGTTCTCAGGAGGTTTATAACAATGATCACAGCTCTGTTAATTATTCTACATATTTTGGGATTGTTTCAAAGTCAATGTAATTTTTTTTCTTTTTAAGCAAGGTTATCAGTAGGGAAAAAGAAGAGATCATGTGTTTAAATGGCTTCCATTATGTTAAGAAAATTTTAGTGTATTAGATTTGGTTATTTTAATAATTATAGAGTTCATATTTATTATTTTGCAAGTAGAAAATTCTTTATATATATTGATCTTTTCTATTTCTTCCACTTCATTTGGACAAGAGAAAAAAGGCCTTAATACAATTTTTGTTCTTCAACCTTTCAAGGAGTGAGTCTCAACAAAGGCATCCATAAAATCCACTTCAAACTTCTGATATTATGGAAATGCAGTTTTGAGAGTGCTGGATTATCATCTGCAGAGTAATTTATGACCGAATAATGATTTTGAGATATTTATAGGGAGATGAGAAATTTTTAAAAAATCTATTATGTATTTGGTGAAAAGTACTTCTCAAAACTGTAAGACAGTCCTAAAATCCTCAGTGATCTTCTCACTAGCCATCAAAGTTAAACTATGATAGAACAAAAGAATGCTGTCCAGGCCAGAGCTCCTGTTATGGACCGACTAGTGTGCATGATGAAGAATTGAACCAGACAGTGCGCAAGGGTTAAATCAAATGTTTAGACTGGAATAACATGATCGTGGTGGTGATCAGTGGAAAGTCAAAGGATTCAGTTATGTTATTGTTGACTGAACAGAAACAGGAAATCTAGGCCAATTATGAGGGAGGCAGAATGTTTTAGGAAGTAAGAGCAAAGAGTTCTCCTTGGAAGTTAAGGTATATAAACAGGACTTGCAAAAAGCATTTTCTTATGTCACTCTCTGATTTATATCTGAGTTGTTATTCTTTCAGTTTGTTCATTTTAGGTTTAATGGTCTTCTGTGTACTTCCCTTGAGGGCCTAAAAGTTATGGTCATATATATATATATATATACACACACACACACACACACACACTCATACACACAAGAAAAACAGTCTTAGAAAAGTTTAATTCCACAGAGGCTAGATCACTGCTGTGGATCTCAGATCAGAATTGTGGGTTCTTAGATCAATTTCTTCTTCATGATATTGATTCCTAATTTCCTTCTGTATTGATGGGATTTTCTGTTTCCTAATGTTTATAGCTGTACCATGATGAATGGTTAAGAGTGAAACAAGCTATAGAAACATACTTTCCTCCGTTTCCTTGCAAACTATGAGATAGATATGCAAGGCCTACTAGGTATACAGTTTTAAAGAAACTAAAAACTGCTACTATATTCTCAAACACATCATAGATGAGTCTTTATGTTCCCTTCAGTGATTCTCATGTAGGAAAAATTTTAGTGTCTCTAAAGGGATTTGTTATGCACCTGCTGAATGAGCATATAGATGTGACTGACTTTAAGCAAATTCAACATATAAAAAGTTTACAAACTAGTAAATTAAGGAATGTTTACTCAATATCCAGTGATTCTCCATATGATTGACAAGTATCTGCCACTTGAATGACCAGACTCATGTTGAATGTATGAGAACCTCTAATGCATTTAAATATTTAATAATGACTCACACACATCACAGAACTACTGTACTTCTTAATTTATTTTTAAATTGTTCACTTATATGTGGTTTTGACTCTGGTGATCAAGGCAGAGAGAAGTAGGAAAGGTTGGGCATTTTAAGAAATTTTTTTTCTATATCAGAATAAAAATACATAAAATATTTAAAAATTAGAATTAAGAACAACATACATTAAATATAGCTAATGAGGGGTGCCTGGGTGGCTCAGTGGGTTAAAGCCTCTGCCTTCAGCTCAGGTCATGATCCCAGGGTCCTGGGATCGAGCCCCGCATCTGACTCTCTGCTCAGTGGAGAGCCTGCTTCTTCCTCTCTCTCTCTCTCTGCCTGCCTCTCTGCCTACTTGTGATCTCTGTCTGTCAAATAAATAAATAAAATCATAAATAAATAAATAAATAAATATAGCTAATGAAAGAAATGAATGAAATATTCTCTCATCTGGCTTTTATTTATTATTTATTTATTTATTAATTTTTTGAGGATATTTTATTTATTTGACAGAGAGAGAGAAAGACCGTCAGAAAGGGACTGTAAGCAGGGGGAATGGGAAAGGAAGAAGCACATTCCCCGCAAAGCAGGGAGCCCGTCCCCGGGCTTGATCCCAAGTTCCTGGGATCATGACCTGAGCTGAAGGCAGACACTTAACAATTGAGCCACCTAGGCTCCCCTCGAGTCTGGTTTTTAATATTTAAAAGTGATTTCTCAAATTTCAGTCCATAATAAATCTTTAGGAAATTCTCATTATTAATAGGGACATGTACCTACATGCATATAATTCATTTACAATTCCGGAGTGATGCCAGCTTATAGTTAAAGTTTATAAAAATGTACACTAATGTTAAGTCTATATTTGGCAAATTTTATTTATAATACTTTACATAGATATCTGTGAAATGCTTTATATTTCTCTTGAAATTTTTTAAGACTTTGCAACTGTTAAGTCTGTGAAAAAGGACAATTGTTACTATTTTACTTTGAAAGATTAAAAAAAGAGGCATGAAGCCTTTCTGTGACTTATCTACCACTCTAAAATCTAAAAAAAAAAAAGCTCCCTCCAGAGTTTTTACATGTAAGTATTTGTGTTCACTAAGATGATTTATGTACTCAACTCATTAAAGTATTTTAAAAGGATCCTCAGCAAGGTGAGCATTAGACAAGGAAATTAATTCAGTGCTGAGAATATAAATAGAATACTGTAATCATAAAAAATAAGAGAAATCAGTGTTTTCTTATCCAACATTAACTCCTTTCAAAAAAGAAATCAACCAGCTTTTGTAATTACATTTTTATTGTGTTTTTTTTATTTATACTATATTCCTCTGGTAGGTAGCTTGCAATTACAGACACCTCTACCTTATGTATTTAAATTAAAGTCAAATGGACCCAAACACCCAAGATTTTTTTCTTTTGTTCAGTAATGAAACAACAACAAAAAAGATTAAATCTGGCTCTTGAGGAAAAATTAAAATCAATGGACAGAAATATTGCTGTATTTCAATAGATTCATTAAAGGAAATGATAAAAGATCTTTTGTTTTCTGCTAGACACTGTGCTAAGTGTTTTTTTTTTAATACTGTCACATTTCATGAAGACGATCTTGTGAAAAGTATATATATTTTTTCAAACTGATAATTTTGCTAGTATCAGAAATTCCAACACCAAGGGACTTAGAACAAAAGGTTCTTTAATAGCTCTCAAATGCAGAATGTCCAGAGGTAAAGAGAGCTTCAAGAAGGTAGATCCAATGGTGCAAGAGCATCCCTAAGGATGTCATCTTTTTGTTCCCTCATCCCTGTACTCCATATCATTGGCATCGTGCTAAAACAGTTCTGTGTGGAAGAGCATTGGTAACAACACCTAATGCTATAGGGTTCTTTGTCTATGGCCGGAGAAAGAAATATATTCTTTGTCCCAATATCGCATGTGTTCTTAAATTGATTCTATCTGGATTGGCTTGAGTTACAAATGCTCTCCTGACTCCAGTTTGGCCAGAAAGATGAAAACTGATAATTGGTTAAGTCATTAATTGTCCACACTAGGCTGTTTGGGAAATAGGTAGTTATCCAAATGAAATCTGCATGTTGTTAGATGAGGACACTTAGAAAATACTGTTTATATTGGTTGATAAGGAACATCCACTAGAATGTTAGGATCTCTTTTTTTTTTTTTTTTTTTTTTAAGATTTTGTTCATTTGAGAGAGAATACAACCAAGGGGAGGGGTAGAGGGAGAAAGAGAAGCAGATTCCCCACTGAGCAGGGAGCCCCACACAGGGCTCCAACCCAGGACCTTGAGATCATGACTTAAGCTGAAAGCAGAAGCTTAGCTGACCGAGCTACCCAGGTGCCCAAGAGCTCTCTAATAAATGAGGAAACAAAGGTTTCAAGAAATCAAACAACTTAAAAATGTTTGCCTGGAGTTCAAGGCAACTCTGCACTTGAAGTTTTTTATAACTTTAGTTCTGTAACTTTCAGCCCCGTAAGGGAGACTGGATTTTATACATTGCCATGAGTAAGTACATCCCACACTATATGTATTTGGTTTGTCTATTCTACCTTTGTTGGATTTATTAAGCAAATTTGTATATGCCAGGTACCTATCTTTGAAAAATCAAAAAAATTTGTAATTTCAGGATTTTTTAGTGAAAAATAGACTACTTTAGGAAAAAAAAATATATATACCTACATTATAAAATGGATTGTATTTAGGTTATCCTATTAAGGACAAAATTATATTTATATTAACATGGTGGCTGTTCTCCAAAGACATTGTCTAACAATTACTCTCATTTCTTGATGTGAGGTGTGGTATGAGCCTAAAAAGCTGAAACTTACTTAACTTCCCCTTGAATTAGAGCTAGCCTTTGGACTGGCTTCAACCAACAGCCTATGACAGAAGTGACATTCTAGAAACTTGGGCTTTAAGGTGACTGGCCATTTTCACTTTCTAGAAGCCACAGCATGAGGAAGCCCAAGCCTAGAAGGTGGTCATATGGAGAACTAACTTGCTCTCATTGTCAGTCTCATTCCATCCCTATCAGCAGCCAGGATCAGCCCATGCACTGAGCTGTCTTTAACATTTCAGGGCAACTTAAGACTGGCCTGATGGCCTGGCATTCCATGGTCTGACCTTTACCCAGTCAATATCACATGGAGCAGAGAAACTGCAGGCTGAGCCAAATCAGATCAGATTGGTGAAAAATGAGAACAATTTCAAGTTCCTGTGTTTTGTTGTGGTTTGTCATGCAATAATAGGTAATATGTATGATGCAAGATAGTCAGTATATGTGATATGGTTCTTAAATTAATTTGTAATCCCTGCTCATTATACCATTGGTTTAAAAAAAAAAAAAGACAAAATTTGACTCTGTCTGAACTGTATTCTTTTTTCCTAGGTATATTTTCTGCTTCCTACCATGTCAATCCACTCCCTAATTTGGTCTGTACTATCTAGCTACAGAAGTAGTGTATTAAAAGTTTAGAAAATTCTCAATCTTTCTTCAAACTAAGAAAATTCAGAATTTAAAGGAGAAATATATTTGTATTATTGTATTTATAGCAATTGCTATCTCTTTTAATAATTGGACAGATTCATGAAAACCTGCATTTAAGGGAAAACCCACTGTCTATCAAAATCTGCTTGGTAGAATCACCTGCAGCTATTGCTTAGAACTATTATTTTTTATTTTATTCAGGGTTGGGTTTTTCTTCTGATTGAAAGTTTACAGACCTTCTTGACTTACGAGGTTAAGAGATGAGATTCTGAGGCATGAATCATTTTAATGACATTCTTTTGAACTAGAAAAAAATTTTTTTAAAGAAGAATATCTTCTTTTTTTTAAATATTTTATTTATTATTTGACAGAGAGAGATCACAAGTAGGCAGAGAGGCAGGCAGAGAGAGAGAGGAAACAGGCTCCCCGCTGAGCAGAGAGCCCAATGCGGGGCTCGGTCCCAGGACCCTGGGATCATGACCTGAGCCGAAGGCAGAGACTTAACCCACTGAGCCACCCAGGTGCCCCCCTAGAACAAAATTTTGATTGTGACTTTTTATATAATCCTCTAAACCTTCCCCTCCCATCCTTCACTACTCTGTTTCCAGGAATTTTGTTTATTATCATGTTATATCCATTTTTGTGGGGACTATACTTGCATAAAGCACTTTCTTAAAATTTTTGACTAAATGGATTAATGTCAGGCAATTAATTATAGGTTACATGATTCTACTTTTTTTTTTTTTACTTTTTTTTAATATTTCATTTTTCTGACCAGAGCAAAGCCAATAAAGAGACCAGAACTGAATTAGGAGAGAAAGCATTACACATGATAGTTTGAAAGACATTAGCAGTGGCTTACATGGGATTTACCATTTTTAGTATTCAATGTGTCTTTAACATAATGTACAATCTGTAGTGCACCATGAAAATCCAAGTCATATTTTCTCTGTAAGCTTGTCCATTACATGTACAAATAACTTTTTAAGAGAAATTTACTATAGACAAGTTTGTTACAATGAATATGTCTTTCTTTCACAGACTAATTTTTCAATAGATATATGCTCTATCATATCCTACTATAATATCCATCCCACTTACAGGCAGAACAAAATTTTAGATTCTCATTAAGAACCTCTAAACCTATTTAAAGCTCATTTACTAATCATTGTATTAAACAAGTTTTTATATTATCAAATACTCAACATCACTTGGCATCAGGGAAATAAAAATCAAAACCACAAAGAGATACAAGCTTACACTGCCCAAAAAGTCTGAAATTAAACTCTGGAAACAACAGATGC
Organism: Mustela lutreola; assembly: GCF_030435805.1. Taxonomy (NCBI): domain Eukaryota; kingdom Metazoa; phylum Chordata; class Mammalia; order Carnivora; family Mustelidae; genus Mustela; species Mustela lutreola. The sequence goes on from NC_081290.1 coordinate 265,411,958, forward strand.
TTGTGAGGATGTGGAGAAAGGGGAGCCCTTTTACACTACTGGTTGGAATGCAAACTGGTATAGCCATTCTGGAAAGCAAAATGGAGGTTCCTCAAAAAGTTAAAAATAGAATTACTCGGGGCGCCTGGGTGGCTCAGTGGGTTGAGCCGCTGCCTTCGGCTCGGGTCATGATCTCAGGGTCCTGGGGTCGAGTCCCGCGTCGGGCTCTCTGCTCAGCAGGGAGCCTGCTTCCCCTCTCTCTCTCTGTCTGCCTCTCCGTCTACTTGTGATTTCTCTCTATCAAATAAATAAAATCTTTAAAAAAAAAAAAAATAGAATTACTCTACGACCTAGCAATTGTGCTACTAGGTATTCATCCAAAAGATACAAATATAGTGATTCAAAAGAGCACCTGAACTTATAGTCAAACTATGGAAAGAGCCCAGATATTCATCAACAGATGAATGAATAAAGAAAATGTATATACATACAATGTATATTGTACATACAATGGAATATTACTCAGTCATCAAAAAATGAAATCTTGCCATTTGCAATGATGTGGATGGAGCTAGAGGGTATTATGCTAAGTGAAATAAGTCAGAGAAAGACACATACCATATGATTTCACTCATAGGTGGAATTTAAGAAACAAAACAGATGAACATTGGGGAAGGGAAGGATAAATAAGATAAAAACAAAAGGAGGTAAACTATAACAGACTTAACTATAGGGAACAAATTGTGGGTTGCTGGAGGGAAGGTGGGTGTGCGAAGGGTTTTTGGGTGATGGGTATTAAGGAGAGCACTTGATGTAATGAGCACTGGGTGTTATATGCAACTGATGAATCACTACATTCTATCCTTGAAACTAATAATACACTATATGTTAACTAAATTGAATTCATATAATTCATATAAAATATTTTAAAATTGCATATGGTCAATAACAGATACCTTCAACAAATGTAGAACATTCTAAATGTCATTGAATTTTATCTAAAGTCCCCTCCTGGAGCATGGCACTTAAGGAGGTGTCCAAAAATTCAGCACTCAAAATAATAGTTTAATAAGGCACTTTAAAAAATGACAACGAATGCACCAAGTCCATGATGAACAAAATCTTAAGCATTTAAAAAGGGGGTCAGTAGTGTTGGTTTTTCCTTTTGTCTCAAGCTCTAAAATGGCACAGTGTTACATAGCTCACAGCCTGTGCCCTCAAAGATTTCACCTTAGAGAGAGACAGAGAAGTAGAGCACAGGTAAATGGAGTATTGGGGCACCTTGGAAGTACATTCCTAGCACTATTGCTGGCAGGATAGACTAACTGCTGCCTTCCAGAATAAACAACACTGCTGTCACTGTGCTTAAATTACCTTTATGGAAAGAAATACCTGATACCCAGCTCTACCCAAAAGAGTGCTCCTAAAGATCATTATCCCTTCAAGTATCTTCTCTTCTTATTATTAATTGGTTAGGGGAGAAAGAGCTAATTGATTCTAATTTGAATTTGATGTGCTCCTATCTAATTTGCAATTAAAGAGGTTTTTTTTTTTTTTTTACAAAGTTAATGAATCTTCATTCCCTTCATCTGACTATCTTTGTTATATTTTTGCAAATCAGCACACACACAAAAATGGTAAATTTCATTGAGTTGTCTGACCTAACAAGCACTAAACATTTGTGATCTAATTTCTCTGAAAGCTTCAGCATTTTGGTACTGACATATTACTAATGTGAAGAAGTATGACTTTATTCTGCTGACTACTAATTAATCTTGATAATTATATCATCTCTCAAGCATATTCAAAATCAGATGTGAGAAACAGTGGCTAAGAAGTAAAAAATGTCTTTATCTGCACAAATGCCTTGCTATCTAGAAGAGACTTCACCTAAAGCCTTACTTGGAGCTAAGCGGTTGACTTGACAATTACTGTTCTCAAATTAAGAGGGTTTAAAAGAAAAAGACATGAATTTGCATGTGCAGTTTGCACATTGTGTTTCAATGAGACATTGAAATGTTCTGAGAATAATGTTTTTAATAAATATTGTATATAAAACCACAAAATTCTAGACAGTTACATGAATAATTTTCATTTTTCTTCCCAATAACTCCATGAGGATGGTATTTTTTAACTCCAATTTTACGAAAAATAAAAAGAGACACGGATGTTTATGTAACTTATCTAAGTAAGATTAGTCAGAAAAATTAGAACTATGGTATCCAAGCTGGTGTTCAAAGTACATCTCTTCTTGATGCAAATTCCTTTGCTTAACCACCTAAGGTTCCCACAACAAATGCTGCAAGGTGGTTTACAACAACATAAATTTATTCTCTTACAGTCCCGGAGGCCAGAAATACAAAATCAAGAAGACATCAATGGGTTTGGTTCATTGTGAAGTATCCAAGGGAGGCTCTGCTTCTCTGCTACCTTCTGTGGACTCCTAGCAATCCTTGGCATTTCCCTGGCTTGTGACTACATTAACTTTGATCTCTGGTTTTTCCTCTATTTCTCTGTGTCCCTCATCAAATCTCCCACTCTTGTAACAGTTGTTGAATGTAGTATGCACCCTAAATCCGGAATGATTTCATGTCAAGACCCTTAATTATATCTGCAAAATTGCCATTTCCAAGTAAGATCACATTCATAGGTACCAGAGTTGGGACTTGGCCTTGTGTTTTGTGGGGCTATGATTCAGCCCACTAGATAGGTTTTATGTTTTGTGTTGATGACAATACAAAAGTATAAATGTATCATCAATTATAGAAATAGGTAGGAATCAAGTTATTTATAATGATTTATTGTATTAGGAGTCCATAAAATCACTCTTTCCATATAAGAGGTTGCAAATACGAGAGACAAGCATTTAAAGAGATTATATCAAAGGAAGAAAATAAGATTCGATTGGGTTTATTATGTGTTTTTTCTTCATTGACCTACCGTTGGTGGGAGTGAGATCACTGTTAAACATCAAAAAGCAGACAGCCGTAAACTATACTGGATGCTAAGGAGAGACCTTATTTTTGCTTCTTTTTGGCATTACCCACAGAATGCAAAGAGGTTCAAGAGGGCAGCACACCCTGTGATTAATGAACAAAAAGGTGCTGATTCCCCTGGATGGAATGGTTTACTAACGAGAGAAAGAGTGAATTTGCTACTTTATTTTTGAAGCATAATACATAACCTTTTAGAGAATTCTTTCCAACATTGTCATCCCATTTCTCTCCAATCATTTTTGATATTTAGGTTCAGTCAGGCAGAACTAACAGTTATTAAGGGGGAAAGTGTGTGCCCGCCATGCATCCGGTTTAACAGAACATGACTGGTATACCTGAAGAATAAGATGAAAGTCAGAGAAAAGAAATACATCGAGTGTTGAAAAAATGCTTTAGGTCCCTTTTTAGGAGGACTTCAGAGTTTTACCAGAACATATTTTGATATGTATTGTTTTGACTCTGATTATGATTCAGTTTATTGGCCTTTAACCAGTAGATTTCAGAACCCCATTGCGACTGGGTCTTTCAACATCAGATCTGTTTAAGAACCTTATGTCCCAGATAATAGAATGTTCATTTGCATTATAGCAGCAGTACAGGTATTTGAAAGATTTAAAAAGTAGATCAGTGTAGGGACGCCTGGGTGGCTCAGTTGGTTAAGCAGCTGCCTTCGGCTCAGGTCATGATCCCAGCGTCCTGGGATCGAGTCCCTACATCGGGCTCCTTGCTCTGCAGGGAGCCTGCTTCTCCCTCTGACTCTGCCTGCCATTCTGTCTGCCTGTGCTCCCTCTCGCTCGCTCTCTCTCTGACAAATAAATAAATAAAATCTTTAAAAAAAAAAAAAGTAGATCAGTGTAAGAAAAGTTATAAAAGGGCTATTAATGTATTTGAAGAAGTGAGAGTAAGTTATGGCATTTTTGAGTAGGAACATGATGACTATAGGAAGAGTAGAAAATAATCCAGCAGTAATGAAGAGGAAACTAAGATCTGTAATTGTTTAATTATAGAAAGATTTTCATGAAATAATTTATGAGCATATTGATTTAGGGTCGATAGTTTTTTTGAGTATGTCGCCTATCAGAGATTGAAAGGCTATTACAGAAGGCAAATTTACTCTTATCAAATGGGTCTATTCTAGATAAGATAGTATAGATTAGAGTAATAACTAGGTGATCAGGAATTGGTAACAGGATAACAGGAATTCAAATTCCTATCCTTTGAGGCATCTGGGTGGCTCTGCTGGTTAAGTGGCTGACTCTTGATTTTTGGCTCAGGTCCTGATCTCAGGTTTTGGGATTGAGTTCCACATTGAGCTCCAAGCCAAGTCTGTTCCAATATTCTCTCTCTCCTTCTGCCTCTCCCTCTACTCTCTCTCTCTCCCTCCTTTTTGTTTTGTATCTAAATAAGTCAGTATTAATTTTCAAAAGTACATGGGTAGGGGTGCCTGGGTGGCTCAGTGGGTTAGAGCCTCTGTCTTCAGCTCAGGTCATGATCCCAGGGTCCTGGGATCGAGCTCCGCATTGGGCTCTCTGCTCATCAGGGAGCCTGCTTCTCTCCTCTCTCTCTGCCTGCCCCTCTGCCTAGGATCTCTGTCTGTCAAACGAATAAATCAAATCTTAAACAAACAAACAAAACAAAACAAAAGTGCGTGAGGGATCTGCTGATGGATATCTCAGCATGGAAAAAAGGAGCCCTGGGTATGGGAAGGATGTTCTTTTGTCCCCTGGATCTCATTCAACGTCTGCCTACATCATCTATTCAACTTTGCTTCTCTCATTCTTTTCCTTCTTTGCATTCCCTCCATGTTCAATAACTGGTCTCCATTTATGCCAGTTTACTTGATTCTCAATTCCTCCCTAACCATTCTCAGTGATAATGCTTGAAGCACACAGACAAGGACATGAGAGATGTTATGCCCACACTTCATTAGAAACATATCTCCCTTCTCTGTACTGATAGTTTAACAAAAGAATGGTACTTTTTTTTTTAACCAATAGAATTTTGACAATTCTGGCCCCTCATGCTAGTCTCTTTCCTCACCTCCCTTTGTTATTGTCCCTATTTTGATCACAGAATGGGAATGTGCCAGCTGTAAGTCAAGTAGTTCTGGTGGCATTTTTCTCCTTTGCACATCTTAGTTGCTATAATTATATATGTATATAATCTTCTTCCTCTACCACATTAAACATGGGTATCAAATACTTGAGAACAAAGGTGTTTATATAATATGTGGGTGTATTATTCCAAGTGGTTCCTAATCATACATGTCTAGTAAGGCATTGTCAGTGGGAGCAAATAATTATTTGGATGACACATAAGCATATTAGTCAGATGAAGGTGTCACTGCTGTTTTGCCTGCCAAGAGAGAAAAAAAAATCATATTTAAAAATAAAATTGCAGCTATCTTACAGGATCCTAAAGAAAAGAACAACTCTGCAAAATACTAATAGGAACAGAGAAGGTGAACAAAGCTAATGTAAACACCTACTCTGGGAAATGAATTGGGTAAGACACTGCAAGTATCTCTCATTTATTTCTCAAACACTCTGAGAGACATTTATAAACAATCCTCATTGACATTGTCCCTCTATTTTAAATATTAGGAAACAGAGGCAGGATGAAGTTAACTCATTCACTCAAGGACATATAATGCAATACCAACATAAATTCACTTTTATCTAACTCAGAGCCCTGGCTCTGTCCATGGCCTCACACTCCCCTGCTATGAGAGGTTATGCCTAATCTTTGGCATTTTCCAATCTCAGTCTAGACACCCTCAGTCTACTTATTTAGGAATCTTTGTGACAATAGTTGCAAAAATAGTTTGTGGATGCAATAATATTAATTTACATTCTCAGTTTCTTTCTGCATGAGGTGTCTGTTTGTTACAAGCCACATCTTCTACCTATTTCTATTGTCCTTAACATCAAGGCCAGATAGAGCTTATATTTGGAGTCACATGTAAACCCATTTAAATCAAGTCTCTACTATAATCATGTGACCGCAGGCCATTTACTGATATTTCTCAATGTTTGTTTTATAGATACAGAATGATGGAATGATGATACCTGTCTATTATAAGGGCTCTTCAAGAGATAAGACATAATAACATGTAGACATTCCCTACTCAATCCCTGCACTCAGTTGGCATGCAATTTATTTTACCTTTTTCTTTTCCTTCTAAGTTCAACTACTGTATCTTTGTGTAAATGTGAATTTCAAGGTGATACTGTACAGAAGTATACAAGATTAGGGAGTGCTGATGGATTTCTTTGAGGGAAAAATTAAAGCAATCAGTAACTGGTGCTCTATCCATCCAGAGAAGCGTGGGATACTTTTCAGGACACCCCATTAAAACCAAAATGCTGAGTTTGTTAGAACTGACATTCTCAGCATTGATACCAAAGATGTTTCTTTCCACCATTCCTGAATTCAAAGGCAGTAAGCCTAGAGTGGGCAGTTTCCATATACCAACTGGATTTTTATGTATTTGTGTACATATTTATTTTTAAGACAATATGTATTTATAGTTTTCAGGTTTACCTGCTATTTTTGAGACGAGGCATAAATACGGATGGCACTATTCATGAACTCAACCAATGGTACGATCATTTTTAATACTGACATGCTTCAGTAAAAATAAATATAATTCAAAGAAAGTCTTTCATGAACATTCCCCAAGAAACTGAACAAATTATATGAAGCTAGATATTATTATGGGAAGATTCTTTTGTCTGTGCTGTGCTTTGGCAAGGTTTTGGGATACAGTCATTAAATAGGTTGGCTGTAAATTTGTTTCATTGGTTAATTAAATCCAAGAGTTGCAGGAAAGGCTGTCATATTATGTTGAGTTTAATTTCTTAAAACACATCGATCTTATGGAATTTGTTAATGAGTTCTGAAAAGGTAGTTGGTAGCATTGGCAAAGAATACCTGATCTCTTTTTAATCCAAAGAGATTAAACAAATTGCTTCTGTTCTAATTTTCATTTTCAAGTTTGAAAGGAGTATATGGTTGTTGTATTCATTTGGTTTTGCAAAGCAGAATAAGCTGCAACACCCTCTCTGTAATCTCTTAGCATAAAATCATGAGGAAAAAATGGCATTTCAATAATCCCTCAGGAAAGTAAGTAGGCATAAGAATTTGTAGAACATTATTTGTAAACAAGAGATTATACTAGCAATTGTGTAAATAATCACTGAGTTCTGCTGCAGTCCTCCAGTGTGTAGATAATTCATCTCCCTCTCGTCCATGTCACTGCCCTATTATATAGGTGATGAAACTAAAGAGCGGGGAGAAAAGGAGACTTGACCAAGGGTGACGTGTGTTGGCATTGATCGTGCTAAAATGTGAATTCAGATTCCTTTGACAGTGAAGAAAAAAAATAATTATTTTTCCTGTTCCATTTCTTCTTCCCAAATGTACCTTAAGGAAAAAGATGTGATTGGTTAAGTGGAATATAGATCATTGAAGAACCAAATGCATATGCCTACAGCATATTCCTTTATTAGCCATTAGCTTACCAACCTCTATTACAACATAATTTCCAGGAATTTTAAATTTAACTGACATCTATACAAGGGAAACATTAAAGGGTGAAATAATTTAAACGATGTACAAAGCTTTTCTGTCCTACCAAAATAATGTATACATTTGGAGAAACCACCTACTGAGATGTGGAAGAAAAATAAAATTTAGCACTGTCTTGCCAAACATTTAGATTTATTTTATCTAAAACATGGTATTTTTTAAAAAGATTTTATTTATTTGTTTGACAGTCAGAGATCACAAGTAGACTGAGAGGCAGGCAGGGAGAGGGGGAAGCAGGCTCCCTGCTGAGCAGAGAGCCCGATGTGAGGCTTGATCCCAGGACCCTGAGGTCATGACCTGAGCCGAAGGCAGAGGCTTTAACCCACTGAGCCAACCAGGCACCCCTAAAAAATAGTATTTTATATCAGTCACATTCTTTAGCTACATTGTATGTAAGTACATTTCAAAGTAGGTCCATATAGATAACTTGTAGGGAAGAAATAGAAAAATACTGATGTGAAAAAGTAACAATGTAAATACCATATTGGCAGGGTTGCAAAAGTTGCAAAACAAATTGTACTCTTCTTTATGTCTTAAAGTCTGTTATTATTTCTAGTCTTAGAAATTGCAATTCAGTACTAATGTTTAATATGTCTGAGAAAGCTGTACCAGATATATGTGAAAGGAGCAGAACTGTCTTATCTTTGCTTTCTTAATATACATCAGGCAAACAAGATGTTGCTAAATGTCATTTCTAAAGCAAATACACACACTTCATCCTAAAGTAGAACTGGTACTGTAGAATCCAAGGAATTGGTTGGTAGATGGGTGGGGGGAGCATAGTTTGTTTAAAAATTATGCTTGCCATAATTACATCATAAATATTCTAACTGTGCTTAGCATGCATTTTTGGTTGTTTCCTAACAGATGCAAACTACAAATGAGTGGTAAAAGTAGATGAGCTAGGAAATCCAAGACTTCCCAAAGTTTAATTCTTCTTTGGAAATTTTATGTCAATAAACAGTATGCAAAAGTCTATCCAGTATTGTTTTATAACAAATAAATAAACACTGGCTTTAATTTTAAAAGGGGAAAAAAATCACAAAATGTACTAGACAGATCTGGAGAGGCAGAGAGAAATAAAAAACTTAGTGAATGGTTACTTTGTTCCTAGAACTGTATAAGGGAAGTTTATGTTACTTATTTCATCTAGTCCTCAGACAGTCTGATAGGAAAGCATGGCTGATTTAATTTTTCCTGTGAGCACACTATATTTCCATTTCTGAGAAGTAATAGCAATAAGAATAAATAACTAGCTCTAGTTACAGATAACTTCTTTCAATAAGCACAGAGACAAATTAATTTGCCCAGGTAGCAGAGAACAGAGCTGAAATTAGGACGTGGGTCAGCTTCATGCCGAGGGTCATGCTTTTTCTGTGCCATGTACATTTTACTACTAATCAGTACTTCTGGAAATTTATCAGCTCATTGGGAGTGATGTGTCCTGGGATTAAAGGTAGTATGAAGTATATACCTTGGAAAATGCAATAATGATTTAAGGAAAGCTTGAATAAATAGTTTCCAAAAGCCATTCTATGGTGATTCTGGCCTTGAGTGACTTATATAATGACACAGAAAACAAAGTATCAAGGTTTATTAGCCAATATTCTAAAAACATCTTCAGTGATTTAGTCTTTTAAAGACCATATTATTGAATGGTAACTATCAAAATTACTCTTTTCTAGTGTCAAAGTGGGCAATTTAGACAAGTGGGCAAGAATAATTGTCCTTTATATCTGCATTTAATATTTACTGAATGAGCCAAGAGTTGTATAGATCACAGAGGAGCTACAGCCCAAGGAAAGAACTATTTATAAATGGATCTGTCATCCCTATCTGAGATCACTATGACTAAACCCTTTGAAAAATTGTTCTTCTAGACAGAATTGGTCACAGTACTCAGTTAGCTTCATGTTTATTAGCATCTTTATTTATTTTTTTTTTCTGCACTAGATTGACACAGCTTGGACACATTTCAACTTTTAAAATAAGGTATTTTATTTGCCACAGAAAAATAAAGTTTCCAAAAAACTGAAGCAGATCTCTTCATTTCACCAAGTCTTGGAGTTGTTTTCATTGTGAATAAAATAAAAATGGGAAATTCTGTTTTTATATAGCTTTTTTTCTTTTTGTTTTCCCCAAAGTTAGTTTTTAGGGGTGCCTAGGTTACTCAGTCAGTTGAGTCTGACTCTTGAGTTTGGCTCAGGTCATGATCACAGGGTCATGAGATTGAGCTCCTGGTTGAACTCCACACTGGGTGTGCAGCTTGCTTAAGGTTCTCTCTCTCTCCCTCATCCTCTGTCCCTTCCCTATTCCCTCTCACCATATATATATTATATTATATTGTATATGTATATTATATATGTATATTATATATGTATTATATTATTATATAATTATATATGTATATATATTTGTATTATATATACATATATTATATATGTATATATATTTTACATAATATATATTTAATATATACACTTACTGTTTCTGGTTTTGGCAAGTCTGATATTTACTGATAACTTTCATAAATATTTTCAATGAAATATTTCAAATACTTTTCAGGTAACAAATCACCACATAATTTGAATAAAGAAGGAAGATAAGATTAAGTATGATTGTGATTTTAATGAAGAAAAAAATCTTCTTATAAATGGGTAAAGGTGCTAATGCTAACATGACATTTTGTGAGCAGTTAAATAAAGCAGATGCTCAAAAACTTGAAATGCCCTCAAGAGTCAGGTTCTTGATTACAAGCACTCATAATACCAGCCTTATTATGCTCAGGAGGATAGTTAAGGGAGAGAAGTGGAGCTTAGTTTACATGCTGATTTTCCAAACCTTCTGATAACCTAAGACCCATGGTAGAAGGACATAAGTAAAGAAATAAACCTCATCTTAGAAATTGCCAGGAGTAACTGATGAAATAATTGGGTTTTTATAAAATCTCTTGATTGTGCCTTGGGACTATTTACAATATAATGGCTAGATAGAGTGGTGATTTTGAGAATTTACAATATGACAACTGCCTACTAATTGGGCTTCAGTGGGCAAGGCAGTTTGGTTGTGTGGCTAAAAACAATGTAATTTCTAATAAAGCAAAGCTATATTAATTATGTCAAGGATATAGGGCAAAGAGTTAGAGCACGTGGATAGCAAATCACGTTTCCTTTTCAGAAGCCCCAAAAAATAAGAAAAGGCAAATGAACAGAATGTGTGCAGATCGGGATGGGTAACTCACAACTGGGCACTTTTTAAAAAATGAAATTAACTTTACTGGGAGAGAATAATGAAAGGGAGGTGGGTGTTGAAAGCCTAAGATTAGGATCACCTGGGTGGCTCAGTTGGTTAAGGGTCTGCCTTTGGTCAGGTCATTGTCCCCAGGTCCTGGGATTAAGCCCCATGTCTGGCTTCCTGCTCACCGGGAGCCTCCCTCTCCCTCTGCCTGCTGCTCTATCTAAATATTTAAAAAAAAAAAAAAAAAGCCTAATATTAGATGGTTTTCATTAGGTAATATTAAACCACTAAAGTGTTTTGGACCGGGAATTACAAAATCAGAACTCTGTATTAAAATTAAATATTAGTAAAGATGGACTAGAGAGAATGATATCATTTCTTAAAAATCTATGCACTGGGGTTTCTGGGTGGCTCAGTTGGTTGAATATCTGACTTCTGATCTTGGCTCAGGTCATGAAATCAAGCCCTGCACCAGGCTCTGTGCTTGGCACACAGTCCTCTTGTCCCTCTCCCTCTGCTTCTCCCCTGACTCATGCTCTCTCTCTCTCTAAATAAAATCTAAAAAAAAAAAAAAAAAAAATCTTATATGCTATACATTGTGTTAAGCATTTTGTTAACATTAACAATTAGAATCCTTTAAATTTATATTAGAATTCTAAGTCTTACCTAGTTGTTAATAGACAAATTCGTTCATAATACCTTAGCTTAAATATAAAAGAATTTATTGTAGTAGTACAAAGGACATCTCTTAGGAAGGCACCACTAAGTTGCCTGGCTTCAGGAACATTGAGATCTAATTCTACTTGCCCATCGTTTTTTTTTTTTTTTTTTAAGATTTTATTTATTTATTTGAGAAAGAGAGAGAGCATGAGAAGGGGGAGGGTCAGAGGGAGAAGCAGACTCTCTGTCGAGCAGGGAGCCTCATGTGAGACTCGATCTGGGGACTCCAGAATCATGACCTGAGCTGAAGGCAGTTGCTGAACCAGCTGAGCTACCCAGGCACCCCAGATTGCCCATCTTTCAAGCGCTGCATGTTCTAGCTAACATCCATTTCTCTTATTGAAATCCTCTACTTCATCTTCTAAATGTTCATATTTGTATTTTACCAATATTTAAGTAACACTTGATACCAATTCCTTTTAATCTTCATAATGAAATCATGAGGTAGAGATTACTATCATTGTTTTACAAATGTAAATGAGGTACAGAGAGGTTAAGTAGCTCACCAGAGGTTGCCCAGCTAGAATGGGAGATGCTGTGATTGAAACTCAGGGGGTCTATCTTCATATTCCTGTTCTTAGTGACAGTCCTAATGCCACTGCATTGGCCAACATGGCCATTATCAGGCTGAAATCTACATGAAGACCTACAGGTTCTCCCTGCTAGACAATTTTCAGCCTTTCAGCTCAAATATTCGAAAGAAGAGGATGTTCTGAAGGGATTACTGGACTCTACTAGCAGTTTGCGATAGAGGTGGGACACAAGTAGACATAATGGGTCTGTAATTTATAATAATCTTTATCTGGTTTTCAGAAACCCGAAGCTGGTATCTTTCACATTAACTCAGCCCAAGTTCTGTTCATAGTTACAATATCTTTAAATCCCAGTTAGTGGTAGATGTCAAATAGCATAAATAAAGAACATGAATATTTCTGAAGATGGGAACCTTGGTAAAGTTCTGTTTATTCATAAATGGTAGGGACTGGGCATCTGTAAGTACCAGAAAAAAAAAAACACAGGAAAAATAAGATATACCTGCAAATATGCAAACACAAAGAAAGAGAGTAAGGGGGACAGGAGGGAGAAGAAAGAGAAAAAGCAACAAAGGTTTAAAAAGAGTTCAGTGTGTACATAGTAGACAGTATGACATAAAGCTTCAGTGAATGCACTTCGAGGTGAGATTGCCTGTGTATGAATTTATCCTTTACCATTTAACCTTGAAAGTTATTTATCCTCTATGTGCCCCTGTATGCCAATTTATGTATAAATTGTAATCAATAATGCTACTTCACAGAGTGGTTGAGAGGGTTATTGTGAGGAATCAATACAAAAATGCATTGCAGTGAATGATTACAATGAATATTAAGATATTTAAGGATATGTGGAACTCTGAAGTAAAGGATGCCATTTATTGAAATAAAAAAAAAAGTCTGTTGTGGCAAGTTAGACTGGTAAGGAGAACTGCAATGAAATACTGATGGGGTATGAAACTGAATTAGATAACCCTATTAAACATGAGATCTCAGGGCGCTTAAGTGGCTTGGCTGGTTAAGCGTCCAGCTCTTGATTTTGGCTCAGGTCATGATCTTGGCGTTGTGGGATCAAGCCCAGTGTTGGGTTCTGTGCTGGGCATGGAGCCTGCTTAAGATTCTCTCTCTTCCTTCTACTCTGCCCTTCCATTCCTGCCCCCGACCATGCTCTTTAAAAAAGAGAAAAAAATCTCATTGACTTTATCACTTCCTATAAAAGGTTAAAAAACTGATCTAGTATCAAAAAAGGGTAGAAAAATATTCACATAATCAAATATTTAACTTGCTTCAATTTTTTTTGACAGAGTAAATGTCTTTTGTTATGCATTTCCTCAATTATACACTAACACAATAAGATTTAACATAATTGTCTATTGTTTCAAAGTAATTTTTCAATTAACTCTACACAAAGAATGTGTTCCAAAATTAGTAATGTAAGTTGACTCAAAATTTTCTCTTATAATGCACTCCAGTTATATTTTATGACAAAATTATATTAGAAATAACCCCAAATAGTAGAGTTAATGTTTCCAAGGTTACAGGCTATAACACAGGATTTTCTTTCTTTCTTTGAATCGATGATTTCACATTTTATTTCAGTTTTCCCTCTTCCTCCTTTTTGAAGTCTCTGTGTGCTTTCTTTAGGTTAGGCTACAAAATGAAAATGACAGAAAAGAAATCTTGCATTTGTAAGATGGATGCAAAATATAGTTAAAAATGGTTTTCAAGTGTAACTCTTGAACTCACATCAGGTTTCGTGGATGCTAGAAATTGGACCTGATATGTAATGAATCTAGAGTAAGGTAATTCTAACATTGCTGACTAATCATTCCATTATCAGTAAATTCCTCTCTATTAGTTATCTGTTTCTGCCTAACAAGTTATTCCACATTTGGTAGCTTAAAACAACATATATTTATTATCTCCAAATTTCTGTGACTCAGAAACATGGGCACAGTTTATCTGGAGCCTCTGTTTCATAGTCTGTCATGAGACTGTAAAGAGTATGTCAGCCCTGGGGGTTGTCATTTCATCTGAAGCCTCAACAAGTCTTCTAGCACATTTAGGTGGCAGTTGGCAGGACTGAGTTGCTCAAGGGCTATTGGACAGAGGGTTCCTGATGGCTGTTGTCTGGAGACAACTCTCAGTCTCTTTCCATGGTGACCTCTTCCTAATGCAGCTTCCTTTATCAAAATGTGTAAGCAAAATGGCAATAAAGGGAATTTACCATCAAGAAAGAAGTGATAGACTTTTGTGACCAAATCATAGAAGTAGCATCTCAGTACCTATGCTGTATTCAGTTGGTTAGAAACAAGTCATTAGGGGCACCTGGGTGGCTCAGTGGGTTAAACCTCTGTCTTCTGCTCAGATCATGGTCTCAGGGTCCTGGGATCATGCCCTGCATTGGGCTCTCTGCTCTGCAAGGAGCCTGCTTCCCTTCCTTTCTCTCTGCCTACCTCTCTGCCTACTTGTGATCTCTCTCTGTCAAATAAATAAATAAAATCTTAAGAAAGAAAGAAAGAAAGAAAGAAAGAAAGAAAGAAACAAACAAACAAGTCATTACATGTAGCCCACACCCAAATGGAGGAGTTCCATAGTGTGTTAATACCATAAAGAGGGTATTGCTGGAGGCCATCTTGGAAGTCTACCTACCACAAGCTCTGTCAACAGTATTACATTATCATTGCTATCCTTCATGAATTATAAACAACTAATTACCTACCACTAGCTCAGCTACTCCAAACTCTGTTGCCTTAAAAGCAAAATATAAGAAGGACAGTAGATATTTTATTCCATGAATTGTTTACTTGTACATTTAGGCCTCAGACATAGTGATGTAGCAAATCTTATTCTGGTTCTGTTTAAGGTATTTATCTAATTGGTGCCCTCAGCCATATTTACCTTGGTTCCTCTACTACACTCCTGCATGGTGCAAATGAAAGCTTATCTATGTGAGAGTGAGATTCTTTGCTTTTGAGTTATAATACATCCAGTTTTCTGCCCAGGTAGCTAATGAGGAACTGAGGAACTAACCTGTTCTGAAACAGAGCATTTTGATAACACAGCATTCCCAAATTACATAGACACAACATTTAGCAGCAGGAAACACCATGCTTACCAGTGAGATCCACAGTCTACATATTCCAAATGACACTCCTCATGTTTGATTGGATATGCAGAGCTCCTATTCTAAATGAGTAAACTCAGACCAGACTTGAGAAGGAGATAAATCTGAATTAAATTTATGGGTCCACTGCTTTGGAGCTTTGTCACCATAGGAAAGCAGTCTAGTCTCAAGTCTTCATTTCCATTTCCTTCATGCAAATAATATTTTCCTTTGTAGTAATATTTTTGTTTAATTAGATGGTATGATTTATATAATCTCCTTAACACATTATTTAATAGTTTAGGTATCATCATCTTGACTTGGTCATGCCATATACATGATTTGCTAATTTTTTTTGTTTCTGTTTTATATAGTCATTTTGGTGGTAGTTATTCAAAGATGAACTTCAGACTGTCTTTCTTATGTTTGTTTTCCAGTGACTCTGGGTCAACATATAGGCAATTATTGTATTTGTTACAACCTGCTAAGTATTCATTCCATGTAATTTGATTGAGCATTTACTGTATGCTAAGCACTCTTCTGGCTTCTAAGGTACACAGATAAGCTCCAATTCTGACACTGACCACCACCTGCAGGTGTTGGTAGGCACTGAACTCCAGGGCCAGTACTGGCCTTAGAAAGAAAGGATGTGAGAAGCTTTTTTACCTACTCATAAATTCAGCATTCTATTGACTTCAGTACTAAGTTGATGTAACATTTGTTGGTCAAAGTTTTTATGTGTATATATTTAAGCCTAGTAATTTAATGTTTGTCTTTTCTATGCTTGTGTTATGATAGTATCCTCTAACCTAGTTTTGAAAAATCCTTTCCCACACCACACATTTGACTTGTTTGCTATCATCTAACTGACCTCACTGAAATCCATAATTCATTTGAAACTATATATAGTCCCTGCATGTTCTTTCCATTCTCTTGTTGTAGAAGATAGTTCACCCAGGTTGCAAAACAGACCCAGGATTTTACTCATAAAATCCTAATGCTATCTTCCAATTTCTGGTTGAATTTCAAAAGAATCGTTTCCTATAACTTACCAATAGTTATGAGGAATGTTGATGTATCACTAATAAATATGGTTGGCATTTATATTCGATGATTCCATTCTCCAGGAAAACTATTACTTGCTAGACATATGATACAGATTTCAAGCTGACCCTGAAGAGTTTTGGTCCAATATGAAGAAATTTTTGTGGCAAAAAGTTGTGGAGAGGAAAGTTTGTACTAAAAAGGTATACTCTGATGCTACGTCATGTTTGTTGAAATTATGTTTACTATCAATTTTTTTAAATATCTTATTTCTTTGATACAGAGAGAGAGGGAGACATCACAAGCAGTCAGAGAGGCAGGCAGAGACAGAGAGGGAAGCAGGCTCCCTGCTGAGCAGAGAGCCCGATGTGGGGCTCAGTCCCAGGACCTTGAGCCCATGACCTGAGCCTAAGGCAGAGGCTTAACCCTCTGAGCCACACAGGTGCCTCTTTACTATCAATTTTAATACAGAGAGGGCAGCAATTTCTATATAGTGTGTATACCTCTACTATGTTGTTATATTTTATCATGCTTCCATAGCTGCTTCTTCAGCTGCTGACTGTAAGGTAATTGTCATTGAGTTCTGAATCTTTGAATATTTGCTTCAGTCTAGAACATAGTATTTCTTAAATATTTTTTGAAGGGGGAAAGAAACAAGAGAAGTAGTTGTTTTCAGGATAAAAAGCAAAGATGATGAAATCTAGGTGTTCTATATTTCCAGGCTCTCTTTTGCCTTATATACTCACTCATCATTCCCTACCTTTTCTTATTTCTTCTTCCTTCATTTCTGGTTCTGAATACCATCTAATGTATCAGAGTCACATGAGAAAGTTTCACTTCCTTTCTCGATTTTAAAGACTCCTACAGACCAACAATCTTTAGCTTATATGGAATCTATTTGTGGTTTCTCAGTGGTACAAGGAAAAGGGTCACTGAAGAGTCCTTTGGATTTCCTTCTAAGCAGCCATTTGCTCTTCAATCATCGAATACTTAGTATTTTAAGCACTGCCATGTAGATAAGTCAGAGAAGACACCAGAGGACAAATGAATAGGAATAACTAATAAAAGGAGAAAAATAAAATGTGTTAGCTGGAATTCAAGACTCTGGATTGCTTTTCCTTCTTTTCTTCTAAACTGTGTGCCTTGGACTTGCTACTTTGCTCATTGGATTCCTTTCTCACTAAGGGACATGGCTATTTAAGCTGTACGAACTGTTCCAGCTCTCATACTTTACAACTCAACGAGTTTAGGAACGTTACATCAGTTTTTAGCAATACAGTCTAATGATGATCTTTTGAGACTAAGTGAAACTTATCCAACAAGAAAGACTTGATTGGACTTTAGACAGTAGACACTTCAATAAATAAAAGTAAATATAAAACATACAAATGAATATATAACTAGATAATTCTGAAGTATTTATCATTGGTAAAATTCAAATATGAACTCTAGAGTATGTTATCAATGCTTAATGCATGATTTTGATAAATGTCCTGTGGTTGTTAAAGAGTAAATCTTTATTCTCAGAAAATGCTACGAAAAATTTGAGACTTAAATTCAGCAATTTTTTTCAGAAGATTTTTTAAAAAGTTATTTATTTGAGAAAGAGGAAAGTCATGATTGGGGCAGGGGGACAGAGGGAGAGGGAGAGAGAAGCAGACTCCCAGCTGAGCAAGGAGCCCTATGTGGGGCTCAGTCCCACAACCTTGTGATCATGACCTGAGCTGAAGGCAATGCTTAACCAGCTGAGCCAACCAGATGCCCCAAAACTCAATGATTTTAATTAGGAAGAAGAATAGAGAGGGATACAGCAAAGAGCATGTCTAGAAGATTGAGAATCCCAATAGTATTATAATTTCTGTTTCTAACTCTGGAGGATCATCTGTGTGCTTGTCTCTGTGTCCTATCAGTTTCTATATAATTTCTGATAAAGAATGATTTTTCATCATTGCTCTGGCTCCAGTGGTTACCTGTTACTCAAAGAAAGCTAGCAACATCTATGGTCAACATATGTCTATGGTCAACATATTAAGGGACTTAGCATAAAGAATTACAACTATCTTACATAAGGTCAGAAGACACAAGTGTCCACTTCCTTAGAACCCAATTAAAGTTACCTGTCCTTATGCCCATAGTAGCCATAACTGAGCTCCCATCCACTGGGTCTTACCACATAGATGTCCTAACTTCCTGACATTTTTAGAACAAAGTACTGGCATGTGGAAAAGTTGAAAATCACTCAGATGAGTGGATGTGCCTGAGGAAATGCTACAAAGTCCTCTGAACTCCTTAGTAGGACTTCACACTGTTCTGTTTGCACAACTGAAAGGAATGACTGCTCCCCTCACCTTTGGGATTACACCTTGTCACACAGATTTTAAGGCATGGCTTAGGTTTTAGAGAAAACACTTTTACTGGGAAGTCTATCTTTTGCCCTGAAAATTTATCAGATATTCATTCCATGTAGAAGTTAAGGTTAGTAGTAAACCAGCCTTAGATTAATTACCCTGACTACATCAAATATTGGCAGAAGGAAATAATAACACTACCATCTCTTCAGCCAAACATCTTTGGTTCAAATTCTGGTTTGTTCATACACTGTTATGTTAGGCAAGTTCATTTTTAAAACACCTTTTAATCTCAGTTTCCCCATTTGTGTAATGGCACAAATATTAATACCTAACTTATACAATCGAAATGAGATTTGAGGCAGTATATCTCAAGTTTAGAGAAGAGTGTCAGTAGCAATTTAAGTCCTCAATGCATTAGCTATTGTCCCATTTAAAATATTTCCTTTATGTTTATGACAAGACTCACTTCCTATAATTTGTATTATTTTCAGTAATCTCAAGTTATACCAAAAATATAGTCTGTTCTAAATGGCAGGCTTAACGCTTTTTGGATGCCACAATCTTTTTTTTTTTTTTTTAATTCTTCAGTCTAAATTTGATTAACTTTTCCACACATAATATAAAACTGAGCTAAATCTTATCTTCCTGGCCACTGTTCTCTAAGACACAGTCCAGATTGGTCATGCTTCTCACAAAAGTGGGACCTAGAAATTTTTGAAAATGGACTTTCATTATATTTCTCTTTTTGGATGCCATGCTTCTGTTTCAAAACCCATTTATCAGAGGCAGCCGTTTAGCACTGTTTTTTTCTTACATTGTGCAGTGCTTTCTCCTCTGCTGTTTTAACACTTATCTTTTTCCTCCTAAGCTCACAAAACTCATTTTTTACTCTATGTCTAAAATTGTGGTTTACTTTTTCTGACTCAATTTTGTTACCACAAAAAAAGAAAAAAAAATCCTGTTACCTGATCTTATAGGTCTCTTCCTGCTCTGAAATTTTTTTATGTAGTATCTTTATATTTATCCCCTAGTATAATTAATTGTATTTGGTCTGGCCCTAATTTCCACCAGGTGGAGATATAGAACACTGATTTTGTAAAGTAACCTAATACACTGATTCTTATTTTAAGTGCTATGCTATGATAAATTTAATCATAAGCCATCTATAACCCCCAAATAAGACAATGGCCAGGAGAGAATATTGGCAAAACCAAGGGCAGAATCCAAAGCAGCTCAGTTACCTTGTCTGACCATTAACCATTGCTGTCTAACATCTCATAATGTTAGAGTACCCACTATGTGTTCTAGGTAATAAAAACATCATTGTTTTTTATTTCATGATTCAATGTTTAGATGAAACCCTTGTGCTGTTCCTTCCTTGACTGTGCGAGGTCATTTTTTAATATTATTTTTTAAATTTATTTGACAGAGAGATGACAAGTAGGCAGAAAGGCAGGCAGAGAAAGAGGAATGGAAGTAGGCTCCCTGCCAAGCAGAAAGCCTGATTCGGGGCTCAATCCCAGGACCCTGGGATCATGACCTGAGCTGAATGCAGAAGCTTTAACCCACTGAGCCACCCTGGTGCCCCAAGGTCATATTTTCTTATTAGATTTTCAGAACTAATGGTAATCATTTGTTGTATGTTTAAAGAAAATACGCTTCATAAATGTAAAGTCAAATAAGAAAGTCTGCAAAAGTCAAGTTGGACATAATGTTATTCAGTTTCAGCTGGGTTTAACTATTTTTATTTTTTTAAGATTTTATTTCTGTGAGGGAGAGAGAGAGAAAGAATGGGGGAGGGGTGGAGAGAGAGAGAGAGAGAATCTCAAGCAGACTCCGCGTGGAGCCAGATGTGGGGCTGGATCTCACCACCCTGAGATCATGACCTGGGCTAAGATCAAGAGTTGGATGTTTGACTGAGGCAACCAGGCACTCTGGTTTTTAACTATTAAAAAATATATATATATTCTGGAAGTGAAACAAAAATGACCTAATCAGCCAAAGGGCAAAGTAACAAATTTTCATGGGGGCGGGGGAAGATTTCTCAATTCTGTGTCCTTGCCTGTTTTGGGAGAAGGTACTTAAGAAGCAGCAGTTGTGGTCGTTCTACTACATAGGATGCTCCATGCCTTGTGGTGTAACAGAGTCAAAAGGCAGATGCCGCACCATGTTGGAGAGACTGAGAATATGTCGCCATGGCTCCTAAGGAAGTAGTATTTGATCTTCCCTTCCTCTCTTGCACATATTGGCCTGCATTTTCTGTTGATTCTTGACGTCTGCAAATAAACCAGTTTAATTAAAAAGGTAGAGAAAGACTGGCATCTGGTAGGGGTGTTTATTGCCAGGTGGCTGACCTTCTCTTGCCAAGGTAACTCATTTTGCTAGTGTTGTTTATTTTCTTTCCTTTTTTTTGAAACATATAACAAAACACTAAGTAGTTTTCTGAATTGTGAAGTAGTTCTGAGATGATGATATTCTGTTTATGTAATAAAGGGCTATCAGAGTCGTTAGGGATGGAGAAAGGAAAAAAAGTTTTTGAGTCCTTCTATGGAGCAGACAATGAACTGGGTGTATTATATATATTATCACACACAATTGTAAGAGCTATCCTATATATATATATCCTATATATATATAAAAGAGCTATCCTATGATAAGTATCACCTGTGGAGAAGCTGAGCTCAGAGGAGTGTACTTTTTGGTCTAATGTCATTAACTTGTAACTACAAGGAATTGGGATTTGATCCTAAGTTTTCTAGGTCCTATAATCTATTCATCTTGACTTTCTTTAGCTGTTCATAACTCAAACCTATGCAATACCTTTAATTTCTAGGCAGCTTATTATTGACAATTATTTGCCATTTTTTAAAAGAAATAGAACAACCCCTGGTGCCTTGTATTTTTTCCTACCAATTTGCTACCAGGTGCTGGAATAATTGCTATCTTTAAATAAAAATCCTAGTTATTTTCAGGTCAAAATTTGCAGTCAAATGCTCTACCACTGAGCTAATTCAGGTCAAAATTTAAACATGCATCTATACATATGTAGATCCTTCCTTTGCATCTAGGAAGGATATTGGTGTGGTTCCTAAGTGTTGCTAGAAAATGTATCTGGCTCTTTATGTTCCAAGTACATCCTGGATTTAAAACGTTTTGGAATTAGGTGGTTCTTTGGCCAGTAAAACATAAGATTGCATGGCATCTGTTATTTCTAGGTTTACGCTTTAAAAAAAAAAAAAAAAAGAAAAGAAAAGAAAAGAAAGAAAGAAAGAAAGAAAGAAAGAAAGAAAGAAAGAAAGAAAAAAGAGGCAGCACTCAATTCACTCCTTCCCCTACTTGCGGTTGTTTGGACTGGGTGACAGTCAAGTTGAGTTGAACCTCTTTGCCCATGTGGGTTTCTGAATGACTGCAGTGAGCAGAAATCCCTCTTTAGTCAGAATAGGTCAGATTTTGCTGTGATAATTAGCCCCAAAAAAGATTATTTCTCACTCCTATGAAGTATTCATGGACTGACTAGGGACCCTAAGCCATGTTTTAATCATCCTTATATCGTTGCCTGGACGGATAGAGCTAACTACTACCCATTACATTTCTTACAACTGTGGAATAAAGGAGAAGTGCGGACTGGCTCAGATATTTTCTGTTCACTTTGCTTTGGTCTGAGCAACCTATATGGCCATGGCTGAGTTCAAGATGGAGAAGACATAGAATTTTGTCATCTCTCTGGAAAAAGGAGCACCAAACATTTGTGAGCAGCCTTAATGACAGCCACAACCTCTAGTCTTCCTTCTTGTGTTACACATGTAACATATGCAAGAAATGAGCTTACATGGGGAAACCCAGGGAGTGGTTGGGATTGTTATTTCAACAATATCAGCCCAATTAGAACCACATAGTCATCAGTACAGTTGATGAGAACAGTTTAAGAAATTATATTTCACATATAATAGCAGTTACTAACCCTAGGTACACATTAGAATAACCTAAAATACTTTTTAAAATATTCGTGTTCAAGGCTCACCATCCACTAATATCACTAGAAACTTGGGGATGGCCTGGTAGGGCTTGGGCCTTGCTTCTTTTCTTTTCTTTTTTTGTTTTAAGTTTCCCAAAGGGGTAGCTCAGTCCATTAAGCATCTATCTGCCTTCAGCTCAGGTCATGATCTCAGGGATCAAGCCCCGTGTTGGGCTCCCTGCTCAATGGGGAGCCTGCTTCTCCCTCTCCCTGTGCCCCTCTCCCCTGCTTGTGTGATCTCTCTCTCTCTCAAATAAAATTGGAAATAAATAAATAAATAAATAACTTCCCAAAGGATTGTGATATGCAGCCAGAGCTGAGAACCACTGATATATACAACTAAATATTAGGCATATGATATACAACTGTAGGTGAAGAGTTGCAGTTATGCCCATTACCTATAAAAATCTACTTCTAATTCACAGACCTGTACCCCTGGGGATAAAAATATATTATATGTTTATAAAAAATAAAAAATTAAAAAATAAACAAAAATAAAACTCAGTTTAACAAATGGTAAAAAAATATATACTTCTAGTTTAAAAGCAACTCATAAAATATTTTGATATCTGCTCTACAACTGTGTACCTATATTTTTTAAAACACACAGAAAAGTTTAGAACACTGTCAAATATTACATGTGTTTGCCCTTGAGGCATGGTTAGTACTTTTCATGAATTATGAGGAAGAAGAAAAGGTTTTAAGTTACACTTAGTTTCCATTTTCTTTGTTCTAAGTTATTGATTGCTATTTTCCATAATCATAATCTTGTTATATAAATAGAACTTTAATGCCGAAATTTAAGAATTTTTTTTAAAGATTTTATTTATTTATTTGACAGAGAGAGAGATTACAAGTAGGCAGAGAGGCAGGCAGAGAGAGAGAGGAAGGGAAGCAGGCTCCTCGCTGAGCAGAGAGCTGGATTCAGGGCTTGATCCCAGGACCCTGGGATTATGACCTGAGCTGAAGGCAGAGGCTTTAACCCACTGAGCCACCCAGGTGCCGCTTTAATGCTGAAATTTAAAAGGTAAAATATTACTTAATACCTCAAAAATATAAAAGAATGCCATATTTGTAAATAGGGACCTATAATGTTAAAAATACGTCAGTTTTCAGGGCACTTGGGTGGCTCAGTTAGTTGAGCGTCTAACTCTTGATTTTGGCTCAGGTCATGATCCTTAGGGGTATGAGATCAAGCCCGAGGTTGGGCTCACTACTGAGTCTGAGACTCTCTCTCTCCCTCTGCCTCTCCATCCTCCTCACACCTGCTGTCTCTCTTACGCTAAATAAACAAATAGAATCTTAAAAAAAAAAAAAAAGAAAGAAAAACAAAACCTCAATCTTCATCAAAGTAATTAACAAATGTAAAGAACAAAATTTCCAGATTTCTTAGGGATAGTTTGAGGAGAAGTTAATTATTTTAAATCTTACCTGGAAGAATTATCACTTTTAAATATATCAATTTATTTGAGGAAGAAGTATCCTAAGAAAATTTTCATCCTACGTTACTAAAACATTATGCATTTAGAATATTGAAAAGACTTTTTATAGCTGTAGGAATAAAAAATACATAATTCAAAAGAGTTATGGTTGGGGGCACCTGGGTGGTTCAGTGGATTAAGCCTTTGCCTTTGGCTCGGGTCATGATCTCAGGGTCCTGGGATTGAGCCCTTCATCGGACTCTCTGCTCAGGAGGGAGTCTGGTTTCCCCTCTCTCTGCCTGCCTGCTTGTGATCTTTCACTTTCTCTCTGTCAAAATAAATAAATAAATAAATAAACAAAAACATCTAAAAAGAATTATGGTTGTAGTAAACCCCAAAATATGTAAGAGTCTAGAATGTGATAAAGGTGATATTTCTAAGTATGGAAAGAGAATATATAGAGTATTGAGAAATTTACCCTGTTGAAAAATAAAAGGTTCTTAATCCATATTATATACCAAAATCCATCATTATTCAAAATTTAAATGTGGAATACAATCTTTATTTTTTTTGCTTTTATGTTTTTATTTATTTTTTAAATTAAATTTTTTTTTTCAGTGTTCCAAGATTCATTGTTTATGCACCACACCAAGTGCTCCATGCAATATGTGCCCTTCTTAATACCCATCATCACCAGGCTCATCCAACCCCCTACTCCCTTCCCCTCCAAAACCCTCAGTTTTTTTTCTCAGAGTCCACAGTCTTTCATGGTTTGTCTCCTCCTCCGATTTCCCCCAACTCACTCCTCCTCTCCATCTCCCAGTGTCCTCCATGTTATTTGGTTATGCTCCACGAGTCATTGAAACCACATGATAATTGACTCTCTCTATTTGACTTATTTCACTCAGCATAATCTCCTCCAGTCCTGTCCATGTTGATACAAAAGTTGGGTATTCATCCTTTCTGAGGAAGGCATAATACTCCATAGTATATATGGACCATATCTTCTTTATCCATTTGTCTGTTGAAGGGCATCTTGGCTCTTTCCACAGTTTGACAACTATGGCCATTGCTGCTATGAACATTGGGGTACAGATGGCCCTTCTTTTTACTACATCTGTATCTTTGGGTAAATACCCAGTAGTGCATTTTCAGGGTCATAGGATAGCTCTATTTTTAATTTCTTAAGGAATCACCATACTGTTTTCTAATGTGGCTACACCAACTTTCTCTACTCTTCAGATTTGTGACAGGAATAGGTGAGCTAAAATACATGATTGGTATGATGCTCTTAAATAGTAATTTTCTAACTAGTTTTATCAGTTTCCACTAATTCATGATTATCTTCTGGAATTTCAAAGTACGCTTCAAATACTACCATACCTACCCTTTATACTCACTTTTTTATTCTCAATAATTGTCTTTTTTCCTTTTTTTTTAGACTCGATTTTCTACTTCCCTCATAATGATCCCTATTTTTCTTAATATGTACCCATAGGTAGTTTTTTTTTTTTTAAGATTTTATTTGTTTATTTGAGAGAGAAACAATGAGAAAGCATGAGAGGCGAGGTCAGAGGGAGAAGCAGACTCCCCATGGAGCTGGGAGCCTGATGCGGGACTCGATCCCGGGACTCCGGGACTGTGACCTCAGCCAAAGGCAGTTGCTTAACCAACTGAGTCACCCAAGTGCCTCCCATAGGTAGTTTTAATGACTAAATATCCTCTGGAGGAACTTCATTGCAAAATAAACAAACTGAACAAAAAGTCTTTACTACCAAAGCCTTTTTTTTTTTTTTTTTTTTTTTAGTTAAGTGAAAATCAGGAAGCATGTACCTTCTACATCCTTCCACCTTTTGAAACAACGTGGCATGGCCAGTTGTAGTCACAGAAATTCCAGTGTACACATATGAAAGTAGAATTGAAAAGCATTGAAAAATGAAAGGAGTAAAAAAGAAAATTCATATAGATAGTGGATACGGGAGGATTTTAATTTGCTTTTGTGTATGTATTTAAAGATCTATTTACTTATGTTAGAGAGTGCAAAAGAGAGCATGAACAGGGAAAGGCGGTGAGGGAGAGGGAGAGAGAACTGAAGCAGATTCCCTGATGAGCAGGGGTCCTACCCAGGGCTAAATCCCACTTCCTCAGATCACCATCAGGGCTAAAATCAGGGGCTGGATGCTTAACCTACTGAGCCACCCAGGCACCCCTGTATTTTCGGTTTTTTATTATGTGTAAGAGTTACCAAGAATTCTTGTGAGAAGCCATGGAGTTCTGAAATATCCTAAAAGGGAAGAAAGAAGATATTGAAAAATCGTATTTCTGCAAGTTAAAAATTGGTTAACTTTTAATCATATTGAAGTTCCGGTTAATATTGGAAATCACTAACCGGTTTTAAATTCTTTTGGATTTGCTTACTCCTTTGGGAAGAAGACTGGATCAATAAGGGAGTAGGAAGTTGACCCATAGTGGTTTAATTTACATTTTAGAATTGAATGTCTAAGGTGAAGTAACTTGCTGAGGCATTTTTACCTATATTGCTTTAATTATGGTATAAAGTTTCAATTTTATTTTTTAATTTTTTAAAGATTTAATTTATTTATTTGACAGAGAGAGAAAGAGTTCAAAAGTATGCAGAGAGGCAGGCAGAGAGAAAGTGGAAGCAGGTTCCCAGCTGAGCAGAGAGCCTGATGCGGGGCTCGATCCCAGAACCTTGAGATCATGACCTGAGCCGAAGGCAGAGGCTTAACCCTCTGAGCCATCCAGGCACCCCAAAGGTTCAATTTTATATGGGCCCTTATTATTTTTAGAGTAAAATCTCAAAGACTATGTAGAGACACATGTCAGGATTGAAATACTGGTGAAAATATATGCTTTGTGATGAGATGATTTGGGTAGAAAATGAGAGGTAACTAAGTTAATGTCATTAAGAAATTATTTATTTTTAAATGATCATGAGAAGTTGTAAAGTGGCAATCTTTTTCACCTACACAATTCCTTCAAAATCTGTATTCTTTTTTAGAAGGCATGAGGAGACAATTAAAAATCTACTTTAATTAGTTTAAGTCTGCTGTCCTCTTCCAGGGAAGACTTAATCCACTGGAAATTTGCATATCACAGTGTAACTTACAATTAAGTGTTTCTATGGATACGTGCATCACATTTGCCCATGTCATAGGACATATAATAAGCATTGTACAGTCCATTAGAATATATGGACAATGGTGTGTCAGCTCGAGGCAACAAAGTTGCCTTTAGCTAAAAGCTACCTCAATGTTTGCCTGCTCTGAAGACTGAAGGAAGAAATATTTTGACTTGTATTAATCCCTTCACAACAGTGGTTTGGAACATTCCTTCACAAAGTTTCTAGAGGGATTTACAGAAAGTAACATGGCAGAAATCAAGGACAAAGATTTCAAATTATGGTTAAAAGTTTCCTTAGCATAATTTAGCATTAGATATTCCTTGAAGTTCATATAGCCTGATATGTGAATGGAAGCTGACAAAAGTCATTCATGGACTCAGAGACATAATAACACAATAGCCTCCATTTCCATGTAGGACTCACTTCCTAGGAGATGTATTTGGCTGAGTGGAATTTGTCTACCATTGTGTGTTGAATTTATAGGTACCCAGGAAAAGAAAAAAAAATGTTCTTTCTAATTCAGATTGGAAACAGGAAAGACTGTTTTACAATACTTTTTGTACAGTGAAAGATACCCAAAATTGAACAACCCAAGAATTTGGGAAATGCAAGGTAACCTCATGACTATTTCAACTGTGGACATAATCAATAATTAAGGGATAACTGGCCTTATACACCATCTCTCTTCACTTACCTTAGTCACTGACTGTAAGCAAGGATTAAACTTGTTCATGGCATGTTTCTTCTTTTTTCCTTTTCTGAGTTTATGCGAGGGGGGTTATCTGATAGATAAAGCCAGCCTTAACTGAACTTTCCTACCAGAACTGTTCAAAGGAATTTACCCCTAAACTTGTAGTGCAAAGGAAAATGCAAGAGAATTTGCCATTCAGCAGAGGAACCTATGCATGAGGTTAAAATTTTATCTGTGTGTGTGTGTGTGTGTGTGTGTGTGTGTGATCAGAAATTCTTGCCAGGAGATTCTCAAGAGAATGGTAAATGAGGGAAAGGGGTTTCTTCTCAAGAGATCCTATGTACTGCTGTCCATGAGGAACAAGAGGGAACTAGGAGTTAACCATCCTCCAGTATCCAGATGCCAGATGTGACTTCATAGCCCATTCTACCAGGGAGATAATGCAGTTGTAACATCACATGGGAGGATTAAGAAAAAAAGAGAGAGAGAGAGAAAAGTCAGGCAGGCTGCCCTAGAGGTGTGTTGTAGGAAAATCTCTGGAGTCACCATGAATGATGGTCAACCTGGGATCAAGAAAGAAAACTTTTAAGAATTACTATTCTGGTTTGCTGACATATTTTTTTAATGCTCTTAGAGACAAATAATGATAAGAAGTGCCTTGTGATGATGATTGTTGAGTGGGATGTGAATTTTTATTGTGACTCCATGAAGGAACCAAGTCTAGTGAATATTAGGATGTACTCAAATGAGACAAAAAACACTTCTAAAGATAAACAAATACTGACCACTACCTTGTCAGCAGGAAAGGTCTATTTAAAGGTTTGCTGACTCTTCTAAATCAGACCATTGCTAGAAATGTTAACTAATGTTAACTATCTCAGAACCAAATCAAACAATATTAATCTGAGTCAATATTCAACTTGGAAAGTAAAATTCATGCTTTTATAAATCCTTATGTTAGAAATGGTCTATTCCTACATCTCCCTTGTGTAAATGTAAAAGTTCAGATCCAAAGAAGTAATGATTTGTATGTATTTCATAGCCATTGTCTTAATTTAAACATCAACCAAGAAAGGTTTCTAGAGATCTTTTCACTTTCAGCAATATTTTTACATCAACTACCTCTCCTTCTTTCCTACATTTCCTTTCCCTGTTAACCCCCTGCTTTCTTCTAGAGAGCTAAATATTCTCAATGTTCTTTCATGGATGATTGGATGATTGGACCTTTAAAAAGGTCATTCTCAGTGGGTAAATTCCAATACCTCCACAAAATTTTAAGCAAGTTCAAAATATAATCAAATATGTCCTTTCATTCTTAGCATTTATATCTCTGATGTTTCACCTTTTTGACATTTTAAAATGAATTGTGATCCTGGTTCAGGTGCCTGACTGACAGCACTGGAAAATATAGTTACCCAGCCAATGAAATGATAGAGCCTGTTGAAGCCTGATATGGGCCCTAAAATCAGGCTACCAAGACCTCTGAAGTCATTTTGCTGTGATGAATATGTGCTCCCTGGGTTTTTCTACAACTAATTATTTGAATGATTATACATCAGGGTTGCCCATTTGGACCACTGTTAGTTAAATTTCCTACTAGTTTGCACACTAGAAATATCAAGGAAGAGCTAGACATGGCCACACCTTCAGGAAACAATCAGCTCAGGCTGCTATAAAAAACAACCATAGACTGGGTGGCTTTCAGTAAACATTTATTTCTCACAGTTTTGAAGGCTGGGGAATATAAGATCAAGGTGCTGGTAGATTCCTTTCTGGAGAGAACATGCTTCTTGCTTTGCTGATGACTTGTCGATTTGCTGTATACTCATATGGCTGAGACAGGGAGAGTCAGAAAACAAACTCTGGTATTCTTCCTTTAAGGGCACCATGCCCATTAATGGGGACTCCACCCTTACGACCTAATTGCTTCCTGGAGACCTCATCTCCTAATGACATCACAATGAAAGTGAGGGATGCATCCTATGAATGGGGAGGGGGAATACATTCAGTTTCTAATAATGACTTTTAACTTTGTTGGGAAATTATTTAAACAGACCCATAGAATGGTTGGGAGGGGGAGTGCTAAAAGTTAACATGCTGGTCAAATTCAGAATTCAGAGTAAATTAGGAAAGACTTTAAGAAAAAAGTACTCTCTTTGGGTGCCTGGGTGGCTCAGTCAGTCTAGTGTCCCACTCTTAATTTCAGCTCAGGTCATGATCTCAGGGTCCTGGAATGTCGAGCCCATGTCGGACTCTGCACTGAGCATGGACCATGCCTGAGATTTTCTCTCTCTCTCTCCCTCCCTCCCTCTACTTCTCCCCCATTCATGCTCTCTGTGCATCTAAATAAATAAATAAATAAATAAACTAACTCTTAAAAAAGCAAAAAAGAAGGAAGCACTATCTGATCTGCAAATTGCTTCATGACCTGGTTTATACACATACAACTCTCTGACCTCTTCTCCTACATTCTGCCTGTGTTTATCATTCCCAAAGTGCCAGACTTTATGTAGCTCCTAGAACTCATTGTACTGTTTACATTTCCAGGTCTCCGTTACAGCTGTTCCCTCACCCAGATGGCTCTAGATCGTTGTGGTGGCTTCACACGATCACTCGGGTCTAGTTTTCCATTCGTTCTGGGCACAGGAGGTGATGTTACCCCTCTACATTCCCTTGTGGTTGGATGAGGCCATGTTACCAGTTCTGGTCAATGGGCTGTGGGCAGAGTCTGGCCATTTAACTGACATTGGAGGGTTGTATATCTCTGCGTGGCATTTATTTAGTTTTGTTCAGTGTGTTGTGGACAGACATGATCAATTGATTTAGTGCTGATTAAACAGGGCTTTAAACTGACAACTCCATGCCCTCCCACCCTGTTGTGAAAGCATATATTGAAATGGAGTTTCAATAAGATCAATGTCACCTGTAATCTGAGAAACCTCATGATATATTACTGCTCTGAAGAAT
This sequence comes from Mustela lutreola, assembly GCF_030435805.1. Classification (NCBI taxonomy): domain Eukaryota; kingdom Metazoa; phylum Chordata; class Mammalia; order Carnivora; family Mustelidae; genus Mustela; species Mustela lutreola. The sequence goes on from NC_081290.1 coordinate 265,442,750, forward strand.
TTACCAGACCCACAAGAAGTGTTGTCTAAGCAAGAAATGAAGGTTTTCTTTCTTTCCTCCCACCCCCTCCCCAAGCCACTGAGATTAAGAGGAGGCTTGTCCTGCCATCATAGTTCTTTTCTGCCTGATACTGTTTCTCTTCTGGACCTTGAACTATGTTTCAAAAGTCATAGTTGCCTTCCCTGGTCTGAAATCTTCTAGGCGGAGTTAGGGGTCTGTGCTTTCTGGGATCTCTTCAAAATCCATTTTCTGCATCTGATGCCAACCAACATCCCCACTTTTTGTTCAAGAATATATGACGATAACTTTCAATCTATAAAATACATCTGTGAAACTATCCCTAGCTTATTGATAGGAGCATAGGAGTCATATCAAAGTCTATCAATGTAACACATTCCCTGGAATTGATTCAGATGTGGGCAATTGGTTATTTCTGAACAATATGAATCTCAAGACTTCCTCATAATGATGGAATTAAACTATTTTCATCTTACTAAATGATTTGTAGCTGAAAGGAAATAACTCTAGTGCTGCTGGAAGCCATTTTGCTGCCATAAGAGATGTCCGTTTGAAAATCAGAGGCAACCCAGGTGAAGTCAAATCACATTACAGACAGAATTATATGTCCCAATAGAAGACCTTCTTACCGATCCATGCCTGAACTTTTATGTGATGTGATTCAATAAATTTGCCTTTTCTTAAGCAAACTTGAGCTTTTTTTGTTTTGTTTTGTTTCTTTTTTTTTTTTTTTTAGTCTGAAAAGGATTACTGATACAGAGTCTTTCTTCTATAATACCATGCTGTTTCTGCTATGAGAAAATTTAATGTTCAGGGGCATCTGGGTAGTGCAGTCAGTTAAGCATCCAACTCTTGATTTTGGCTCAGGTCATAATCTCAGGGTGGTGAGATCAAGCTCCATACAGGGCTCCACTGCTTGAGGTTCTCTCTCTCCCTGTAGCTCTGCCCCTCCCCCAACTCTCTCTTTAAAAAAAAGAAAGAAAGAAAGAGAAAGAGGAAAAAAAAAAAAAAAAGACTGATGCCTGGCTTACAAATTATGGTTAGTAAATGGTTATCCCTATCATCTGACCTGAGAAGTGGACATAGAATGTTTGGGGGAATGGCAGAAGTTCTGGATTCCAGTGGGGTGAGCAGGTAGCCAGAAAAGAAAGAATTTTACCAAGGTCATGAAAGAGAAGGGCTCAAAGCAAATATCAGAGATTCCCAACATTTTGGGGGCCATTCTAATATTTTAACAGAAACTGGGGTTGTTTCACAGTGTTCAGGCTGTTTAAAAATATCAGAAGAGCCTTATCAGAATTCTACTACTTAATGATTGAAGAAGCCACCTCAGGTCTTAAAAAACTATCACTTGCCAGCAAAACAGGAGAGGAAAGAATAAGATTAAATTAAAAGAATGGAGACTACCTCAGAATTGTTTTTTGTTGTTGTTGTTATTGTTTTTTTGTTTTTTTCCTGAGAGGTCAAGGCAAAAATTAAGACACACTTAAGAAAACTACATCTTCAGCAGGAAATGCTTCCATATCTTTTGTCTGCTCAAGTCTTTCTCATGGATGAAGCTAATCCAATTTGAGAGCTTGGTGAAACACTGTGAGTGATGCTCTCTCATTACCTATCACCTCAGGGACAAGGCTCTTTGGAGCATGACAGAACACATCCTCCCATTCTCAACCTGACTCACTGTCACTTTTCTCTTTTTGACCTTTTTCAGGAACTGCAGGGGCATCATTCTTGACTGACACTGATGCTGCCAGGCACCTTGCTCCCAAGGACAGCACCCACAGGCTCTTTGGTTATGACTAATACTGAGGGCTTTCATCTAACAGGAAAAAAGAAAAAAAAAAAACTGTGAGGGAAAATGCTGACAATTACTGTAGTGGGATAAATCGTGATGGTATCATGCCAATTGTGGAATAAATAGTGATGGTATCATGCCAACCAATCTACTTCTGCTGAATGGCGTCCTTCCCATTTTTTGCCAGTGCTTTCTCTTGCTTCCTTTAAATAATGATTGCATTGTAGTTCTTGTCTCATTCATACCTTTTACATCTTCTTCAAATTTTACATCTTTTACAACTTCTTCAAATATAATTGAGGAATTATATATAATATATATATATATAATATAATAATTTAGGATTTATTTATTAAACTTAATTGCCCATGTATTAAACAATATTATAACCAAGTATGTGCCAGCTTATTATATAGTTTCTTAAAATTATGGTCTACAGAGATTGAGCATCAAACTTATTCGCTTTATTATGCATTTTAAGGGGCACCTGCATGGCCCAGCTGGTTAAGTATCTGACTTAGTTTCTACTCAGATTACGACCTTGGGATTGTGTGATTGAACCCTGCCTCAGGCTCTGTGCTTACCAGGGAGTTTGCTTGAGATTCTTTCCTCCCTTTCACTCTCTGCTCCTTTCCTGCTACATGTGCTCTCTTTCTCTAAAACAAATAAAATATTTCTTAAAAAATAGAAATATGGTTGTTTCACAAACCCACTGAATATATTTGGAAACTCTTAACAAATAATAAGGTGGCCTCTTTAAGCCACAACAAAGTTTGAGAACTACTGATTTATTGTTTTTTCTCTATTGAGCACTGTGCTGGGCACCAGGAATGTCAAAGTGAAGTGGGCATCATCTTGAAACACTTTCTCTGAAAAACAGGTGCAAAATAATTGACAGTCAGCAGTATTGTCTTTGCAAAGTGCAATGAAGTTTAGAATGATTAGGATTAGATATACTAAGTTTTCATTTGAGTATCTACAGATTAAATAGTCATAAAACATTATTACTATTATTATTATTTGAATTTGGGTCTATAACTTTTAGGATAGCAGCCTCCTGACCACTTAAAAGTAGATTCTTGTGCTTTTATGTTGTAGCAAAGCTATTGGCATACTTAATACTTCATAAACATTTTAGATAAAATATTTCAATTAGCCAGAATTTTGGGCAGAGATAACAGATGAATTCAATCCCCTTGTCATACCATGATACAAATATTTCTTCTATCATGTGTCTCGATTAGGTTCATCAATGCTCAAGCAGCTGGAATAACTAATTCCAGAGGTATTTAGAACTGGTTCTTGCTTCCATCCAAGTTTTTTTTGTTTTTTTTTGTTTTTTATAAACATATATTTTTATCCCCAGGGGTACAGGTCTGTGAATCACCAGGTTTACACACTTCACAGCACTCACCAAAGCACATACCCTCCCCAATGTCCATAATCCCACCCCCTTCTCCCATCCATCCAAGTTTTGAAGCCATGTTAAGATCACATGAAGTGACTCACTCATACAGAAAGAATATCTCTGCTTAAAACTTTGAAGACCTCACAATTAAATTTTTAAGTTTGTGAGATACAGGCTATAAGACATAATGGAATCATAGGCTGTTTATGGAAGATTATGGGGATGAAACAAAGGCATTGAAATGGATGGATGGAGGGGGCCAAAAATGTTAATTACCAAAGGAAAAAAATTAAAATTCTGACATTGACTGGTCTTATTTCATTTTGGAAAGTCAGATGTAGTAACGACCTATGAATGACGGGCTGAGCAATGCTGTTGTTATTTATAAGAAGTAGTGAACTTCCCTGTGAGCCATTAAAAATAAAAAGTGTGTAAACCTGGTGATTCACAGACCTGGGGATAAAAATATATGTTTATAAAAAATATATGTTTATAAAAAATAAAAAATTTAAAAAAAAAAATAAAATAAAACCAAGCCAAATATCAGTGATAAATGGATAGAGACTGATCAAGGTAGCTAGCTGCCTTAAAGGTGAACTGGCCAGATCAAGAATGAAACTTATAATGCCATCAGTTCACTTAGGTAAAAGAAAATCAGGTTTTGAAAATTCTCAAAAAGATAAATTGGAAGAGTAAACTGTAGAGAGTAGTTTAAAACAAGTGGAAATACTTACTATTTCATAATAGCTCTAAATATTTACCATAATTCTGAGTATAATGTTAAAATCAGAATATTTTACTTTGGAGAAGTTCCAAACTGTATCACACTATACTGAAGAGGAAGAAAAAAATCTTGCCACTGTTTTTACTGTTGGAATTTAGCAAAACGGAAACATGCATCCAATGCAGTGTCAAATTCAAAGACACTCAGATCATCTATGTTTTCTCTATGCACATGACTGTGTAATTTTGGCACTTGACCATAAATGTAGAATTTTTAACTATTTTTTTAAAGCCTTCATTCCTCCCTCCCCCATAGATAGCCTTTAAAAAAAGGATTTATAATTTGGTAGTGGAAAACTTAGTCTTTGACTTCAGATCTGCCTTCAGTTCTGCATGTACTGGTTATTAGCTGTGTGACTTGAAGTCACCGGACTATTCTAAATATTAGTTCACCTGTAAATGCAAACAGTCCCCATCAGATGTTACAATGATTCAACTATCATTTGGGAAAATTGTTTTTCACACAAGAAGCCCTCAATAAATCTTTTGGTTTTTAGAAGCACATGCAATTAGCTTGCCAGTTTCTAGAACAAAATGCACACACACACACACACACACACACACACACAAAACCCTGAAAACTCTGTGAAAGGAGTTTTTGTTTCATTAAAATAACTAAATCTCTCTGAATAATAGCTTGTAAGTATTCTTACATACATTCAATAACCTGATTCAGACACTGGCCTAAAATTCTTAGCACCCTGATTGATTTCATGTTGTAATGTTCTTTGTGGCTTGACATCTCTTAAGTCCCAAAGACTTAACTTGAGGATCCACAATTACTAAACTTTTAGTTTCTCTTTTTATATTGTAGGCTTAATAGATATTGATTGGGTTCCTTTGAGTACTGATTTAGCAGTTAATAAAAAACCCCTTAACAATTTTCATTTCACCTGCATTCTCCATGTCCTACTTCAGGTACTAGGGAAAGCAGGAGATTTTACCTTTCATGAGAAGATATTCAGGAAAGAACTGAACAAGGATTTAATGTGGAAAAGGAAAGTTGCTGCAAAAGAAGTTAATGTGACTCCTAGGCCCATTTTTATAGCTGTGCTGTCATAAATCCTTTATGACCTCAGAGTCTTATCTAAGGCAAATCAGCATACTTGGTGTAGTTATTTCATAGAATTTCCTTTGAGGAACAAGTAAGGCAATGCATATTTAAAATTGAACAGTTCAAATCAAATGTAAATTGGTCTTATTCTAATGATTGTGTTTCTTATTTATCCTGAAAACTTATTTACTTTGTTCATGGTACACTTAATGGTCACAGAAGCTTTAAAAGATTGATTTTACTATCCTCTTTATAGATTTTTGTTTTTAAGGCTGAAGAAATTAAGTCACTTGATGATAAATAATGGATCAGGGCTTCAAACCCAAGTTTGTCTTACTTTGAGGTTCGGGCTCTTTCTTTCAAGATTACCTCTTAGTTAGAGTTGTGTTATAGGGAAAAATACATTCCTTTTTCCATTAGTGTAGAAGCCAAAATGCATGGTTTTTGTTTGGAATCTTGATTAGATTGCTTAATGTCAATTGAAGGTTTAGGTTTAAAAAATGTAATTATTTATACAAGAGATATACTGCAACACATTGATACATTATGCTAGCATAGTATATTAGGAAACATATCCTGAAATTAGACTATAATTTCATCCCTAACTACAACACATTTTTAAACTAGTTTTTAACTTTTTAAAAAATATACTTATCTTAAAATAGGTGTTATGGGACTGGAATTAAATGAGCTAATCCACATTAGTTAGAGTGCTGGGTCTATAGTAAACTATAAATTAACTAACATTTTAATATTTATAATACTGACTGTTACACTGAAACTGGTTTTTTACTTAATAAAAAAAAAAAAGGAAGAAGGAATGAGTAAAGATAATGTGCATTTACCCATTCATTACTTTTCTTTGACACCCAGAAAGGCATATTTCATTCCTTGGCAGACCACATAACTGAGTCTTAGTCTATGGAATATAAGAAGTAAGATAGGCCAGCACTAGGCCCACAGATTTAAAAGTTCTCATGATTCTCCTACAGTTTAAAAGTAGAAAACATAAAAAGATGGAAGGGTTTTATCATCTCGTTTGACTCTTACATTCAGATATTATACATTTCTGAAAATACGGGCATTTCTTTTACAACTGTTCTACTATTGTTTCCAGAAAGTCTAATGCAAGGTCTTTTGTATTAAATAATACCCAGGACATAAAAATATTTTCCCAATTGTTTCAAAAAAGTACTTTTACAGTGAATTTGCTTGATTCATGATCCAAACAAAATCAGTTTATTATAACTTATAGATTTCTCTTATATCTTGTTTCAATCTAGAATAGCTCCTAATGCCTTTCCTATGTCTTTATCGTATTGGCTTATGGAAGTGATAGATTAAATTTTCCTGTGGAATCTCTTGCCTTCTGAATTTGTCTTTTAGTCTCCTTGCGCTTTTATTTAACTTATTCTTCTATCCTCAGTGTTTCCTTTAAATGAAAGTTAGATCCAGAAGGTTGATTGGATCAGGGCTCTTTTATTATTTTTTTTAAAGAATTTATTTATGAGAGAGAGAGAGATCACAAGCAGGGGGGAGGAATAAAGAGAGAAGCAGGATCCCCACTGAGTAGGGAGCCCAATATGGGGTACCACCCCAGAACCCCAGAATCATGATCTGAGCTGTAGGCAGCTGTTTAACCAACTGAACCACTCAGGCACCCAGATCAAGCCTCTTTTTAACAAGACTATTCTAAGTGTACTGTTGTGATTTCTACTGCTTCCCATTGAGGGGGGCACAGGATCTGTCTGCACTGATTTGGTGATACTACTCTTGGTCCGTAGGTTCAGGAAGGTTCATGCCTCTATTGTTGGTTTTATCCACTGACAATTGTTGGCCAAAATAAAAATCCCACATTTCATGGTAGTGGTTTTCTAATTTTTTTTTCATTCTTTCCACATTTACAAATTGGAATTCTTTATCAATTGAAAAACAGTTTCATGTAGGATAGACAGGATAGTTCCAATGTTTTTTGTTCTAGAGGTAATAGGTACCTTAGTATCTATCAGTGGTATTTAGTTAACTGTTGCTTATTTCTTTGAAGATTTCTCTATTTCTCTCATTTCTAGAACATAATTGCTAACATATTTTGTGTACTAAGTTTAGTACATTTAAAATGTTATATATTATTACCCTATGAGACTTAGATTCCTTTGTAAACAATAAAATATGTCTATTTTCCTGAGATGACATTTATAGAATGTTTTCTGAATGATCATATTAGGAAGTTCAAATTTGATATTTTTCCCCCCAGAAAAGTCATTGCAAAGAATGTATATGAGGCCTTGGTAAAACCAACATGTGGTTGTCATAAGAGGATAATATTTTACCATCTCTTTCATGCATTCATTGAACTACTGATTTTTGTAACATACAGTGTTGGAATCATCTTTTAACTGTTGGATACTTTTATACCCAGTGTTTTCTGTGTTCATTTAACCAAAAAGCACTGATTAAAAAGAAAATAGCACTTTCTTTGATCATGCAAGTCTAGAGAAGTTAGGATACATTTAGCAATGACATTTATTATGAGCAGAGTCCAGTGTAAATCAGAGATAAAGCTGACAATTTTCACGGGTTGATCACAGTGGGAAAATAAAGTGTCTTAGTGTGTGATGGATTAAATGGGGGAGGGGAATTAAAGTTGTGCAAATTATTTCTATTCAGGGATTCTAATGTCAGACATGAAAAATGATTAGGGATATCTGGTCAAGAATAATAATGAATCTGACCTTGATCTGTGGATTGAATTCTATTTAGTTTGGGTAGCTGGTAGGCTTTAATCTTTAAACCAGTCAGTCTTCAGTGAGAGAGCAAGGAGTTCAAATGATAAACATTGGAGATACTATTCTCTAGTGGGATTTTGACCAGGGTTTATTTTGTATCAACTGTCACTTCTTAAATCTACATGTGCAACATAAAGATAATTAGTGTTCACTGTGGGAGGCAAAGGATGGTAGGTGGAATGGATTTAGAGTCTAACCCTCATCCTACATGGGTGACATTTTATAAGACACCCTACACTATGGGCCTCAATTTTCTCATCAGTAAAAGCATAATAATAATATATTCACTGCCTGGCTCAAAAGATTGTAGTAAGGCTCAAAATCAAAATTACAAATGATTAAATGTCATTAATTAAGAATTAAATAAATGATGGTATCCTTTGTGTGAGAATGTATTATAATAAAAATAGTAATTTACAAAACTCTTTAATGATAAAAAAATTAAGATAACCACCTTCAACTTTAAAAACATTAAATTATGTGAAATATACTCACACTTCATTCTTAAACAAGAAAAATCATGAATACATACATGGCAATAAAATATCCGTCTATCTACAGTGGTAGTGCTTATGAATGACTATTTTTTCATCTTACATGTTTTTCTCTTCTTTTTAAAATTTTAATAAGAAGAAGTTTCATTGAAATCAGAAAAAAAATTTTAAAATAAGAGAAACAGGTCAGTGGTATAGCATTCAGACACCAGAAGAATACCTACACATACACAATTATTTCACTGATGGAAGTTTACACATAAGCTATGACTGAACAGAATCACTCACAAAAATTCCCTTCTTCATCTCTCCCCAGATCCCATACTGTAGGATACTGTGAGTTTGGCACAAGAATAGTTTACCCATTGTTGTTTATGGATAGAATTACGGGGAAATTTGTAGATCATCTCTGAGCAGAAACTCAGTTATTAGATGTTTCCATACTGTGAATGCACATTGGAAGAATACAAAATATGATATTAAGAATCTAATAGTTGTGGATGGATGTGGAGGAATTGGAGATGTAAAGGGAAGGGGAAGCTCCCTGAGTCACAGTTCAGATGCTCATTATACTTTATTTTGTTTTTAGATAGTATCTGAATCTCAAGTAAGAATATGGGGACAAGAAGTTAAAGGAACTCACATTCTCTAGAATTTGAGGCCATTTAATCCACCTGGTTTTAAGAAGGAGGTAGTATATAACAATTATGCATACTCTCCTTTAACACACAGTTCTGTTGAATTTATCACATCTGGTACACTGTGGATATTGATCAATGGATTCCAGACTCACTGGAATCAGTCAAACAATTCTCTCTCTCATGTGTGTATGTGTGTGTGTGTGTGTGTATACATTTATATGTACTTGTGCATATGTTTAGGCACAAATTGTATGAATATATGTATATATATATACACACACATGTATATATGAAACGAATGAGAGAGAACAAAAGTGATCAGCATTTTAAATGATAAAATCGGTCTCTATGTGCTACCACTTCTAAGGGCTTTCATTATGGATTTAGGCAGACTGGATAAGGTCACAGCTGTTATCAACATTTTATAGAGCTATCCTACCATTTAATACAGTTTCATCAGGAAATCCTTCTATTTCCCAGGCCTGGGCTTTCTGAAACCAAAGCACTTATAAAAGGTAAAAATGTCTTTGCAAGCAGATGCTATATACTGTTTCAGTGCTTCAGAGTATCACGCATGATATTACAAATCTGGATAGATCTCTGATGCCTACTAGCCTATTCTTAAGTTAAGCATGTGCCTTAGTGGGCTCACACATCCCCAGAAGTGCAAGGCATTACTTGAAACTCACTGTTTGACACGAAGAGTACATTAAGGTAAAACGCTGTTATACTGGGGGTGGTAGTTGTCGTGTTCTACCTTTTAACTATACATCGGGCCATTAACTCTTCAAAAAGATTTGCTTCTCAACATCACTATCTGTCATTTACTGGAGTTTGTCTTAGTGGGTTCTCAGAATTTCTGTTTTACAACCATGACTTGACTTTCAGCACACCCTTCTTAAAACCTCTGTCAGCTGTCAAATCCTTTGAGTTGTTCTTAAATAAATCAGATATAGCAAGGCATTCATGCAGGCTTTTTTTCCCCCCATCCTGTGATGGCCTATGGCTGCTTAGCTGTTTCTGTTTTGCAGTAACTATCCTGTTCTCCATTTCAGAAATTTAAGATTAAAATATACAAATTTCTTAAGAAATGGTAAGTTTTAAGGAATGATTAATCTGCTGTCAGCTTTTGTTATTTTAAAGATAAAATGTAACATTAATGAAATTTTGAAATGGAAAGAAATATCCTTACTTTAACAAAATCTACCTCTCTAAAATAAAGTTGTTTTATTTCTACACTTTATACTGCGCCCTACAGATGGAATATTTGACTTGCAATGCTTTGTCTTTATTTTTTTTTAATTTAATTTTTTCAGTGTTCCAAGATTTGTTGTTTATGCACCACACTCAGTGCTCCATGCAATACATGCTCTCCTTATACCCACCACCAGGCTCACCCATCTCCCACATCCCCCTCCATTCCCAAACCCTCAGTTTGCGTCTCAGACTCCACAGTTTCTCATTTTTTAATCCCCACTCCCAATTTCTCCCTATTCCTTTCTCCTCTCCATCTTCCAGTGTCCTCCGTATTATTCCTTATGCTCCACAAGTAAGTGAAACCATATGATAATTGACTCTCTCTGCTTGACTTATTTCACTCAGCATGATAAAATCTAGTCCCATCCATGTTGATACAAAAGTTGGGTATTTATCCTTTCTGAGGGAGGCATAATACTCCATTGTATATATGGACCATATCTTCTTTATCCATTTGTCTGTTGAAGGGCTTCTTGGCTTTTTCCACAGTTTGGTGACTATGGCCATTGCTGCTATGAACATTGGGGTACAGATGGTCCTCCTTTTCACTACAGCTGTATCTTTGGAGTAAATACCCAATAGTGCAATTGTAGGGTCATAAGGTAGCTCTATTTTTAGTTTCTTAAGGAATCTCCACACTGTTTTCCAAAGTGGCTGCACCAACTTGCATTCCCACCAACAGTGTAAGAGAGTTCCCCTTTCTCCATATCCTCTCTAACACTTGTTTCTTGTCTTGTTAATTTTGGCCATTCTAACTGGTATAAGGTGGTATCTCAATGTGTTTTTTTTTTTTTTTTTACTTTTTAAAAACAATTTATTTTTTAATTTTTTATTTTTTATAAACATATATTTTTATCCCCAGGGGTACAGGTCTGTGAATCACCAGGTTTACACACTTCACAGCACTCACCAAAGCACATACCCTCCCCAATATCCATAATCCCACCCCCTTCTCCCAAACCCCCTCCCCCCAGCAACCCTCAGTTTGTTTTGTGAGATTAAGTGGTTTTGATTTGAATCTTCCTTATGGCTAATGATGATGAACATTTTTTCATGTGTCTGTTAGCCATTTGTATGTCTTCTTTGGAGAAGTGTCTGTTCAAGTCTTCTGCCCATTTTTCACATGATTATCTGTTTTGTGTGTGTTGAGTTTAAGGATTTCTTTATAGATCTTGGATATCAGCCCTTTGTCTGTAGTGTCATTTGAAAATATCTTCTCCCATTCTGTGGGTTGCCTCTTTCTTTTGTTGACTGTTTCGTTTGCTGTACAGAAGCTTTTGATCTTGATGAAGTCCCCAAAGTTCATTTTCACTTTTGTTTCCTTTGTCTTTGGAGACATATCTTGAATGAAGTTGCTGTGGCCAATGTTGAAGATGTTACTGCCTGTGTTCTCCTCTAGGATTTTGATAGATTCCTGCCTCACATGTAGGTCTTTTATCCATTTCGAGTTTATCTTTGTGTATGGCACAAGAGAATGGTCAAGTTTTATTCTTCTATACATAGCTGTCTAATTTTCCTAGCACCATTTATTGAAGAGACTCTTTTTTCCACTGTATATTTTTTCCTGCTTTGTCGAAGATTATTTGACCACAGAGTTGTGGGTTCATATATGAATTTTCTACTCTGTTCCACTGGTCTATGTGTCTGTTTTTGTGCCAGTACCATGCTGTCTTGGTGATCATAGCTTTTTTATAGTAAAGCTTCAAATCAGGCAACGTAATGCCCCAGATTTGTTTTTCTTTTTGAACATGTCCTTAGCAATGCAGGGTCTTTTCTGGTTCCATACAAATTTTAGGATTGTTTGTTTTAGCACTTTGAAAAATGCTGGTAGAATTTTGATCAGGATGACATTGAAAGTATAGATTGCTCTCGACAGTATAGACATTTTAACAATGTTTATTCCTCCAATCCATGAGCATGGAATGCTTTTCCATCTTTTTATGTCTTCCTCAATTTCTTTCATGAGTATTCTGTAGTTCCTCAAGTACAGATCCTTTACCTCTTTGGTTAGGTTTATTCCAAGGTATCTTATGGTTCTCAGTGCCATAGTAAATAGAATTGATTCTCTAATTTCCCTTTCTATATTTTCATTGTTAGTGTGTAAGAAAGCAACTGATTTTTGGGCATTGATTTTGTATCCTGCCATATTACTAAATAGCTGTATGAGTTATAGTAGTTTGGGGGTGGAGTCTTCTGGGTTTTCCATATAAAGTATCATGTCATCTGTGAGGACAGAAAGTTTGACTTCTTCTATGCCAATTTGAATACTTTTATTTCTTTTTGACTTCTAGTACTATGTTGAACAATAGTGGCAGGAGTGGCATCTTTGTCATGTTCCTGATCTCAAAGGGAAGGCTGTCAGCTTTTCCCCATTGAGAATATTCACTGTGCGTTTTTCATAGACAGATTTTATGAAGTCGAGGAATGTTCCCTCTATCCCTATACTTTGAATCATTTTAATCAGGAACAGATGCTATATTTTATCAAATGCTTTTTCTGCATCAATTGAGAAGACCATGTGATTGTCTCTTCTCTAATTGATTTGTTCTATCACATTGATTGATTTGTGAATATTGAACCACCCTTGCATCCCAGGGATATATCCCACCTGGTCATGGTGGATAAACATTTTAATGCACTGTTGAATCCTTTTAGCTATGATCTTGTTGAGAATCTTGACATCCATATTCACCAGGGTTGTTGGTCTGAAATTCTCCTGGTTTGGGGATCAGGGTAATAATGCTGGCTTCATAGAAAGAGTCTGGAAGTTTTCCTTCTGTTTCTATTTTTTGAAACAGCTTAGGACAATAAGTTATTTCTTCTTTGAATGTTTGGTAGAATTCTCCAGGGAATCCATCAAGTCCTGGGCTCTTGATTTTTGGGAGGTTTTTGATCACGGCTTCAATCTTGTTACTAGATATTGGTCTATTCAGTTGTCAGTTTCTTCCTGTTTCAGTCTTGGAAGTTTATAGGTTTCCAGGAATGCATCCATTTCTTCTAGGTCGCATAACTTATTGGCATGTAACTGTTGATAATAATTTCTGATGATTGTTTTTATTTCCTTGTGATCTCTCCCCTTTCATTAATAATTTTATTATTTGGGGTCCTTTCTCTTTTCTTTTGGATTAGTTTGGCCAGTGCTTTATTGATCTTACTGATTCTTTCAAAGGACCAGCTTCTAGTTTCATTATGTGTTCTACACATCTCTAGTGTGTATCTCTAGTTTTAACTCATTGATCTCTGCTCTAATCATGATTATTTCCCTTCTTGTGTGTGGGGTTGGCTTAAACTGTTGTTGATTTTCCAGTTCTTTAAGGTTTAAGGAGAGTTTGTGTATTTGGGATTTTTCAGGTTTTTTGAGTGGGCTCGGATGGCTATGTATTTCCCCCTTATGACTGCCTTTGCCATATCCCATAGGTTTTGGACCAATGTGTCTTAATTCTCATTGGTTTCCATGAGTTGTTTAAATTATTCTTTGAAAAAAAAAATTTAAATTTAAAAAAAAAATTCTTCTTTGATTTCCTGGTTGATCTAAACATTCTTGAGGAGGATGGTCTTTAGTTTCCAAGGTTTGAATTGCTCCCAAACTTTTTTCTTGTGGTTGAACGTTCCACGAAATTTCAAAGCACTGTGGTCTGAGAATATGTACAGAATAATCTCATTTTTTTGTTATTGGTTGAGCCCTGAATTGTGACCCAGTATATGGTCTATTCTGGAGAAAGTTCCATGTGTGCTTGAGAAGAATGATTATTCTGTTGTTTTAGGGTGGAATGTTCTATGTATATCTGTGAGGTCCATCTGGTCCAATGTGTCATTCAAAGCTCTTGTTTCTTAATTGATTTTCTGCTTGGATGATCTGTCCATTACTGAGAGAGGTGTGTTAAGCACCCCTCAATTAATGTATTCCTATCAATCATCTTGATTAACAGGTGCCTTCTGTAGTTGGGTGGTCCCGTATTAAGGGCATAGATATTTACAATTGTTAGATCTTCTTGGTGGATAGACCCTTTGAGAATGATCTAGTGTCCTTCTAGTGTCTTTTCTAGAATGATCTAGTATCTTTTCCACCTGCTTTGACTACAGTCTTTAGCTTAAAATATAAATTATCTGAAAGGAGAATTGCTACCCCAGCTTTCTTTTGAGGCTTGTTGGCATGAAATATGGTTTTCTGTCCTTTCACTTTCAGTCTAGATGTATCCTTAGGTTCCAAATGGGTCTTGTAGACAACATATGGATGGGTCCTGTCACTTTATCCAGTTTGCAACCCTGTGTCATTTTATGGGAGCATTTAGGCCATCCACATTGAGAGTGATTATTGAAAGAGAGGTTTTTATCGATATCATGCTGCCTGAGAAGTCCTTGTTTCTATAGATTGTTTCTGTAAATTGCTGTTGTATGCCACTCTTGGGTTCTTTCTTCTTTTATAGAACCCCCCCGCCACGCCCCTTAATATTTCTTGTAATGGCAACTTGGTGGTCACTTACTCTTTTAAACATTTTGGATCTTGGAAGCTCTTTATCTCTCCATCCATTTTGAATGTCATCCTTGCTGGATAAAGTATTCTTGGCTGCATGTTCTTCTCATTTAGTGCCTCAATATGTCTTGTCAGCCCTTTCTTGCTTGCCAGGTTTCTGTGGACAGGTCTGACATTATTCTGATAGTCCTTTCTCTGAACATAAGGAATCTCTTCCATCTAGCTGCCCTTAAGACCGTCTGTCTAAAATTATGATTTGTGAATTTCATGATTAAGTGTTTGAATGTCTTTCTAGACTCATTGACCTTTCTGGTACAAACACTTGTTCCATTCCTCAGATTAGGAAAATTTTCATCCAGAATTTGTTCAATTATATTTTCTAGTCTTCTCTCTTTCTCCACCTCCCCCCCCCCCAGGGATCCCAATAATTTTGATGCTGAAACATTTCATGGTGTCATTTATTTCCCTAATACTGTTTTCATGGCTTCTAAGCTGTTTGTTCCAGGCCTCCTCTGGATCCTTCTTTTCTATCAGTTTATTTCTATATCACTAATTCTGTTCTGCCTTGGTTATCCTAGCTGTTCGAGTGTTTGGATTAAATTGGATCTCATCAATATCATTTTTAACTTCTGCCAGATCAGCTCTCACTTCCACCTTTAGATATTCTATGTTGTCATTAATGGTCTTCTCCAACCTAGCCATTGCCTGGGCAATTGTTACCCTGAATTCCCTTTCTGACATACTGTTTATGAACTTATCCAATAGTTCTGAGGCAGAGGGCACAGTGTCTGAATTTTTCCTCTGTTGGGTGTTCTTACTCCTAGTCATTTTGGTGAGAGGTGGCTGAGGGAATGTATAACTGAATATATCAACCACAATCCAGGCAAGGTGCACCTGCAATAGAGACTCTAGCAGAAACCACCACTGAAGAACTAGGGTAGGAAAACCTGGGGTGTAGTTGCTGAGTTTCTAGAGGCTCAACACAAAAAAACCTTTTTTTTTTTTTAACTTAACATCATATCATAAAAATGTTTTCCATTAGGATAGTCCTCAGAATTATAATTTGAATGGCTAAATGTCATCTGAGTTACCATAACTGCAACATTTTACTACTCTCAGACATTTGGCTTATCCCTCTTTCTGTTTGCAATTATACATGTACTCAGTATTTATCTATCTATGTATAAAATATTATTCTCCTAAATTATTTGTTACAAATTCTGAAAAATTATAGTTGCTAGATCAAAGTATATGAGCAACTCTGTGAGGTTTCTCATTAATGAATCTTTGTTAGTGACTAAAAGAAGCTCTTCTCTTCTTCTCTCATCTTTTGGTTACAGTTCTGAGGGTGATAGATAGGAGCTGAAGATAAAATGGCTCTCAGGACATGTCATTGGGTGATAGTAGTAAAGTGTGACAACTGGGGTGAAGGAAGAAATCTTAAATGGTGCCATCTCTTTGGATTTCATCTCTTAATATTCCTAGTCTACTTGCTTTGCTTTGTTTTGTTTTTCTCCTTTGGAAGCCACCTTCTCTAGAATCTTTCTTTTCCCTTGAGTTTGGTTTGACAAAAGAAAAGTTCCAGTACTTCTTTCTTTGAAAGGGACACCTACTTGTTTCCTACTTTTAGAATTTTAAGGAAGCGATCACCTTAGTTGCTTGATGTCAGAAGAACATAAGTGAAATAGATAAATTTGACTCATTGCTTTAGTCTAAGGGTTGACAATTATTTTCTATATATGGTCACAGTAAATATTATAGGTTTTGTGAACCAAGAAGTAAAATTGTAGATATTATATGTAGGGACTTATATAAAAAGAGAGGAAACTTCCATGATTTTTGTAATTAATAAAATTTAAAGTTTTTATAATTATATATTTTTGTTATGATTATAAAGATCCACAACATTTTGTTGTTTTTGTTTGGAATAACACTGCTTAATTGGTCTTCAAAGCGAGTATTCTTTATGATCAATTTGATTTCAAACATTCATCTTTAAAAAAAGAAAGGGTAAGAAAAGAAAAATAAATTTTCACTCAGAGGCCATATAAAAGCAGGTACAATTCTGGATTTGGCTAACAGGCCAGAGTATGCAGAGCCTTGTCGTAGTCCTTCTGTTATCTTGGCTTGCTTTCTTTTCAGAGCATTGGTTAATTAAAAATGGTTTGGGCTTAAGAGAAAGGATTCAAAACTAGGTTTTAGTCTTGCCTTTAAGACTTTATTCGAAGGAAAAGGACGCCTTTGCTCTCCAATGGAAGTAAGTCCTGTTGACTACTAGACTGTTCTGGGATTTCAGGTAAAAATTTCAGAGAATAATAAAATGTTGTTTTGCTTGGCTTGTTATGCTGTGTGTAACAGAGACCTCATGGAGCTGCCTGTATCTATAATATGTGGCTGACATAATGTAGATCAGTTATCATATCATCCTTCAAGGTTGACATCATATTGCTTTATTATGATATCAGTGCCACTACTACTCTGCTACTTCTTATTTAAGAAGTTTTCTTATGTTGGTTGAAAAGGAGTTTCTCCTTTGTCTTAACAATTTTACTTTTGAAATTCAGCTTGTAGCAATACTTAAATGTGTGTGTGGTTTGTAAAAATAGATTTGGAATATAATTAAATGAGCCTTACAAAGTGAAAGTGTAAGTATAAGTAAACAATGGTGCATTAATAATAATGCATTAATTAATTAGGAAATCCACTTAGAGAATCAGGTAGACCTATATGCACTGATACAAAGAGCTTCAAAATATATTAAGTAAATAAAAAGTTACATAATTTAAATAAATATGAGTATAATTTCAATTTTTCATATATATAAAATGTGATTCTAGATATGTAAAAAAAAATCATATAGATAAGAAACCATAAAAACAGACTGGAATAGTATATACCAAACTGATAACATTGTTTATTTGCTATCATATAAGACCTCCTATTGAGATGGGTGTGTGTAAAGAGCAGAGTGACATTATGACAGTCCAGATATGGGACATCAATTTTCATGTTTGACTCTGTGTTTTACTAATTGATTATTGTACAATAATTATATTTTCTAATTTAAAAATTAAAATGTGTATTTTTACCAACACATAATTTAATTTAAATTTCCAAATTTGATCATATGTTCTGTATACCATTCCATTTTAGAGATTAAAAAAATTAAAGTCCCAAAAAGTAAAAATAAAGGCCTATTTCTTAAAGAATAAGATATTGAGAATGATTAAATCAAATATGGCAACATAGGTGACTCTATACACATACAGACACACACGCATGGTCAAATTTTTTTTTTTTTTAATGATTTTATTTGTTTTCTTGAGAGAAAGAGACAGAGAGTGTATGAGCTCAGTGAAGGGCAGAGGGGGAAGCAGACTCACTACACAGCAGGGAGCCTGATTCAGGATTCAACTCTGAACTGCAGAATTATGACCTGAGCCAAAGGCAGGTAATTAACCCACTGAGCCACCCACTGAGCCCTGTGTGCTCAACTTTTATTCTTTTATTGGCATGTGGAGTGTTTTATGGTAACTGATGGGTTGTATAATTTCTTATCAAATAACATCTCTTTTTTCACTTTTTTATCATTCTTCTTGAAATAATTTTATTTTGTATTCACTACTGAACTCTTTCTGTTTCCACTTTTTTAAAATAGTCCATTCACTTTATAAACTGTGGCAATTCTGAGTTTTTACCATAGCTTTATTATACATTCCTATTATTTTCATTCTGGATTCTAATGATTTGCTATTATCTACAAGGTGAATAGTTATAAGCAGAATCCTTTAACTCTTTCTCCTCCATCCCCCTTCTTAACTCTGAAGAGAAATTGAAAAGTTAATTTTAATGATAATTTGACTTTCCAAATGAAGCTTTTTAGATGCTTTGAGTATAAGAAGTTTGTAACTTTAAAGCAGTCTAGGTAAAAAAGAAAAAGTGACATAAAATCAACTTAATCAAATAAACAAATCAAATAACAATCAAATAAATCTTTTTTTTTAATTTTTAATTTTTTATTTTTTATAAACATATATTTTTATCCCCAGGGGTACAGGTCTGTGAATCACCAGGTTTACACACTTCACAGCACTCACCAAAGCACATACCCTCCCCAATGTCCATAATCCCACCCCCTTCTCCCAAACCCCCTCCCCCCAGCAACCCTCAGTTTGTTTTGTGAGATTAAGAGTCACTTATGGTTTGTCTCCCTCCCAATCCCATCTTGTTTCATTGATTCTTCTCCTACCCACTTAAGCCCCCATGTTGCATCACCACTTCCTCATATCAGGGAGATCATATGATAGTTGTCTTTCTCTGCTTGACTTATTTAGGTAGACAATCAAATAAATCTTGATTTAAAAAAATGTCTCTTTAGAAGAAAACTGAAGGTCCATAGTGGAAACAGGCTTTTTATATAAGAGAATAATGCTTTCACTTTTACTCGTATTCATTGACAATGGGGCTGGAAGCAACCCTAAGCAAAGGTCTGATAGAAAATTCCATAACAATGATTCATAATAATTACCTCAGAATTAAATAATCATCCAAAAAGGAGTACAAATAAGTTTGTAATGGTCTTTTCTTTGTTTGTGGTTTTCTAAAATTAAAACATACCTTTTTTACATATTTGATTATTTGTTTCATAAAATCTTTTTGACCTGAGAATTTGACATGTAGAACAGAGTTAAAAATAGTAGAAGCTAGACTACAAATTGAGTCTTCATGCTCCCACATTGTAGGTACTAAAGAATTAATTGGTTGTATTTTCCCAGTTCCTAGTAATACATTAAATTATTTGAAACACTTGTTGTATTAGGGTTCTCCAGAGAAAAAGAACCAATAGGATATATATATATATATATATATATATATATATATATATATATATTTATATATATATATATATATATATATATTCAGGAATGCTGATGGTGTAATTCCAGTCTGAATTCAAAGTTTGAAAATAGGCAAGCCAATGAAAGTTGCAGTTTGAAAGCTTACAGATTCAAGACTCAAGAAGAGGTTGTGATTTAGTTTGAGTCCAAAAGCCAGCAAAAAACAATTTCCCAGCACTTGCAGTCAGGCAGGAGGACCTTCCTCTTACTCAGCTTTTTGTTCTATTTAGGTCTTCAAGTGACCAGATGATACCCAATCACATTAGGGAGGACAATGCTTTAGTCAATCTACTGATTCAAATGTGAATCTAATCCAAAAATAGCCTCACAGAAACACCCAGAATAATATTTGGTGAAATATCTGGGCACCCCATGACCCAGTCAAGTTGACATATAGCATTAGCTGTCACAGTTGGTTAAACTCAGAAAATACTTGATTATTTCATCTCCTCAAGTATGGATAGGTCGAATGCAAAATGCATTCTGAGAAATCTTTGTAGAAATCTTCATAGCATTTTCCTTGTGGTAGACTTAATATACTGTACTCAGCAGTATATATTCACAATCAGATCAAGTTTTAAACAACATTTTAATTGTTAAGTCAAATGTGTGTTAATTGTTAAGTCAAATGCACTAAATAACCATTGTAGGAAAAGCAGGTGGTTAAGTAAGCAATAACTTTACAGATCTGGATTTATATACTTGAAAAAGTTATTTATTTTCCCCAGTCAACCAAATTTATCCATATAATTAGTATAATATCAGTGCTACCTCATTAGATTTTGGGGAGCAATATATAATATGCATATAAATATACTTGGAAGATCCAATAAATATTAATTACTAATGTTTCTCCTTGTCATCTTCTCACTAATATTAGCCTTGCCAATCAGATTAAACATTATATAAAGAAAAATAATGTACAGGTGGGTGCAAAATGACAAATAGAAATTATCATTTGCTGTACATGAAAAGCCATGAGATGAACTTATAACATATTTATAGTTTTAAGCCATTGGTTATATAAATTTTTTTATTAATGAGAGTTTCTTGTTGACTAGAAAATAGTTCAGAGTGAAAATAAATGTTATATCAAGGACCCAGTTAGCATTGCATACTTAAAGAAATTTATAAGCTCTGCAACCTCATTTCTTTCAACATTTTGCTTATTTTCAAAATAAAGAGGTAAAAGCTAAACATGATGTTGCAGTTTCTTCAAATATTAAATGCTATTCAGATATTTAGGAGTTCTATCTTTTTTCTCCTTGTATGAACAAGTATTTGCAGAAATAATGTAATGAAAATCATTCTTACTATAACCATTTTTTACAACTAAAATCTAGGATCCTAACTGTAGGTATGTGTCTGCCTATCTTGATCTAGATAGGTTCTTTTTTTTTTTTTTCCCCCTTCTAAAAAATCCTATACTAGCATGGATATAAGTACATGTTCAGATATTTTTTCCTAATTTACAATATATCATGGAAATTTTGAAACATCAAATAGAAGTAAGGGGAGGCAAAATAATAAATTATAATTTATCTCTGTTATAAAGGATTTAAAAAATTAATACAGGACATAGACACAAAAATTACTACAATGTAATAAATTAATATGAATTATTGAGAATATGAAGATTCAGCCTAAATTCTTTTATATTATTTGAATTAAGCTCCAAACCATTAACTGGTGGGTATTTTTATTACATATATAGTTCTGTGGGTTCTTTTATTTAGGCATTACATTTTGAAAACATTAATTTAATCAAGGTAATATAGCTAAAGAATATCAAAACCAGAATCTTTTAAACTAGGTGAATGAGATTACACATACCTTGCCCTTGATCTGCTCCCCATATTGTCTTTTTAAGGTAATATGATGATGTCTGTAAGAAAGAAAATAAGTAAACAAATTTGATGAATTTTAGAGATATAATAGCAACATAGTACTGTGTAGTGAGAGAAGAAACACTAAACACATAGTGGAATGGTGGGCAACCTCGAAGATGGGAATGTTGACCCTGAACCTTCAGCATGGAAAACTAACATATAGAAAGGTTCTGCTGAGAGATTAAGGGTAGAATTCCCTTACCATGGAGGAGAGGAAGTTAGAAATATTTCTTGGTATTAGGCTCATAGAATAAAATCCTTCCAGATTTAAGGGTATTTTTTGGTGGTATGATAGAATGGACATAAACAGAATGTAAGAAGAGATATAAGTAGAATCAGTATATACCAATATCCTTACATTCAGTTAAATCGTAGGAAATAGCCACAGTTTGAATAAAGATCTCCCAAACTTGAAAGAAGTTTCATTTTTTGTTTTATGTTGAATTCTTTCAAAGATGTATTTGTCCCTTTTTAGTGATAAAAATTGATATCAGAGAAAATATGTAAAATTATTTCATATACAATTGCTAAATATTTACTAAGTTATTCATATTTACATGGAAATTTCTGCTGTATAATTTTTATATTTCCTTTATCAAGGAAACAAATACATTTATCTATTCAACATTAAATAACTTCTTTTCCTAGCCATGTGCCAGCTGTATAGAGAGTATTTACTAGGTGCCACCTACTGATCAAGTTATTAGGGTAGATCAATGTAGAAGTCAGAGAAGACACTCTTAAACATCACTGAAATTCTGGTCAGGGAGATCAAAAAGAATAAAACAATAAATACATAGGGTTATTCAGGCTGTGATTAGATTATTATATGGATAAAATATATAGGGTGACAATATAGACACTCTTAAAGACAATGGCTAGTGGAAATGGGAACAAAAAGAAACATATAATTTTAATTTAATTAGAAAGTGGAACCATAAGAACTAAGTGACTAATGAAATATAAGATTGAAAGAATAGGAGTGTCTATGTGTATCTCCTGGGATCTGAGGTTTACTTAAGGTAGATGGTGGAGGTAATCTTTAAGGAACTGAGAAAGGCCATGGTAAGAAAAGCTGGGGGGTGGTGAGCAGAAATACAGAGTTCTCTGAGTATAAAATGCCATTAGATAGGAAAGTTCAAATTTTGAACTCAAGATTGAAACAAGGGGAGGGAGACAAACCATAAGAGACTCAATCTCAAGAAACAAACTGAGGGTTGCTGGAGGAGAAGGGTGTGGATGGGATGGGGTGGCTGAGTTTTGGATACTGGGGAGGGTATGGGCTATGGTGAGTGCTGTGAATTGTGTAAGACTGATGATTCACAGACCTGTATCCCTTTAAACAAATTAACACATTACATGTTAATAATAATAATAATAATAAAAGACTGAAACAAAAGGGAGAGGTCAAAGTTAAATTTTAAGTATGAGCTTTATATTTAAATAAATGTCATTTAAAAATAATTCTTTGGATTGAAAACAGCTAAAGTATAGCTAAGTCTATGTGGGTACATAGAGAAGTGGTTATACAAAACACTTTTATATACTTCTGGTTTTGATTTCTCTGGATTAACTTCTGGAAACTCTCCATCTTTTGATCATTCCTCTTCAAGGAAATTTGTCTGGGTTGTGAGTTTAGAAAGACTGGGTAAATTAATCTCCAACACCTCCATTCTCTTGAGAGTATGACTATCATTATATAATCTTTGTTTTTTTTAAAAGATTTACTTATTTGAGAGAGAGAGCACATGCATATGAGTGGGGAAAGGGGCAAAGGGAGAGAATCTCAAGCAGACTTCCCACTGAGCATGGAGTACCATGGGGGTGGGGAGGGGCTCAATCTCAGGACCCGTGAGATCATGACCTGAGCGGGAATCAAGAGTTAGTAACTTAAGTAAGCCACCCAGGTGCCCCTTCATTACGTAAATCTTATTTGAACAAGCCTCTTTCTCAGTGATAAGATCGCTAGATTCTATAGATTAATATTGACAAGTTCATCTATTTAACAAACCTAACAGTATGCCAAATTGGATTCTATCAGCAGTCACCATTATATATTGGCCTCTAGATTTATGTTCTATTATATTTTGCTACTTGTTCAGATCCAGCTGAAAAAGAAGTGGAACTATTTGAGGGAAGTCTTAGAAATCTCCAATATAGGAACTAATACTGTAGAGATGAAAAGCTTATAATTAAGTTGGAAAGATGCAGTATGAACATAAAAGAAGATAAAAATATACACCTAGGACTTGCTGCGATGACTTTTTTTTGACCATGAACTGGGTCACATGATGAATGTTGGAAATTCTCAGCCAGTTAAAGACCACAATTGACTAGGTTAACTACACTCAGACAATGATTCAAGAGAGCATGGAAGAATGGTCTGCATTGGCCAAGTGGGGTAAGGTGAAATGATTCAAGAGAGCATAGAAGAAGTGTCTGCATTGGCAAAGTGGGGTAAGGTGAAAGAAATTACCTAGAGAGTTATGTCAGGAAAATACAAAGTGTGTATCTTGACCTCTGTGATTGTGACCTTTGCTTTTTCTCCATCTAATTCTTCATTTTACCACTGAAGATAACAAAAAATGCTAATTTCATTTTACTAGTTTTCCAATTATCTAGAAACATTGAAAAAAACTTCTTATTTAAAGCAAGACATACTTACACTTACAGTAGTCTTGTTTCTAAATAACTTTTCAAAAATTTTCCTTGGTATTCTTCTTTTCATTCTTTTATATATTTTATTCATTCATTCATTGAGTTAGTGAGTCAGCCAGTATTCATTCATTTAGTAGTTACTGAACATCGTTATATCTTGGGTTCTGGTAACATCTAAGTGAGGAAGACACATACAGCTTGCACCTTTGTGGAATTACAATTAGAGAAGACAAATATAAATTATTTCCAATAGTCAATAAAGACTATACCATCTAGATGGCATGAAGTGAGAGGATAAGTCTGGAATACAGAAGACTGCTTAGTTCAGCTGAACATGGGATATTTATTTAATTTTTCATTCATAAAATACCTGTCTTTATAAAATGTGTCAGGCACTGTCTTAAGTTTTCAGTGTAATTAGGTATAACTTCAGAAAAAGCTGAAATTCTTAAAATGTAAGCTTTTTTAAAAGAATTGAATGCCAAGTTTCTTAATGTTAGGTATATACACAAAGATCACCTCAGTTTTAGATACTGAGGAAATTTCCATTGAAATTTCTATTACTTATATTGAGATTTCTTGACAAAAGAGGATATAAATGTAGTTTCTGTTTGAGTTAATGTTCTTATTTTCACTGACCAAGACCATCTCCTAGAACTAGATAGTTTAATTTAAAATTAAAAAAAAAAAAGACATAATGGTCATTTAAAAATACCAAATAGTAAAATGAGCCCATTTTCCTTTTATCTTTTCAGCTATTTCCAAAATAAGATTGTAAAGATGTTATTAACTATATAACACATGGTATTGAGGTGGAGGAAACACTGGTCTTCCAACATTGGTTCCTATGGTGTCCCGCTTCTTAAGATGTGTTTGCATTTGTTAAAAAGGGCAAACTTGAATTGAAGGGAGTAAAAGCCCCTAATTATGAATTATTTTGGGAATATTGCTCAATTAGTGAACATCTCACTCAGATCCCTTCACAAAGAAAACCCTTCTATCAAGAAAGGTATTTAATATAGGAAAGTGCATTTATTTTAGGAGCGGGAAGTAAGAGACCCTAAACAGAAAAACCTTATTAGTCTACATATATAGGCCTGCCTGCCTTCCTTCCTTCCTTCCTTCCTTCCCTTTCTTCTTTCATCACTTCAATTAGGCTACAGTACAGGTGTACACACACACACACACACACACACACACACATACACACAGTGGCAAGTGATTTATAGATTGATTATGTATTTGTTTTGTACTGCTACTGAAAAAAAGAAAACAAATTTTATATTTCCCTTCCTACCACTCACCCCCATATCTCACCCACCCTACTCAGCCAGAAAGCAAGCAAGCAAGTTTTTGTTTTAGAAAATGAACAAGCTTAGTTTCAGAACAAAACCATTTAAAATGTACACTTGTTGTATGCCCAATGTGCAGACTAAAGTTGTTACAGTATGGAGGGAGCTTCCTGTGATAGTAGTAAGAGATTTTTGTGTTGAGAGTAATATCAGTGATAGACAATAAACTGAACCATTTCCATAAAGCACCCAAAGAAGTTCAGGTCTAATGTTGAGATGAGCAGATGTCATGAATCTAAACAGAATGCTTGCCACAGTAGAGGAGCACTGACTAACATTTGAACACAGAGCTGTATAAGGCTGGCATTGACTGGATGCTTGGATTCGTCTAATGAGTATCCAGTTTGGATGGAATTGGGTTGGAATTGCAATGGTTGGATGTTTAGAGTTTCTGGTTCTATTTTTGCTCAGGCAACATGGAGGCTCTTTGTTTGTTTGTAGCTCTGTAGTTAAGTGGAAGGTCTATGCATAACATGGATGAGATTGAATTTCTCAGAATCTTGCACAGAGTACTGAGATACTTTCACATTATTAGAACACTTATGTGATGTTACTGGTTTTATACCCAGAGTTGTGGAATGCATTCAAGTTTTCCATCAGTCTGTATAATCCACTGGGTTTCAAAATTAAGTGATTCTCAAGTTGTGGAAATTTTGAGTTTCAGAACAAGAAATCCTTCTTAATGAATTGAATTTGATGAATAAAACCAACAAAGTAAAATAGGGCAAGAGAAGAAATTAAATTTAATCCAGTCATTTATATTCACTGTACACTTAATTATAAATAAATTAACATGGAAAGTCTACAGGCTATTTGATTTATCTTCAAGTGAAATTACAAGAAAATAGACATCACAAGTCACAATAGTATTTAATTTTGAAAATAAATAATTTTGTTCGTAAAAAGGCTTGGAAATTTATACTACCAAAATGAAGGTGAGACAATTAGGTAATATTTACATACCAGTTACCTCAGAGGTTCCACGAATAAAGACTGTTAATTAGACTGAGCAAAGGTTTTACTTTAGTTAAAAGGCATACCCCCAGCTTGTAATCATGTTTATAGTTTTTGCAGTGTTTCTAAAGTAATGGAATGAATATCTTTGAGATATAGAACAGTTCATTGAGATTATCATTTGAACTGTGAAGAATTTGTTTTAATCTTTTACCCACAAAGTTTGTAAAAGACATTTATTTTAGGAATTGCATTCGTTATAATATGTTTACTATAGAAAGTTTTATTTGTTTAAATGCTGTAAGAACATAGATATACTCACCCAAACTATAAAAGGAACCCATTAGGCTTATGGAAATTAATCTAAAATTTAAAACCTCAACAGCTTTATGTTTATTAATTCCACATATATAAATATGACATTAAATCTCTTACTAGTAAGAAAACAGTCTTGGATTTTCTCCTTAAGAGCCTATTTGTTCTAAATACTAACTTTGCAAATTTAATTAATTTTCCACAGAAGGCAAAATCCTGTTGCTCTTACAATGTGAGGAAACAAATTAACCTCATCCTTAGGACTTGCACTTAAATTTTTTTTAAAGATTTATTTATTTATTTTAGAGATAGAGAGAAAGATAAAGTGAACACATGTGGTGGGGGGAGGAAGGAGAGGGAGAATCTCAAGCAGACTCTGCATTGACCATGGAGCTGATGTGGTGTTCAATCTTACGACAATGAGATCACAACCTGAGCTGAAACCAAGAGTTGGATTCTTAACAAACTGTACACCACACAGTCACCCAATGGACTTTCACTTTATTTGGTCCAATTCTAAACCAGTTTCAACTACTGCACCAATTATGAGTAATGGGACTTCCATAGTAGAAGGGAATATATTATCCGGGAGTCTGTCTACTCCAGTAGTTCTAGTAGTGTGGTGCACAGACCAGCAGCATAATTGTCTGTTGACATGTTAGACGAAATTTTGGAACCTCACTCTGGACTTAGTGAATCAGACGATTCTGACTTAAATTTGAATTGAATAACCACTGTTTTCCTCCAGTTAGCAAACTGGCATCCTTCCCCATCTTGGCAAAGGTGGTTCTGTGGCTTTTTCCTCAAATAAAAGAATATAAGTCCTTTAAAGAATTCATAGCTGCTCAGTCAACCCATGCTGTGATTTTTCTTATAAAGTGTAGGAATAAAAAGTAATTTCTCCACAAAAACATCTTTGACTCCATGTTCACCTGCATCCTATAAAGACAATGTGGCTTCATCAAAAATATGTACACAAAGATCTCAAGGGTGAAAAACCTATCTGGAGACATTTTTATTCTGCTTAGTTTACAGCCAAGATATCAGCATCTTATGAGTCTTCTATGCCAGAAGATCTGGCAAGGCAACAAATTAATTTCCCTGAGTGTTTCTGTTTGATACATTTAAAAGCAACACAGGTAAAGAATAGAAGTGCCTATGTGAGCACATTTCCTCAGCAGCTGATGTTAATGTCTAATTCACTTCTGGGAAAGAATGATGACAAATATGAGGCTCTAATTGAATAGACACACAGCTGGTTTTAATATTATACAATTAAGATCCTGTCAAAAAAATATGATTAGAGTATTCTCTTTTTGGGAGAAAAAAATATAGAAAATGTGAATATATCTGGGACATGGAGGCATAGTGTTGTGTGGTTGAAAAAACTGAATTATTTGACACTATATCATCTGTTTGTGTGAAGAGAATGTGAATTTCATGGTGGTAGAAACTTCGTCTCTCTTTTTTATCCTGGACATGCGCTTCACTTTCAGAATTTGATAAAAGATTTCTTAAGTAAATGAAACAAAGCAAAATTTGAGAACAAGGGATCTGTGTAAATCTTGAGCAATATTTCTGTTAAGAGGTTTCAGTTCTTCAGTTATAGAGAAAGGCAAAGATAAAGGAAAAATTAGTGTCCAAATGGAAATGGCCAGACTACATATGAAAACAGAATTCTGATACACAATATGCAGCAACTAGAAAGAAATCTAAAACACAATCTATGTAGTAATTGACTCCAAACTGTCAGGACTTAATGCCAATTTCCCTAATTTTTGCTGCCTCTTTCAGCTAAGGACAAGCCAGAGAAAACTAAATAGACTCCTTTATTTAAAAAAATATATATATCTTATTTATTTATTTGACACAGAGAGAGAGAGAGATCACAAGTAGGCAGAGAGGCAGGGAGAGAGAGAGGGGGAAGCAGGATCCCTGCTGAGCAGAGAGCCCGATGTGGGGCTTGGTCCCAGGACCCTGAGATCATGACCTGAGCTGAAGGCAGAGGCTTAGCCCACTGGGCCACCCAGGTGCCCCCAAATAGACTCCTTTAACCAATCACATTGGATACCTCGCTTAGGTCAGTCTCCCCGCCCCCCCCCCCCGCCCCAACAGCTTCCCCATGGCAATGATTCCAGTCAGGGAATACTTAAATCCTTGTCTCTTTTTCTCTGATATAAAACTTTTATACTTTCCTGCCCACGTTTGAGTCTATCAAAAGTGACGGTGGCTGACTTCCTTGCTATAACAACCTGTGAATAAATAGCATTCATTTGTTCTAATGTGGGTGACCTTCATTTATTTCCATACAAGCAAGTCTATAATACTAGAGGCTAGGACCTGTAAGGAATATTTTGCAACAGTCTACATGCAGTTTTTCATATTGTCTATCCAACAAGAAGATTCAAGAATTGTAAATATTACTGCTCCTAACATGGGAGCAGCCAATTATATAAAATAATTAATAAAAAAATTAAAGAAGGAAAACATCCAAACTCTTTCTATGAGGCCAGCATTACCTTGACCCCCAAACCAGACAAAGACCTCACCAAAAAGGAGAATTACAGACTAGTATCCTTGATGAACATGGATGAAAAATTTCTCACTAAGATACTAATCAATAGGATCTAACAGTATATTAAAGGATTATTCACCACCATCAAGTGGGATTTATTCCTGGGCTGCAAGGGTGGTTCAACATCTGCAAATCAATCAGTGTGATACATTACATTAATAAAAGAAAGGACAAGAACCATACGATCCTCTCAGTAGATGCAGAAAAAACATTTGACAAAATACAGCATCCTTTCTTGATTAAAGTTTTTTCATAATGTAGGCATAGAGGGAATATACTTCAGAATTATAAAGCTATCCACAAAAAGCCCACACTGAATATCATTGTCAATGGGGAAAAACTAAAAGCTTTTCCCCTAAGGTCAGGAACACAGTAGGGATGTCCATTTTTGCTGCTGTTGTACAACATAGTACCAGAAGTCCTAGCCTTAGCAATCAGACAACAAAAAGAAATTAAAGGCATCAGAGTTGGCAAAGAAGAAATCAAACTCTCATTCTTTGCAGGTGACATGATACTCCATGTGGAAAACCCAAAGACATTACCCCAAAATTGCTAGAACTCATATAGAAATTCAGTAAAGTGGCAGGATATAAAATCAATGCACAGAAATCAGTTGCATTTTAAATACTAACACTGAGATAGAAGAAACAGAAATTAAGGAGTCAATCTCATTTATAGTTGCACCAAAAACCATAAGATACCTAGGAATAAACCTAGCTAAAGAGACAAATTTTCTGTACTCAGTAAAACTGGAGCACTCGTGAAAGGAATTGAGGGAGACACAAAGAATTGGAAAAACATTCCATGCTCATGGATTGGAAGAACAAATATTGTTAAAATGTCTACACTACCTAGAGCAATCTGTACATTCAATACAGTCCTTTTCAAAATATCATCAACTTTTTTTCAAAGAGCTAGAACAAATAATCCTAAAATTTGTATGGAACCAGAAAAGAACCAAAATAGCCAAAGGAATGTTGAAAAAGAAAATCAAAGCTGGTGGTACCATAATTCCAAACTTTAAGCTATATTACAAAGCTGTAGTCATTAAGATAGTATGGTATTGACACAAAAACAGACACATAGAGCAATGGAAAAAAATAGAGGACCCAGAAATGGACCCTCAACTCTATGGTCAACCAATTTTTGACAAAGCAGGAAAGATAGTCTCTTCAACAAATGGTGTTGGGAAAATTGGACAGTCACATGCAGAAGAATGAAACTGAACCACTTTCTTTTACCATATACAAAAATAAATTCAAAATGAAGGAGAGACCTAAATGTGAGAGAGAAAACCATCAAAATCCTAGAGGAGAGCACAGGCAGCAACATCTTTGACCCTGGCTGCAGCAACTTCTTGCTGAACACATCTTCAAAGGCAAGGGAAACAAAGGCAAAAATGAACTATTGGGACTTCATCGAGATAAAAAGCTTTGGCACAACACAGGAAACAATCAACAATACCAAAAGACAACTGACAGAATGGGAGAAGATACTTGCAAATGTCTTATCAGATAAAGGGCTATATCCAAAATTTATAAGAAACAACAAGCTCATCACCCAAAGAACAAACAATTTAACCAAGGAAGTGAGAGAAGACATGAACAGACATTTCTCCAAAAAAAAAAAAAAAAAAAAGACATAAAAATGGCTAACAGACACATGAAAAAATGTTCAACATCATTCAGCATCAGGATCAGGGACATACAAATCAAAACCACAATGAGATATCATCTTACACCAGTCAGAATGGGTAAAATTAACATGTCAGGAAATGACAGATGTTGGTGAGGATGCAGAGAAAACAGAACCCTCTTACCTACACTGTTGGTAGGAATGCAAGCTGGTGCAGCCACTTGGGAAGACAGTATCGAGATTCCTCAAAAAGTTGAAAGTATGGCTGCCCTGGGACCCACCAATCACACCAGTAGGTATTTACCCCAAAGATAAAAATGTGATCCAAAGGGAACTTGGCACCCCAATGTTTATAGCAACAATGTCCACAATACCCAAACTGTGGAAGGAGCCCAGATGTCCACTGACAGATAAATGGATAAAGAAGATATGATATATATATAAAATATATATATATGATTTATTTATTAATATTATGCAGACATCAGAAAAAATGAAATCTTGACATTTGCAATGATGTGGATGGAACTGGAAGAAGAGAATGAAACTATTATGCTAAGAGTGAAGTAAATCAGAGAAAGATAATTATATGATTTCACTCATATGTGGAATTTGAGAAACAAAACAAAGGAGCATAGGGGAAGGGAGGGAAAATAAAATAAGGTAAAATCAGAGATGGAGACAAACCACAAGAGACTCTTAATCTCAGGAAACAAATTGAAGGTTGCTGGAGGGGAGGCGGGTAGAGACACAGGGTTGCTGGGTGGTAGACATTAAGGAGGGCACGTGATGTAAGGAGCACTAGGTGTTATATAAGACTGATAAATCACTGAACCCCAGCTCTGAAACGAATAACCCACTACATGTTGATTAACTGACTTTAAATTAAGAAAGAAAAAATAAAAGAAAAATTAAAATTGTTTAAATGTTAATAGTTAGGTGAAATACTTTTGTTTGGTAAATATCCTGAGGCTAAAATACAGAATTTCCAGTTAAATTTAAAATTAGATAAGTAGGGATTTCTTTTTAAATTGTAAATATGTCTCTTGCAATATTTGGGAACACATAATAAAAAAGAAAATTTTTGTTATTTGTCAGAAATTCAAATTTTTTTTGCTGTATTTTCATTTGCTACATCTACATTGGCAGTATCTTAGTTCATAAAATGACTTAGTTTACTGAATTTGAAAATATTTAAAGATTTAAAATTTTATAAAATAAAATCTTTTAAAATAAAGTAGAAATTCTTTTTAAAATTTTGATTGCTTTAAAACTAAAGAATGATTTAAGAAAAACTTTATATCAATGGTACAATTTACTGGTTTCCAAAATTCATTAAAAATATTTGTTTTATTAAAATCCAGTAATTATGTCAAAATTATTTTATAATATTTTATGTAAAACTATAAACAAGGGATCAAAGTTCAAAATGTTAGATAAATATCCCATAGAATTAATAGAGCCACATAAATATGGTCAACTGATCTTTGACAAAGCGAGCAAAGGCAGCACAATGGAGTAAAGGTAGTTTTTAAACAAATAGTATTAGAACAACTGGATTAGAACAACTGGATACAAACACACACAAACACACACGAGAAAAAAGAAATGTCTAGACACAAATCTGACAAGAATTAACCTTTCATAAAAATCTGATAAAAAATTAACCTATTATAAAAATTAAGTCAAAATGGATCAGAGACCCAAATGTAAAACTAAAAATAGTAATACTCCCAGAAAATTATGCAGAGGAAAACCTACATTATCTTGAATATGGGAGTGGCTTTTTAGATAGAAACAGCTAAAACATAAACCATGATAGAAATAATTGATGAGCTGGATTCATTAAAACTAAAAACTTCTGCTCTGCAAAAGACAATGTCAAGAGAATGAGAAGACATGCCAAGACACAGACGGGGAGAAAGTATTTGCAAAAGATATATCTGACAAAGGACTATTACCTAAAATATACAAACAACTCAAAGCTCAACAATTAAAAAAAAATTAAAATGGACCAAAAACCTTAAGAGACACCTCACCAAAGAAATTAAACAGATGGCATATAAAAAGATATTCAAAGCCATATGCCATTAGGCAACTGCAAATTAAAATAACAAGGTACCACTACACACCTATTAGAATGGCCAGATTCCAAAATATTGACAGTAACCATATGCTGGCTAGGATACAGAGCAACAGTCAATCTCATCTATTGTTGGTGAGAATTCAGAATGTACAGCTCCTTTGGAAAACAGTTTTGCATTGTTTCACAAAACTAAACATACTCTAACTATATGATTCAGCAATCACACTCCTTATAATTCAGTTCAGCTCTGAGTTGGAAATTTGTGTCCAAACATCATAC
Source organism: Mustela lutreola (assembly GCF_030435805.1). NCBI lineage: Eukaryota > Metazoa > Chordata > Mammalia > Carnivora > Mustelidae > Mustela > Mustela lutreola. The sequence goes on from NC_081290.1 coordinate 265,476,101, forward strand.
ATTTATGTTTATGGCAATGTTATTCCTACTTGCCAATATGTGGAAGGGACCAAGATGTCCTGCAGGAGGCAAATTAATAAATAGACTTCTGTAAATTTAGATAATGGAGTATATTATTTGGCACTAAAAAGAAATGAGCTGTCAAGCCATTGATATCACAACAAATTTAAATGCATATTACTATGTGAAAGAAGCCAATCTGATAAGACTACATACTTTATAATTCAACTATATGATATGATATTCTGAAAAAGGTAAAACTGTAGAGACAGTAAAAAGATCTGTGGTTGCCAGGGGTTAACAGGGAGGAAGGATGAATAGGCAAAGCAAAGAAGATTTTTAGAAAAATGAAAATATTCTATATATGGTCGATATGTCATCATACATTTGTTCAAATCCATAGAATATACAACACCAAGAGTGAACCCTAATAGAATCTATAGATTTTCATGATATGATGTGTCAGTATAGGTTCATTGAATTTAACAGATATACCCCTGATGCAGAAAATTGATAGCAGGGGTGCTTGTAGGTGTGTGGGGGATAGGAAGTATATAGGAACTCTGTACTTTCCAGTCACTTTTGCTGTGAACCAAAAACTGCTCGAAAAAAGTCAATTTCATTAACTAAAAAATAGCAAATATTAAAGAGTGATGCTTTTGTCTCCTCTATACTATAAATTTCATTTAATTCCTTTTTTTTTTTTTTTTGGCCTATTATGTATACATGAAGTTCAGGTTCCTTTGTCAATTTTGGATGGCCATTATTCATTGCCCTGCATAATTATTATAGAAAAGAATTTTTATGTAGAGGAAGAGCTATTAAATTTTCTGATGTAGCTATGAAACCCACTAAATTCTCCAGTGGTCTTTATAATTTCCCTGTTACTACAGGTTACACAGCAAGTCTTTTCCCTGCAATGGAGTTCATACATCAGAACTTTTTCTACATGCTGGAGACAAGAGTAGAAGGCAGAGATGAACATTTACAGCTCAATTTAGCTACCTACTAGTTCTTTTATTTGCTAAGTTTCTTCAAATTTAGGGGCAGAAAAGGTTTCAAAGCCATTCCTAATAACTATTTTTTTTTCTTTTCTGAGTTGGGCGGGTTTGGAATTCTTTTTTTTTTTTTTTTGCAATATTCTTACCTTGGTGTTTATTGTTCTCATAAGAAGTATGTCCAAGAGATTTGAGAAGAGAGGCTACTAAAGTCTGGATTTTTTTTTTTTTTTTTTTAAGTAAGGATCAGCAGAAGACTGTATTTGCCCTTTGAATAAGTAAAAGGAAAAGGTTTTGAAAGGAAAATGTCTTTGTATCCTCTGGCTAAATGGATCACCCCTTCCTCAGTCTTTCCAGTCCCTCTTTAGAAAATCAATGACCTGGATCTGGACTCCAACCTTATTATCTAATTTAACCTTAATTACTTCGTTAGAGGCTCTACTTGCAAATACAGCCACACTGGGTACTAGGGCTTCAGCAAATGAACTTTAAGGGGACATAAACATTTAGTCCATAACATGTGAGTTATGCTCAAATTGGGTCTGATGGAACTGAGTATCTTGAAATAGAATATTGAAAATACTCAGTACTCTTAATGCACACTTTTCTCCTTAAAAACTAGAAATACCAGTGGTCATAAATACATGTCTCAAGTGTAGTATGTAGACTGTGTGATGATATTTTGTTGGCTCTTCTGAAAAACTGGCAAAAGAATTTTTTAAATTCAGCTATTGCTTTGCTGGTGACAGTTTCTCCTGTCCGTTTTTTAAATAGATGAATTGTATGAAGGTTACTTGGTATTCCTAAAAAGCAATGGGACCCTTGTTTCAAAAGATCCTGTGGCCTCGCCTTTTGGATTTAGAAGGCGCTTGTTACAAATTTGCCTGGAAAAACTAACTGAAGGAGACTTCAAATAAGGGATGAGTCTCCTAGAGCTATATACTCTGACATTTTAGGGTAAAAAATAGTCAATTTAAAAGTTTCTAAAAATGTAAATTTTTATATAAATGCTAACAAATAATAAGTTATTTATAAATATGCCATTTTTTACTTTTTATTAAAGGAAAATACATGTACAGAAAATTTCATGGTGGAGAACTCTCTAAGTTTTCATAAACATGAACATAATTCTGTTCAAAACCCTCTTCCTGTTTCCATCTGATCACTATACACCCAGTACCATGAAGGGTAACTGCTGTTTCAATTTCTAAACACATGATTTAACTTTTTGTTTTTGTTTTTGTTTTTTTACCTTATATTAATGGCAGTAGAGAATATGTACTCTTTCAAGTCTGGCTTCTTTCAGGCAGTGTTTCAGAGATTCACACATACTGTTGTGTGTTGTAAATCATCCATTCCTGTTGGTGAATTCCATTATATTACTAGCTCCTCAACTAATGACTGTCATTAAGGCTTTCTAGATTTAGGCTATAAAATCACCCTAAAGCATGTCTTTTGGTGAAAATGGGAAGGGTAGAGTTCCACAGGAAATGCATATATTCATCTTCAGGAGATGCTGCTAAATGGTTTTCCAGAAGAATTATACCAAACATTATTCCTACTAGTAGGGTAGTAGAATTCCTGCTTCTCATAATTGTAACTTCTCATACCTATCATTTTGAGCACTTATAGTTACTGTTCAGTGAGTAGGCAATTTGCATAGATTATCAATAATCCCCATAACAACCTTGCAAAGTAGAATGTAGGTTTTACCTGGCAGATGAAGAAACTTATGTCAGTAATGTTAATAATCTTCTCAAGGTCAAATAGCTGATAATATCTGTGCAGGGGCTCAAACTGAGGTTGTCTGACCATATTGTTTCATAATCTTTTTTTTTTTTTTTTTTTTTTTAAGATAAGAAAAATATTTTATTCTTTTGTTTCTAATACTTTTTTTTTTATTTTTTTTATTTTTTATATACATATATTTTTATCCCCAGGTCTGTGAATCACCAGGTTTACACACTTCACAGCACTCACCAAATCACATACCCTCCCCAATGTCCATAATCCCACCCCCTTCTGCCCAACCCCCTCCCCCCGGCAACCCTCAGTTTGTTTTGTGAGATTAAGAGTCACTTATGGTTTGTCTCCCTCCCAATCCCATCTTGTTTCATTTATTCTTCTACCCACTTAAGCCTCCATGTTGCATCACCACTTCCTCATATCAGGGAGATCATATGATAGTTGTCTTTCTCTGCTTGACTTATTTCGCTAAGCATGATACGCTCTAGTTCCATCCACGTTGTTGCAAATGGCAAGATTTCATTTCTTTTGATGGCTGCATAGTATTCCATCGTGTATATATACCACATCTTCTTGATCCATTCATCTGTTGATCGACATCTAGGTTCTTTCCATAGTTTGGCTATTGTGGACATTGCTGCTATAAACATTCGGGTGCATGTGTCCCTTTGGATCACTACATTTGTATCTTTAGGGTAAATACCCAATAGTGCAATTGCTGGGTCATAGGGCAGTTCTATTTTCAACATTTTGAGGAACCTCCATGCTGTTTTCCAGAGTGGCTGCACCAGCTTGCATAATCTTGATAGTATCAAAATCCTATTACAGGATTTAGCAAGATAATGTCTATGACAACCATCTGTAAACCTTAAAATTAAACATTGTTGTTGCTTCAGTTTTTATAGTTTCTTACATATTTTATATATTATCTGTTTAGCAATCTTGCAAGAAAAGAATTATCATCTTTATTTTACAAATGGGGAAATGAGATTCTGAAAAGATAAGTAACATTTATGAATTCATATTAAATGGCATGTCTATGAGGTCAGAGCACATAAAGTATCGAATGTGAGTCATTTGAGGAAAGGAGCTCCTTTACTCACCACTGCTTCCCTAGTGCTAGGAAGGATGTTTGACACATAGGAAGCCCTCAATAAATATTTGATGAATTACTGAGTAACGATATAATGGAAGAGCCAAAAAGAGATTACACAAATGTTTCTTAAACTAGCAAGTACACAGGCGCCTGAACTTTGGTGGTCTGCCTTAAAAAATCATTTGTGGGAGGGGAAAAAAATGTCCTTCTTGGAGAAAGTGTATATTAATTTTATCATCAAGTTTTTAAGTAGAGCTGCTTTCAAAAACAAAGATAGGCACTTGCTTTCTGTAAGAAATGTAAATTGTGACGTCAAAGACATATTTGAATCTAATACTACAACTTAATCATCTGCGAAAGTTCTCTTATCACCCCATTTGATATCTTCTAAGTGCCTTCCAGGGACTAAAGAACATGTCATGTGCTAGTGATAACTGATGAAAAAGGAAGACATTTTCCTTGTCCTTGTAGACATTATATGATAATTACATAAGCACTGGGTTTCAGTTCTCTAATCTAAAAGTTGAAATGCTATCAATATTATCTAACATGTTATAACAACAATATTGGAGTGTTCTGATTAAATAAGATAGTGCATCTATAAGATAAAACATGGACAACTAACTGCTTACAAAATAGAATGGCCAATATTATGACTGTTTTTGTCTTAGCATAGTAAGCACCAATATATGGAATCACAGAAGACAGTGTTTTGGGTGTAGCATGACATTTCCATTTTGTTTTATTACCCTAGCATCTCTAAAGAGAAATATTCATTGATCCCCCTCTCACTCATTTACTGGAGTAGAGTTACTTTTTACAAAATGGAACTCCAAGTTTTTTCTTTGTGAGTTTATCTAATTACTTACTATATTTTACAAAAGAGAATTTGGTTATCTTTGGAATGAAACACTACTTCCTGTCACCATAAAAGTATAAATGCATCGCCCTGTATGAATACATTTCCTAAAACTAGTATTTCCTAATGCCCCACCTTCTTTATTAGGTAGTCTCCACTTACTCTCATTATGAATCCTTGCCGTGTGGCCTCTTTTGCTTTTTCTTTCAACAGGAAAGCTTCCAATCCTGGAGTGTTCTCTTGTAGCACTTTCAGGCCACTGGAGAAATTGCTTTTTCCCACCAGTGCCATAAAAAGTGTTTTTCTTCCCAGGGTGTGCAGGTGCTCAAGCAGCAGATAATGGTGGAGGGATAGGTTCTGCTCACCTTCATTTAGGAGTTTCTGCAAAATCCTGTCCTTCCCACTGAGGTCCTGGGCCCAGGAAATATCTACCTTGGCCCTTCCTTCAGTCTTGCCATTTAGAAATCAGTCTGCTCAGAACACACCATTGATTTCTCGGTAACAGCATAGCTGTACTCCACTAGAAAGAATCCTGTTAACATACTGGCTTCAGTGTGAACAAATAATACCCCATCTATTCATCACCCATTTAGTGAAGGTATTGTTTGTACCAGGCTGTGTGCTAAATTTGGCATTATAAAAATAAATATGGCATAGCCCATTGCCTCTAAAACTACAAAACATCTTGTGCCTGCTGGTATTACTGAGACACCAATGTAATTTTATGGATGGGTTCTGAAAAGCCATCTTAATCCAATCTTAGATTTCTTTTTTTTTTTTTTTTTTTAAAGATTTTATTTATTTATTTGACAGAGAGAGATCACAAGCAGGCAGAGAGGCAGGCAGAGAGAGAGGAGGAAGCAGGCTCCCTGCTGAGCAGAGAGCCCGATGCGGGGCTCGATCCCAGGACCCCGGGATCACGACCTGAGCCGAAGGCAGCGGCTTAACCCACTGAGCCACCCAGGCGCCCCCAATCTTAGATTTCTTAACCTCCCAAAGGCACTAATCAGAGCATTTCTCTTTTTGAAGGAAAACGTTTTTTAGGTTTGTTTTCAGTTCCCTTAGCTGATTTACTACTGCCCATCATCAACCTCTTTCAGATGATTTTATTTTACTTCAAAACCTACTACCTGGTCCACTTTCTCAAATTTGCTATTATTTCTCTTAACATTTTCTTCACAACATGTAGTACTTGTGGGATCACAATGAAATTACTGAATATAATTGTCCATTAAAGCTTTATTTTAATTTTCCTGATACTTTTCCATGGGAGCTTATCATTATCATGGCCAGGATTGTAGAAAAATAGTTTAACTAAGATTGCTATCACAGCAGGTGTATTCCCCCCCCCTTATGATTTTTAAATTAAGTTTTTAAATTCCAGTTTAGTTAACATACAGCGTTGGGTTAGTTTTAAGTGTATGATATAGTGATTCAGTAATTCTGTACATCACCCAGTGCTCATCATGATAAGATTGCACTATAATCCCCATCCCCCATTTCTCCCATGGCCCTACCCACATCCCCCCATAAGCATCCGTTTGTTCTCTATCTGTTCTCTATTGTTAAGAGTCTATGTTTTGTTTCCTCTCTTTCTTTTTCATTCTTTGTTCATTTGTTTTATATCTTAACACCTATGGGTTTTATATCTTAAAACCATAGATTTTATATTTTAAAACCTATGCCTATGGATTTTTATTAATACCTTTTTTCAATAATGAGAATTAGGGCATATAAACCATTAAAATCCACTCCATGCATTAATACATGCTGACTATTTGTGTAAAACAGTGTTTTCTAAAGCTGTTATTTTTTTTATAAATATACAAGTTTCCAAATTATTATGGATAAATAAGTAAACCCTGTATGATTTTCAAAGCATATGTGAAAATATTTCTTTGTGTCATTTCTCTTAGATGCCCAGGATGCAACAGCCTACTCATAAAGAGATAGAAAATAAAGAGGTCAGAAATTTTGAGTACTTTTTCTGTTAACATAGTTATAACCAGTCATAAAACCTTGTCTTCTAACTCCACATTTAGTGCAGTTTCCATTGAGCTCTAAGATATAAGAGCATAAAGAAAATTATGTTTTATGAGATTTTTTAATGGGGGGGGATTTGATTTTTTCTTGCTAATATTTACCTAACTCTTAGCTCAATGACTATGACATAGAAATACGTTAATTCCTGTTTTTCTTGCCTTTTCTTTTTTTTCTTTTTTTCCTTTGTGTCTATGAAAGAAAAACCCTCTTGGTGTTCAATAAACATTAGGGTACATTCTGGACTAAATTTTATCCTAATCACAAGTAGTGTTTTCAGAAGAAATATAATATAAAATTTAAGACATCTAAAGGAATGCCTCAACAGTCCACTAATAGTTTTGGTATCGATAATAATAAAGCAATTATGTTCACATGGCATACAGACCATGAGCACTTAGATATGGATTATGAAATAGCAATGCTTTTGGGCATGCATTATGATACTTTTGTTAATTATAATGTTTGAATTTTGTAAGACTTTATAAGTAAAATGATCATTATGTCCAGAAGGCTCAAAGAGCTTAATTCAATCATCTAATTCTTTGCAACCTGAAGTTAAATTGAATATTATGTCTGGTTGCAAGTCCAGTATTCCTTTCCCGCCATGCTTTCTTTTTTACTTAGAAAATTATTACAATGTCATTCAGGGAAAGATAAAAAATAAAGGATAAAAACAACCATTATTCCACTTGCAGAGGAGTAACTAAATATCGGCCAACCATCACTGTGGGCATGTGTATCTTCCTTAATATCTTGTGCATAGTTAAGTGTCTAACTGAAACTAGGAAATACAAATCCCTGTTAGTAGCCAAAGTGCAACACAAAATCCATATTAAATCTCTTGAATCTACTCACGGTAGGAGGTCACTAGATCCAGTGATGATCCAAGCAGCTGAATAGTAATAGTTTTATTCTCAACTTATCAAAAATACAGTTACTACATATTCAGTGATAATATGGGAAAATGTATGAAATAGTTGTTTTTTATATTCATAAATACAACTAAGATTCTTTTTTTAGTTGAATTATAGTTGACACTATTACGTTAGTTTCAGATGTACAACATAGTGATTTGATGAGTCTACATGTTATCGTGTGTGTAAGAGTTTTGAGTGATAAAAGTTTAAGTGATAATTTTAAAATGTTTTTCAAAAATGTTATATAGAAAAGTCTTTTTTTTGTGATGTATGTGAAGAAAAAGTTATATATGTGTGTAAATTGTTTTGTCCATGGCTATGTTTTCTTTCATCTTAGTGTCATAATCCCCTTTGGAAAGAAACTCTTAGCCATTCTGTTGGAACAGAAGCATATAAACTGAGATTAATCAGTAGAACTAATATGCCTCTTGAACTCTATTTAGTTATTTATAATAGAACTCACCAAAAACAAATTACACAAAGAATAAATAATGAAATGAATAGGGGAAATATCTAAATTATTTTTTAATATCGGTCATATGATTTTGATCAGCAATTTCCAGGAAGTAAATGGCAAAGACTATAATAAGCCATAGAAAAAACTAACCTTGCCTACTTAGCTTAGTTTTGGCCAGAATGTCTAAAGCTACAGCCAAGAAATCTTCTAGTGAACTTGGGAAGAACCTGACTTCCAGCTAAACTAGCTCATGATTGAAATTGGAATGCTTGAGAAAATTCCAGGAGTCTGGCTGTGATTTCATTTGAATTTAGGAAATCATTGGGAGCATCGCCACCAAGCTCAAAGAAAGGTTAGTCATCCAGTTTGTGCACTGGGCTCATTTTGTGGTTATGTATGAGTATCTATCCAACATTCCAGAAATAATATTTGGATTTTATTTCTAAGGTTTGTTTTTTTTTTTTTTGTTTTTGTTTTTTTTGTTTTTTTTTTTTTTTTTTGTCATTTGCATTGCTTTGCTTTTGACCAGAACATTTCTGTATAGAAGTTCAGCTAATGTAAGGCACCAACATCCCACTTAGAGATGGGGTTACTAGAGTGTAGCCATAATAGCTAGCTTGGTTCCAGTCCTCTTGGCAGGAAGATGACGTGAAGGCATATGCTATACTGGGAGAAGATGCTACTTCTGCCATTTTTACTCTCTTCTCCACAAATTTCCTGGCAAGAGAAATAGTGCAAGTGAGAAGGAAGAGAAAGAATCCATTACACAGAACTTTTCTCTCTGTCGAGTCTCACATGGTGCAACAGATATATATGCATAATTTCCTACTAAGCTTGCAGGAAGAAATGTTCATTAGGTGAGAAATAGTCTATATATTCTGGGAAATTTCTTGGCAACTCTCACAGAGGTAAGACAAAAGGAATAAAGATCAAAATTGAAAAATTTAACAAGGTGGTAAAGGCTGGTAAATAAAATCAACACCTAAGCCAGATCTGTGGAAAATTAGCTTTCCCTCTCTATCATTGACCCGGCTATTCACAGAAGTGCTCAGGAGTCTTCAAACAAAATCACTAAATGCAAAATCCTGGTTTGATTGAAAAACAACAACAACAACTTCTCAAATTAATGCTATTATAGAGGCCCAGAGAATTTAATGAGACAAGGAAATGAATTTGTGGTATGATGTGACTTAGATTATGGTCCAAAAATACTAAACCTATATAAAAGGTCAATCTCCATGATTATTGGGAAGTGGGTTATGCTAACCTAAAAGCTACAGCCATGAGGAAACTTCAGAATCTCAAGAGGAACATCCCAGTCATTTCTTTTGCTTAAATTTCATAGCTCTCAGTTATTCAGACATTTGTGGTTTTGTGTTTTTGTCTTTGGACCACAATATCCTTGTACTAACCTTTGCCTGTTCACTCTGAGATATACCGAGCTGATGGATAAATAGTCTGCTTCTTAGCTTTCTTACTCTTTCCAAAAATAACTACATAACAACCTCCCGATTTTTCCCTAATTTTAAAAAATACATGAGACTTTCAGATGTGTGATGAGGGCAAAAATGTCATTTTTGAATTGCCACAAAATTTTCCAGAGAACGAAATAAGATACTAATCAACAACGTGAAAATGATACTCTCAATAAAACTTGATGGCAGAAAATCCTGATGAACTTTACAACATGGGTGCTATGACAATCCTGAGGTCAGGAGTCATCGAGTAGGCATCAGTGGGGAGGGGCAAAAAAGGTAGAAGAAATTAAAAAATAGAACAGATTCTCACATCCTAAAATAAAGGGTTGTTTCTACCTGTTTTGAGTAAAACCTTGAGTGGGTTGCATGAAAGTCAGTCAGTGAAATTGGGAAATTCCCATGCAGATTCTGAATTGCTGGTGAGTATGAACATGAGAATTTAAAAAATTGTATGCATGCATATATGAAAATATATAGAAGAGTTTATAGGATTGTGCTGGTATAAGTTCTTATGACCCTCTGAAGTATCCATCAGATACTCTCTTAAAATGATAGAGCCTACTCATGAGGGAATATACTGAAAATAGAAAACAAATTGAGCATGAAAAGAACACTAGGTCAAGAGAAATAGAAGTTGAGGTTGTGGGGGTTAGCAGATACATAAATTTCTGTTAGCAAGAAAACTCAAAACCCTAGACAAGAGAAAAAATATAAATAGAGTAATTTCAACATTGACACATTAATATGTAAATGAGCTTCATAAACCCTCCAAAACAAAAGCCAAAAGAATGTCCTGAGTGTAGATTTTTTTTCACAGGGGTAATTTTCTAAACCCTCAAGGATCAAAGAGTCCTTGTGATCTTAAGACTCCTTCAGAGCATGAAAAAAGAAACTTCAAAGATGCCTTTTATGAAGTGAATATAACATTGTTATCAAATCCTAATAAACATGTATTTGAAAAATAAAACTACAAATAAATACTAATTATGAATATCAATATGAAAATGTAAAATACAGTGTAGCAAATAGCTTACAAGAGTGAACAAGAAAATATATCATAATCCACTGAGAATCTTCTCAAGAATGCAAGTATGAAAAGAGAAGGCAAGTTGGTTCAATGAAGGCTTCTATTATTATAATTTATCATAGTAATATATTTAAGAAGAAAAATATAGATGATGAAAGGGCTTTTGACATAAAACACATTCATATTATAAAATAGTAAATAGAAACTTCTAAAATAGATTTAAAATTATATATTATTTCAGTTAATACATATTAGTAACATTTCTTCTATAAAGTTAGAGGGAAAAAAAGGATACCCAGTATTGCTCCTACTATTGAACAAATGGTCAGTGTGTTTACATAAGAGAGAGCAATACTAAACTGAGGAAATAGAAAGGAAGAAGCAAAACTATATTTATTTCAGCTGCTATGATTTTGTATGTGTGTGTGTATGTGTGTGTGTAAAAATGTCCAAGAATATCAAATGAAAAGTTACAAGTGGTAGTAGAATTGGAAGAATTAATAAAGAAGAGGAATAATATTCCATGTATAGGAGGCTAAAATTAAACATTTTATATTTAAGAAAAAAGTTACAAGATAAAACAAAGAGGACCTATTTATGATATCAATAAAATATAAAATATCTACCATAAAATTCACATGAAGTTTGCAAATGGTATATGAAGAGAGTACTAAAACAATTCTAAAAGTTACAAAACAGAACTGAACAAATGAAGTTATCACACATTTTTGGATAGAGAGATTCAAAATGATGATGCCAATTCTACTTAATGTACAATTAATTATATGTAATTCATATCAAATAATCAACATTTTCCTCTCAAAGGTGGGCAAACTGGTTATTAATTCTCATGGAAAATACAAATAAGACTGAAGAGCAAGAAAATGATAAAAAGGCAAAATATTAGGGTACTGCCCAAATGCAGTGTTAAAATATGAAGTTAGTATAACTTAATCCCTGTGATACCAGTGATTGAATAGATAGAATAATGCAAAGAAAAGGATATACAGAAAGAGACATGCATGCACAGAGAAATTTGGTATATGGTAAAACTAGAATCTCAAATCATGTGATGAGTGGTTGCTTTCATAAGGTAATGGATAATTGAGAAGCCATTTGGAAAATTTACAGAATGTTAACTGAACTTCATATTGCATAATAGAATACAGATTGGAGATTTAAATGTGGAAATGAAGCACTAGACCTACTAGAAAGAATATGGATGATTTCCATCATAGTCTTGGATTTGTGGGAACCTCCATATAATCTAAAATACAGAATCAAGAAGAGAAACAATAAATTTGAATAAAATTTTAAAACATGCAAGGACATTTATACTATAAGCAGAATTAAGAGACAAGAGATAAAAAGAGCTGAGGGAAGATATTGGCAATTTATACACCAAGACAAATCTCCTTAATGCTGTTATTATCTAGAAGATAAAATTTGCTTAATAGAGACAAGCTAAATATATGTGAGAAGGTACTTCACAAAGGAGGAAAGGAATATCCTTTAACATATGAAATGACCTTATGAATCCGATAAATTCAAATTGCATGAAAAACAATTTTCACTTATCAAAAATCTAAATATTTAGCAGTGGCAAAATTGCATACTATATTATACATACTCATTTGTGTTAGCCATAAACATATTGATTATTAGTTTCCTGGAGTTCTGTAACAAATTACCACAAACTGGGTAACTTAAAATAACAGAAATCTATTCTCTCAAAGTTGGAGGCCAGAATCTTGAAGTACAGATGTCAGGAATGTTGATTTCTTCTGAAGTTTCTGAGAGAGAATCTGTTCTATGCCTCTCACGTAGATTCTTATGGTTGCTGAAAATATTTGGGGTGCCTGAGTGGCTCAGTGGGTTAAGCCTCTGCCTTCAGCTCAGGTCATGGTTTCAGGGTCCTGGGATTCAGCCCCGCATCAGGCTCTCTCTCGGTGGGGAGCCTGCTTCCCCCATCTCTCTGCCTGCCTCTGTCCAACTTGTGATCGATCTCTCTCTGTCAAATGAATAAATAAAATCTTAAATAATAATTATTTTAAAAAAGAATATTTGGCATCCGTTGCCTTGTAGATGCACAGTGCCTATACATATGTTCATCTCCATTTGATGTTCTCCCCATGGTCTATATCTGTGTCCAAACTTTTCCAATAACACCAGTTATTGGAGGTGGTGGTCACATTAATGGAGTATGGTAGTATCTTAATTATATCTGCAAATACTCTGTTTCCATAAAAGATCATATTCTGTGCTTCTGGGTAGATATAACTTGAGGGGAAGGGCATTATTAACTCAAGATAAGATGATAAGTGAATAGATACATGAAATTATATTTTTATTAACATCATTATGAGTTCTTTGCACCTTTACTTTTTTTCTTTTTTAATGGAAAATACTGTTTGGGAGAAGCCAAAATAAGTGGTAATTCATTCAAGCATATTTGTTTTCCTTGAACCATACAAAAACAATGTTAGGACATTGCCTAATAGTATCTCATGCAATATTGTGAGTTGCTTATTACCATTGTTAATTGAGTGGCCAATCAAAATCGATGCTCTCATATTTGCTTTGGACTGAAATTTAAAATTAAATTCATGTTGTAGATAGAAAATTTACACTGAAATAAATTTCTTGAGAATGAATTGTTGTAATTTAGCTACAAGGAAAAGGTCAAAATCCTATAGCTTGTCCTAACTGTAACAGTCATGATGCTTTAGAACTTGAGTAACTGAATACCCCACTAACATAACTAGCATACACATTTTGTCATTTCACACACTGTCAGGACATAGATGTTTCCATGTACTCAAACTCCCTACCCTCCTGCAGTACTAATGTAGCCCACGGAATCTGGGGGCCCACTACTTTTCTACCCTGACATATTTTGTATCTTGTAAATGGCTTCAAGAATTCCAGACATAAAATATATATATATGTTTATAAAAAATAAAAAATTAAAAAAAAAAAGAATTCCAGACATAATATTGTCATAAAGGATCATTTCAACTAGGAAGAAATGGATGAAGTAATTGCATGTTTTACATGCCAAATATCCTTTTTATTTTTAATATTTTATTTATTTATTTGACAGACAGAGATCACAAGTAGGCAGAGAGGCAGGCAGAGAGGAAGGAAATCAGGCTCCCTGCTGAGCAGAGATCCTGATGAGGGGCTAGATCCCAGGACCCTGGTATTAAGACCTGAGCCACTAGGCGCCCCCATTATCTTATTTTTTTTTTTTTTAATGGAGAATTGAATTTTTCAAAGAAACATCTGAGTAGATTTCCTTTGTATGGCACTGAACAGAAGTGCACCACCTGTCTGTCCCTGAATAAATCTCTGGAAATAAAAATACACCACTTTGACTTTCTTATGTCATAGATGGCATGGCCAACAAATGTGAGATTCTATAAGAAAAAACAGTGAGAGTGGTAGTTGTTAGGTAACCCACCATCTAGAATGGGGGGGGGTATCTTTCATTCTAACACACAGTTTTCTGTCTAATAATGATGATTTTTATTTTCTCAAAGATTTCAGAGCAAATCATATTCAATCACAGAGAGAAGAGTTAAGTGTCTATATTTCTCTGTTGGGCTATAAAGTTTAAAACTCCACAAACTGGGAAAATGTATTTTTCAAACATGCCTTAGGAATATAGTTGAAATCCACTAGAATGTGAGCTTTAGAAGTCAAGAGATTTTTGTCACTTTTGTTCAGTGATGTACCCCAATGCCTAGCACGGTACCTGGCATATAGTACTTGTACAGTGAATATTTGCTGATTATGCTGAATAACTGAATGGGTATTTCACATATGGAGAAGGAAGTAAAAAAAAAAATAGAGCTTTAGGATTTGAAGAAAAAATCTTGCCACGTGCATTTCTCATGACCTTAATGTAGGTGTATGGGAATACTTGGCTATGTTTTGCTCCCCTAACCTGTTATGCTTTAGTCTCAAAACAAAAAACACAAAACTCACCCCGAGAAGGATGTGGCATCTCTGCTGTATTCTTAAAGCATTTCCTTCTCTGGGTGGGTAGACTGAGATGAGAGTATGCCAGGGAAGATGCTGGGAATAAAAACATCTTTAATATGCATTTGACTCATGTTTTTTCCTCCCTCTCACCACATAGTCTCACTAAGGGGTTCTTTTTATGTATTATTTATATCAGCTGTGTCATATTTTTAAACATATGAGACAACCTGATAGCTCCTTTGGGAAAGTTAGACTGAGCATAGGGTTTTCCGTTTTGAAAAGTAGTGAAAGACCCTAGACATTAACTAAAAAATAAAAATAAACATAAACATAAAAAGTATCATACTGAAATCAGTTTGCCAGTTCTAGGCCTGCTCATTCATTAGGGAACCAGAGACATTTCTCCTGGATTTTCTGATGTATAATAAAAATGTAAAAATTGGTATGAAACTTTAATTTTGCATGTTGGGAATTGAAAACCCAAAGCAAAAATGGCTGCTGTTGTGTTGAGGTTTTCCTTATTGTGGCTTCTCCTGTTGTGACTATTTCTATCATGACTATAGATAATTTTAAAAAGTCTTTGAGTATATTTTTAAATAAAAATAATCATCAGCAGCATGTTGGCCTGTCTCTGGGGATATATGCAAGGAGAGAGTTAACAGTGTGTGAGCATAGGCAAAAAATCGAAGAAGCTATTCAGGAATCCAGCAATCTGTTTTAACATTGACAAAGTAAAGAGCACGACACCGAGTTTGTATTCTGAGAAAGGTTTTTTGTTTTTTAAAGATTTTATTTATTTATTTGAGAGAGAGAGAGAGAGCATGAGCGAGGAGAAGGTCAGAGGGAGAAGCAGACTTCCTGTGGAGCTGGGAGCCCAATGCGGGACTCCAGGACTCCAGGATCATGACCCCAGCCGAAGGCAGTCGTCCAACCAACTGAGCCATCCAGGCATCCCTCTGAGAAAGGTTTTTAACTGCAGAGATGAAAACAAGAATTAAATAATGCAGGCAGATTGTTGATTACTAAAAGCTGTAGTTGGAGTAAGTCTAGGCGGGACAGAAATCCTTATGCTACCACTTTCAGAACAATATGGTGGTGTTGGGGGAGTCATCCTCAGAGAGCAAGGAAAGGCATGGGGCCACTGGTTAAAAAATGGAGCTACCAGCCAAAATTATCTAGTGATTTATAGAGTATAGCAAAGTGGCAGGACATGTTAATGCCAAATCCATTGCAGCTATTATAAATACAGGAATAATTCATGTTTTCTAACCTATTAAATATGAGTGTTGTGAAATTTAGAAGCCTCCAGCATCTATTTTTAGTTCACCAATTAATTCTTCCAGTAAAAAGAGAATTGTAAAAATTAAGATCTTCAATATGAGCTTATTTTCTATCCTTACTACACCACAGGGTAGCCACAAACCACATGTGGCACTTACATTTAAATTTACATGACTCAAAATTGAACAAAATTTAAAATTTAATTATACAGTTCCACGAGCCATATTTTAAGTGCTAAGCAGTCGTATGTGGGCTGTCACACTATCGGATAGTGTAGATACACAACATTTTCATAATCATGGAAAGTTCTACTGAATAGTCCTGCATGCAAACAATAAGTAAATGCTAAATCATGCATAGTGATGGATTTCTAAATAAAATACCTTTAAAACATTATTCTAAGGGATATTAGGGTGAGGATAATATTCTTGGAGTAAGCAGTGAACCTTTCTAGTAAATGAGGACCACTTCTACTTTTTTGTAACTAGCACCAAATGAATTGGGGTTCTCTGCTCTCTGAATATACTTTCATTTCTTTTCCTCATAGTAGACTCTATGGATTCACAAAGAGGTTTATTATCTTGAATACTATCCTGAATGCTGATCCAAACTTCAATTTCCTGATGAAAAAGTTCTACCCTACCCACGTCTCTACACCCTCATTTTCTCCAGCAATTTTCTCTATCTAATCTTTGTTAGGTCTTCTATAGACTTGGCCTCATTGGGTTTGCCTCCCTTTTTTTACTCCTATATTTCAGAAACTATTCACTGCAGGCAAATTTCTATTCTCTTTCACTGCCTAATCCTGATTTTTTATAAAAACAAGTCTATGCATACTTATGACACAGAGAAGTAAATTAGTTGTATCATTAAGTATTATTGAATGACAACTGTAGAGTAGCCATCATAATATAATATCCTCCATTCCAATCAATGCTGAAGAAAACCATAAAGTCTTAAGAATAAACATTTTCACTTAAATGTTCCCTAGTCTCATGCATTGTACTAAATTCTCTCATCTAAATTATAATGATATGTATTATAAATACACTAAATTTTGTGGTCATTCCATATTGTTCCACATAATATCTGAGTTCTTGACTGGCCACATATTATTTTCAAAACTTAATTTAATACTATAAGGGACTACCTTTGTGACTTGTGCAGCTCCTCACATGGTATCTTGTAACCATAAACGTACTTTGCTTTAATTTTTTTTTATTGTTAATAAAGTTGGGTTTGGTTTACCATGAATATATCTCATGCTACCAAACAACAAAAAATTCTCTTGATGTTTAATTACAAACTGTGACAGTACCTACATGTGGGGAAATATTTAAGATTTTCTTGGGGTGTAAATGCTCATAACTTTCCCTAACCAAACAGAGAGCTGTTGGCTGACACACAGGCAGCTCATGTCTGATGGCAGCTATCTCTCTTCCATCCATTTTCCTGCATCTCCAGAATCATCAGTGCATTGCTGGTCTAGTAGCTTAAACTCCTATCAAATGAAACATGCTTGCTAGTCTCTAATTATGGAGAGTGCACCAGTTCACACATCATTAAGTGATGATATTGAAGTCTTCCAAAATCTCTGGAGAATGGTGGCATGAATGAAGGGAGACTATACCTTTTCATTGCAAACACTCCATTCCCTAAATACTGAAATATCAGTATTTCCCTATATAATAATCATTTCATCCTTGCCAGTCCTTCATTTATGCTAATGGAACAAGCATAATAAGGTTAGGAGAAAGGTAGGTTGGATAGTTGTTAGTACAGTCTGTTCTCTATGTCAGATACCTTTTTGTGGGATTCCTGTTGGGAGAAATGGAGCAGGCAGAATTTGAAGATGGTTCCTGCTATATTACAACCTTCATTGTGTTATGTTACATAGCAAAAGGGATTTTGCAGATATAATTGAGGCTCTTAATTGATGTTAAGACACAGAGCTTATCTGGTAGATTTAATGTACTCACATGAGCCTTTTAATAGCACAGTATTCTCTGGCTAGTAACAGAAGAGAAAGTCGGAGAGATTTGAAGCATGAGGGATTTGATGGGGTGGAGATTTTCCCTTGCTGGTGAGGCTACGAGGCAAGGATCTAAGGAGAAGTGATAACATCCAAGGGCAGTCCCAGCAAGATATCAGGACTTTAGCCCTATAAGCCCAAGTAATTGAATCCTGCCAATAATTGGAACAAGCTTCACAGCAAATTCTTCCTCAGAGCTGAGAGTTTCCAATAAAAACCCAGCCTAGCCAATACCTTGATTTTGACTTTCTGAACTCCTAGACAAGAGAACGCAGTCCAGACACCTGATCCACAGAATTGTGAGCTAATAAATGGGTATTGTTTTAAGCCACTGAGTTTGTGATAATTTGTCATACAGCAATAGACAAGTGATATAATATTAATATACAATATTGTTACCACTATTCCTATGAATAGCAAACTCACAAATTGTGCTTTTTTAATATCAGGTGCTCTTCTAAATACCTCACAGACATTAATTAGTGCTCATAAAAACATACAGAAAAGCTACTATTATTTTTCTAAGTAGAGATGAAGAAGAAACTGAGGTATATGGATATTAACTAACTTACCAAAATCATAAAGGTAATAAGCGATAGGTCTTATCTTGAAATTGAGGCTCTCTGACTACAGTTGTCACATTCTAAATTACACATTAACATTTTTACAATATCATTGCATCCACAGACATTATATTTATTTAAGACTATTTTTATACTCCCAGATGTTTGGTTGTGATCCTGACTGAATTCATTCATTTAGCAAATATTTGTACAGTGATTTGATTGCTAATAAACAGAGAGCAAAAGAGCCTTCAAAGCATCAAATATAAATTGTTTAACAAAACCAGCCCAGATATTATCCCGGTCAAATTTGAAATCTAATGAAGGAAAGAAATAGTGTGTAAATCAATTGATATTCCAGCATACATTTTTGTGAGTGTTGAAGTTGCTTGCTCAGTATCCCAAATCAACTTCTTTTTTACCCATTACTCACTAAAATGTTTCGTTATTATTTTCTTTTTTTCTTTCTTTTTAATATTTTATTTATTTACTGGAAAGAGAGCAAGAGCAAGAGTGAGAGTGAGAGAGAGAACACAAAGAGAGGGAGAAGCAGACTCCCCCCCTGAGCAAGGAGTCCAATGCAGAGCTAGATCCCAAGACCCTGAAATCCTAACCTGAGTCAAAGGCAGTCACATAACTGACTGAGTCACCCAGGCATCCCTCTTTTATCTTTTTCAAAGAGTTGTCTGTTGTGATTGTTTTGCTTTACCTTTGATTTGCTCATTATTGAATTCTTAGTCACTAAAAGAAGACCTGGGATATAGAATAGTAAATAGTTTTAGAAATAAATAATTATATGAATATATACATGAATTACCTCTTACTCTACTGGTTAGGTAAAAAATAGTATTTTTATAAGCCCTGTCTTCATGGAGAAGGCATATATTTCCACAGTAGAAATAATAATCTTTAAAATCGGAAAAATTTTGACATGGTCTACTTTTAATAACTTATAAAAGATGGTAAAATATCAGTATTTCTGGTGTAAAATATCAGTATTTCTGGTGAATGACAGAAAAGCTTAAATATCATGAAGGAAGAAAGGGAGGAAGAGAAGGAGGAAGAGAAGGATAGATGAATACAGAAGAGCTATAGAAGTGAGTAACAATCAAATTCCAGAGATGGACAGACATTCAATAGGTAATCAGAGATGAGAGACCACATTAAAATCTGGGTTTGGATGTTGGATGAGTAAGCGTGTTCTGGGTAGGTAAATTTTTCTGCGAATAGAAGAAACCAGCTGAATGTAGAATACCACAGGTAGACTAGTGTGGCAGACCTAAATCTAGGTGTTTATAAACCATAGAGCTAGTCTTCTTTGCAAAAGGGAGCTTGGGAGTGGGGGGTGTGGAATAGAAAGCAGAAGAAGATCCTGAGTTTCACAGTGCTTATATCCAAAACACTGCTGGAGGAAAGAGCTTGAAACCACCTGCAGGATATAAACAGAGTAAAATTGATAATAATTAAAGTTCTAATTGAGACCTGACCCACTTCAAATTTTGATCAGAAGGAGGAATAAAACAAACCCTCACCCTTGCTGATAGGGAAAGAACAGGTCTTTTTCTGGGGGAATATTATCATCTACTTCAGTTTCTACCGCTCTTTGAGTATAAAATGTGCAGGACAAAATATAAAAACTATGGCGTGTACAAAGGATCAGAAAAATGTAGCCCATTAAAAAAAATAGTGATTGGTAGGACAGACCTATATATGACTTCTGTTGACTTTAGAAAACAAGGATTCTAAAATCACTTCAAATATTTAGACATTTAATGAATGAAGGGAGAGAGGTGGAAAGATGAAGTAATAAGGCAGAAAAATGAAACTGTAAGTAAAATTAATTTCTAGGACAGAAAACTTAATGACTATACTGGAGAATTAATTGGATGAAATCAACAGCATAAGTGACAGAGGATAGGTAAAGTCTGACTGAGAACAAGTCAATGAGAATTTCCCAGACTGAACAGAAAGGAAGAAAAGAACCCTTTCTAAGTCTTTGGTGTCTTTAGTGATACCAACCTTGCATTCTGGATACTGGTAATTTTTGTTCCTTTCTTTTTCTTGGTTAATCTGCATAGAGCTATATTAAGTTTGTAGATCTTTTAGAAGAAACTGCTTTGGATTTTATTGATTTTTTTTCTCTATTGCTTTTCTGTTTTTATTTTCATTATTTATGCTTTTTTTGTTTTTTATCATCTCATTTCTTTACACTTAGTTATCTCTCTCTATAAATATATAATATATAAATATTTTTTATTTTATAATATATAATCTATAATAAAATTATATGTAATATAAATTATATAAAATATATGTTGATGTGTGTGTGTGTGTGTATGTGTGTGTGTAAGGTGCAAACTTAGAATATTGATTGAGACCTTTCTTCTTTTCTGATATGGGTATGTGGTGAGAAAAAATTCTGCCTAACCTCTGCTTTAACTGCATTTCACACATTTGATATACATTCATTTCCATGTCGTCCAAAATATTTTCTAATTTCTCTTGGGGCTTCCTCTTTGACATATATGTTATTTAGAAATGTGCTTAATATCCTGTTTGAGTATTGTAGAGGTATATTTCTATTATTGATTTCTAGTTAAATTTGATTATGGTCAGAGTGACATACTTTAATTGATTTGTTTGTTTTTAGTTTGCTGAGATTTTTTTACGGTCTATTATATGATCGACTTTGGTGAATGTTTTATGTGCCTTTGAAAGAATATGTATTCACCGGTTGTTGGTCAGATGTTTTAATATGCACCATAATTCAAAGTCAGTTGATAGTGTTATCTAGCTCTATTTTATCCTACATTTTATAGCTACTTTTCCTACCAATTGCAGAGAAAGGAGTGCTGAAACTTTCTGTAATTTCAGATTTGTTTGTAATCCCTCCTGTTTGTATTAGCAGTTAGGTCACGTATATTTTATGTAGTTATTGATAATGATATTGATCTAGGTTTGCCATTTGTTTTCTGTTTGTCCTTCCCCCACACCCCATTCACCATTTTGTTCTTTCTTTGGGACCGTTTTAATTTTTAATTCTGCATTTAATACACCCCATTACTTTTTGCTGTGTGTTTTTGTTTCTTTTTTGTTGTTATTCTAAGGTTTACACTATGCACACCTAACCTATAATCTACTTAGAGTTATCATTCCTTCTTCGAAGAAAATACATAGGCCTTTTATATCAGTCTCTTTACCTTCTCTACTCAACTTTTGTTTTCATGTATATTACATTGTATACCTCAAAGCCAGCCAGAAAAACATCACTTTTTGCTTTCAACAGTCATACGTATTTTAAGGAATTTATGAGACAACAGGCAGTCTTTTGCATTTTTCCAGGCTTTTATGTGTATGGTGAATCGTTACCCTTTCTCTTGCTACTCTTTCATTCATGAAAATCCATGTTACCCTCTGGAACCATTTCCCTTCATCCTAAGAATTTCCTTTATTTATTATAAAGCAGACACACTGGTGACAAATTCTTTTAGTTTTCTTTAATTGAAAATGCCTCTATTTTTTTTTTCCTTCATTCCTTAACTGTGTTTACTTGGTACAAAATGTGTTGATGTTTGTTTTCTATCAGTGCTTGAAAGATACGGCCCTATGGTCTCCTATCTTCTAGGTTGCTGATGTAAAATTTGTATTTATTCAGTCACATTCCTGTTTATAGCATTTATATTTTTACCCTGGAGGCTTACAACATCTTTTTATTCACTTTTGGCTTTCTAATGCTTTTGTTTGATATATCTTGGTGCGCTTTTGAGTTTATCCTCTTAGGAGTTTGCTGAGCTTCTGAAATTTGTAATGTATGTCTTTCAACAATTTGGGGATGTTCCCAGCCATTATTTCTTCAAATCCTTTTTCTGCACCAGTCTCTTTCTCCTCTCCTTCTGGGACTCAAGTGACACCAATGTCAGATCTTTTGACATTATGGTACAAATCTCTGTGGTTTTGTTTAATATTTTTTAGTTTTTTCTTTTCTCCCTGTTCTTCAGATGGAATGATTACTATTGGTTTATTTTCTTTTCTCTGTCATCTTTATTCTGGTATTAATGCCCTAGTTATACTTCATATATTTTAGGTTTCAGATCTATAATTTCCATTTTGTTCTCTTGTTTAGTGTCTATTCAGTACAAAATATCTTTTCAGCATTTATCTTTCCATTTATGTCAAAGGCATTCAACTTTACCTCATGAAGTACATTATGAAGGCTAGTTTCAAGTTTTGATTTTTGAGCAGGGAGCCTGGTGCTGAGCTCAGTCCCAGGAAGTTCAGTTTTTGAGCAAGGAGCCCAACGAGGTGCTCGATCCCAGGACCCTGACATCATGACCTGAGCTGAAGGCAGACACTTAACTACCTGAGCAACCCAGGTGCCCCTATTTTAAAGTTTTTAATCTGATAATCCAAACAGCTGGATAATTGTGAGGTTTTTTTTTTTCTTTAAAGATTTTATTTACTTGAGAAAGAGAGAGAGTGAGCATGAGTGGTGGGGAGAGGGAGAAGCCGACTCCCCACTGAACAGGGAGCCTGATGTGGATCTTGATCCAGGACCCTCTCAGAGATCATGACATGAGCCAAAGGCAGATGCTTAACTCACTGAGCCACCCAGGTATCCCAGGGGTTGACTTTTTTTTTTTTTAAAAGGAAATTGGATTCAATGAATTGATTAGATTTATTTAACTTTCCAGATGCCCTTTCTTCTTTGTGTGTGAAGTAATTCTGAATGGTATCCTGGGAATGTTAAATATATTGTGAGATTCTGGAGCCTGAAAAAATATTTTTAGAATATACTGATTTGTTCATTCTAGCAGGCAGTCAACTCAGTTAGGTTCCGTTCACAAGTAATGTGAGCAGTGATTCCAGTCCCAGTTTGGTTTTCAAGCACCATGCTTGGCTGTCTGGGTTCACCATACACATAGGACACTCCAGGGTTAGTCTGAGACATGGGTGGAGCATTCTGTCATGGTTTTCTTCTCATAGCCTTTGTGATATTTCCTCTGTTTTCCTACATGTATGCACAGTTCGTATGTAAACCTTAGACTTGTGTTAGATCTTACATGGTGTTAGAGGATCCTCATGTTCAGCTCTCTTCACTCAGGGATTTCTCCATACCCCACAGATCCCAAAGACTTATTTTTGTGGTTTATGAGTAAAATATTTTGGTTTTGTTTGTTTTGCTTTCAGACTATTTATTCGGCTCTTTTTCTAGTCCTTTAGCCAGGAAAAAAAAAAAAAAAAGATTTTTCTTAGAGTTTTTGTTTTCTGTGACTTATTTAAAGTTTGTTACTTGGGCCAACATTGGGACAAAGCCAAAAAATAAAGGAGAAGAAAGGAAATAAAAAGGAAGCTCCCACACAGAACAGTTTATTCTTCAAAAGCTAATTTCTCTCCCAAATCTCTCCACTGTTCTTTATTCGTCAGTGTTCTCATGTAGTTGCTTTTGAAAAATGCCCCACAATTTTAGTTGAGATCAGTGGGAGAGATGGATTTATATCGAGTTATTCGATCTTAGCTGGTCCTGGAATGCTCTCCTGAATTTTTAATGCTAGTCCTTGTATTTCTGTCTGGAAGCTCTGTTTTGGCTTATTTTTAAATCTTACTCTGTCATTTTTATACTTTCATGATCCCTTTAGATAATGTTAAAGTTTGTCACCTACTTTTAGAAAGGAACAAAGTCAATTTGCTAAAAGACCCAATTATCTATGCTGCTTTCTTCTTGTTAGTCTTAGTTCCAGTTCATATCCAAGTTATTTTCCCTGGTGTGCCGATAGATATTCGGCTGCCTTGTGGTCTGTTTGAAAATGATATTTCAGCAACTGGAATACACTCAGATGAAGTTCAAGGTTTGACAGTCACTGGCCTACCTACTTCTTGTGTGACTATGTAACCAATTATGTGAAGGTTATCTAGGAAGGTTTCTGCCACCTCACTCCTCCAGACTTTTCTTCCCTTTTCCATCATATTCTGTGCGCAGTAACAGCATCATTTACTGCAGTTTCACAATTGAAGTTAGAATGTGGGAAACAAGCCTTGAGCTGGTCTGCCTCCATCCCAACAGGTACAACATCCTGGGCTTTCCTATGAAAGTGGGAAAGATCTCCCAGAACAACACCTACTTTGCTTGGGTACTGGGTTTTGATCTTTCCTCTCTAGCTCACATATGTGTATTGTAGAGATGGAGGTATTCAGAATGAAAGTGACTTTTCTGTCTGTTACTCCACCTACCTCTTTAGTCAAACTTTGAGTACAAACTCAGCCTACATGTTTCTTGTTCTCTTTTTGTATCTTTAATATGTGTTTATTAATCCAACATTTTAATTATTCACAGCAGGTTTAAAAACTAGCTGTCCACCAAAGTAAACTAGAACTCTTTCAACCAAGGCTGTTTAGGGACAGATTTAATTTGTTAGAATACTCAAGGCCCATCAGTACCCATCACCTGTATGAAGTATCCCTCCCTTGGGGCATGACAGAATCATTTAATAATTTATACTCAAGAAAACATCTCTTTTCATTATAGAAACTATGTTTAACTAAGAAAAAAATACAGTGTGAAAAAATTACGCCAAAATTCTGAGTATATAAATCCTATACCTCTGAAAGTGTGTGCCAAAAATAGGTTTTTATTTCTTTTTCCAGCTTTGAATTGCTCTCTTTTGATTCACATTCCTCAATGATAATTTAATATTCAGCTTAAAGTATAATTTGCTAATAAGTACTAAAGTCAAGACTACAATTGTTAGTGAGGTCTATTACTGAGGACGTATTAAATCAAGTGAGAAGGGAAACAAATTAATGAATCTAATTGTTCTCCACTCCAGGCAGTAATGTTCAGAGGTTAACAAATCAAGCAAGATTTTCACAGAGAGACTGAAAAAAAGGGGGCTTTTAAAATAGTCACAAGTATGATGCTATGTGACATCTTCAGAACCCAGGGGCCACATTCAATTAATAGAAGACCTTCTCAGAGCTCATCATGTACTAGAGTCTTAGTTCTCATTTCTGTCAAGAGACTCTGATGCCATACTTACAGTTTTATGGCTTAAAATCTTTGCTACTGCCCATATTCATTTATTACAAACTTTATTAACATACACATTCCCAAATGGTCTCTAATTTAGTTGCCATTAATTAACAACAAGATTAACCGAAGGACATATTAGAAAACAAAGAGTGTGCTAAGTTCTATAACCAGAGACAATAGGAATTTACAATGAGAGCTTTTCAAAAAGACCACGACACGAGTAGCAAAGTACAAATAGACCAATGGTCATTATCTAACAAATTAGATACTAAAAATGACAACTGTTAAAGTCCATTTTAGAATTAAAAAATACTAATCCACTTCATATAAATTTTTTAAATGCCTGTTTGGTTAGATCTAAAATATATTTACTATTTACTAAATAATTTATGAATAATTTTAAAAGAAAAATTGAGTTCCTCATTGATTACTTTATGATGTGTGCAATAAAGTGCACAGGGGGAAATATAAAGTGCCTGGGTAGAAAGAAAGGCATATGGACTGAAGGAAGACCGTATCGGCAAGATGCATAAATATTAAAATTTTTAGATTTCAGTGTACAACAGATATTTTTATTTTAATTGATGTTGTATATAGTTTTTAGTTCAATAATTTTAATAATATTTCAGATGAAGTTTATATAGATCATCAAATATGTTGTTATTAAACTGTCAAATCATTTTATTTTATTTATTTTTTTAAACAACCCAAACCATTTTACTTTATTTATTTAATTTTTAAGAAAGATTTTATTTATTCATTTATTTATTTGAGAAGGGAGAGAGAGAGGGAACAAGCAGGGAGGAGGGGCAGAGGGAAAGATTGAGGGAGAAAAGCTGACTCTGTGATGATCAGGGAGTCTGATCCTAGGACCTGGAGATCATGACTGAGCCAAAGGCAGATGCCCAACCAACTGAGCCACCCAGGCACCTGCGACCCAAATTATTTTATTTTATTTATTTTATCTTTAAGATTTTATTTATTTGACAGAGAGAGAGTGCGCAAGAGTGAGCACACAAGCAGGGGGAGAGGCATGCAGGGGGAGTAGCAGGTTCCCAGATGAGCAGGGAGCTCAATGGGGACTTGACCCCAGAACCCTTGGATCATGACGTGAGCCAAAGGCAGATACTTAACTGAGCCACACAGGCATCCCGCATTTTAAAGTCTTGTCTTAAGGCAAGGATAAAATCGTTTTTCTTTAAAACTATGGCCATTGAATTACTGATCTTACTCATGGTCATTATTTATAGTTTCTTAGCATTTAATTAAATCCATTTTACGTACAATCATAAATTTGGAAAAAGAAAAAAAAAGGTTAGAGAATCTTTTTAAAAATCTTTTTAAAAATTATTATTTTTTTAAAAGATTTTATTATTTGACAGAGAGAGATCACAAGTAGGCAGAGAAGCAGGTAGATAGGCAGGCAGAGAGAGAGAGGGAAGCAGGCTCCCTGCTGAGCAGAGAGCCTGATGTGGGGCTAGATCCCAGGACTCTGAGACCATGACCTGAGCTGAAGGCACAGACTTTAACCCACTAAGCCAGCCAGGTACCCCTCTTCTGTCAGAATCTAAATGTAGGTCTAACTTTATGGATTTCAAGTTGAACAATAAATTTTCCCTTTTCCTTGGTTCATTGATAACTTCAATCAACAAACATTTATGGAGATTCTTAGTGTGTAGATCACTAAGCCAAGGGCTGGAGATAAAAAGTGAGCAAGATACAGTCCTAGCCTACAGTTCAGAAGTGAAAAGTATATAACAAGGACAACTAGAAGTCCAAAAGTCAGAAATGTTGGAATAGGGATTGCATGAAAAGTCTCAATGCAGAGGGCAGGAAATGAGGATTTTTAACTCAGGGATGAAAAGAAAACATGAAACTCTTCCTCCACCTGAATCATAATGTGGTTTTTTTCAAAAAAGGTGGCAGAAGTCATGTTTTTAGAGAATAATTGGAACACCCTGCCCTTCTTTGGAACAATAACGATGGCTGATACGACTAAAATCTGAAACGTAAGAATGAGAGTGAATCATGAGGAGAGGAGAAAGAGGAGAAATAGCAGGAAGAGGGGGTGGCGGGAGGACAGAGAACGGAGTATCGCGGAAGAACAATCACTGAGGAGAATTACAGTACCTAGATGGGAAGAGATTTCTAGCAGAGAAGCAAAGAAGAGTAATAAGTTGCTTCAAATATCTGTAAATAGGAGGAAAACTTTTTCTGAATTGGGAAATATAAACCAGTTGTTAAGGTGAATCCTATGACTATGGTGATATAGGGATGGAAAACAAAGGGGGACAGGAATTTAGGAACGAAGAAAAAAAAAACTGCACTAAAAAATATACAGTGGGGGCACCTGGGTGGCTCAGTGGGTTAAGCCATTGCCTTCGACTCAGGTCATGATCAGGTCATGATCTCAAGGTCCTGGAATGGAGCCCTGCATCGGGCTCTCTGCTCAGTGGGGAGCCTGCTTCCTCCTCTCTCTCTGCCTGCCTCTCTGCCTACTTGTGATCTCTGTCAAATAAATAAATAAAAATCTTTAAAAAAATAAAAAATATACAATGATCTCACACATTAAATATATTGTATATGCCTATACATATATATAACTTTTAGTTTATATATATAATAAAATTATATATATACATATATATATATACATATATATAATTTTTAGTTTTCTTACCTTCTCTGATTTTGCATTAAATATTTTTATATCTTTTACCTAGAATCTTATTTTCTAAAGCCCGATCCAGTTGGGGTAATGAATAGCTATTAGACAATTTGCAGATACGTAACTGATTTATTTGCATGTGTATATTTGCTTAAAAATATTTAATTTTACCTTACTAATTTTATTATTCTAATTATTAATAAAGGAAATAAAATTAGGTTTCATCCTCATTTAAAGTCTTTATGTTCACACATCTAGAATCTCAGTGACTTAGTTTTTCTCATTGTCACACATACATTCTTTTAATCATCCCACGATTATTTATTGAATAGTCACCAAGCTCAGTACTGGGATATAGAGGTGAAAAGACATCTTTTAAGCCGCATGTTAGGGGCACCTAAGCGGCTCAGTGGGTTAAGCCTTTGCCTTCCTTCCACTCAGGTCATGATCCCAGCATCCTGGATCCAGCCCAGCATCCAGCTCCCTGCTCAGCCGGAAGCCTGCTTCTCCTCTCCCACTCCCCCTGTTTGTGTTCCCTCTCTCACTGTGTCTCTTTGTCAAATAAATAAATAAAATCTTAAAAAAAAAAAAAAAGCCCACATGTTAAATACATATAAAAAGCCAAAATTATTATAATCTTTCTTAGGTTGGTTTCAGCAGAGATAACCACAGGTTTTTAACTACTCAAAGAATCAAAGGTTGTGTTTCCATTGAACCGAAGTGAACGAGGACCAAATCCCACAACATGTTCTTTTATAACAATATGACTTAAAACCTCTCTTGGGGCCTCCACGTGTTTTGAAATTCACGTGGTCTAGGCGGACAAGCATTTAATATGGAAGTTCTGGAACAGATGTGTGTCTAATCGCTTCCATAAAATGAAATGTTTTGATGCAGCCTCTGTCACAGAGGAACACAGGAGATATCCTTTGGTAAAGGGCACCAGCTGAAAAACAATAAAAGAAGCTTTAAGTATTTATCCTATGATTGGCGGCTGTCTTGCCTCCCTTAGATTTCATAAAGTTCACATTTATTAGATCAAAAGGTAAAAAAAAAAAAATAGAAAAGAATTTCAGCCCTTATATGTCTGGTTAAAAATTAAGTATGCAAATATTTGGAAACAAATCTGATTTTGGAGACAGATCTGTATTGTTCTTTGGTATATATTTTTTTCAATTTGCTTTTTCAAAAGAAAAATATATTTCATGTCTGAGTCAATAAGGAAGGAGGAACATGCAGGGCCTCATCACGAAGAAGGCAGCTCTTGTTTATTCATTCTATCTACGATGCATTGAGCAGGTGTTATGTGCAGGCACTGAGCTAGCTGCTGAGGACAGTGGTGAGCGAACGAAGAGTTCTTCCTTTATATACTTCACTTGCTTCCTGCCCAGTAAAAAAGATACCTCCATAATGCAAGTCGTAAACAGGAGGAGACAAATACTCTTTGGTTGAGAGGTAATCTCTACCCACTCTTGTCTCCAGTTAGTAGCAAAATGAGGGCAGCCTGTTACCTCATAGAGTTTCTTTGGCAATATATAAATATCTTAATCTTGCAGGTATGCCTGCTTTTATTCACTTTGGATAGCTAAAATGGAAAAGTCCAGGAAATTTCTAAAAACATTATCAGTGCCAACTCATCATCAGTTCCCAACTGCAGTCATCCTTCTATGATCTAGGTATGTAGTTAGTAAGTAGAAGAAGAAGCCACAGGTGGACAT
Source organism: Mustela lutreola (assembly GCF_030435805.1). NCBI lineage: Eukaryota > Metazoa > Chordata > Mammalia > Carnivora > Mustelidae > Mustela > Mustela lutreola. The sequence continues at coordinate 265,505,998 of NC_081290.1, forward strand.
TTTCATGGTAAAGAAGGCCTAAGATCCTAGATCTAGATGATTCTCTATGCCTCGATAAGTGTTTCTCAGCCATACTCCAAAATAATGTACTCCATAAGGGCGCAGTCAATGTGTATTTCCTTCATCTTTATATAACCAGAACTTATACTGGGAATTAGTATTCATATTAGACACTTACTAACTTGTGTTGACTAAATGATGAAATTGTCTCTTTTAAAACTGGTCAGTGTATGGGTGCCTGGGTGGGGCCAGTGGGTTAAGCCTTTGCCTTCAGCTCAAGTCATGATCCCAAGGTCCTGGTACTATCTCCTGAGACACCTCCTGAGGAAGAAGCATCATTAACTTGGCTTCTTTGCTGGACTGAAGGTGCTCTTAGTATTCTCAGACAAATCCAGTCAAGTTCAGAATTTCAGAGAATATAAGTCTCCACCCTTCCTCCTCTGTTTTCCTGTGGGGGTTGACATCATGTCAGATAGACTGTTGCCACACAATGGCATTATCACCCTTGACCTCTGATCCTTAATAAATGTCTTCTTAGAAAGACATCTTTCTCCTCTTTTGAAAACAACTCTGAAAATAGGCACATGAATAATGTAATAGACTTACACTAAGTTTCTATATTTTTCTAGTCTCATGGACCCAAAACAAATAATTCATAGATCTGTATGGTTCTGCAGACCACACTTTGAATAGCGCTAAGTCTAGTTATCTTCCACCATTTACAAAAACATCAAACCCAAAGCTGAACTTCTCTGAATGGGGTGAGAATGATGTCCGAATACCCTGAAAGTTTCATTCTATAAGGGCTGTAGTTTGGTTTTAGAACCTCACCCGGTATGAAAGTCGCAGATTCCCAGGAGTTGCGTTAGCAAAAGAAAGGGCTGAGCACTTTACAAAAGTATAGTAATGCCAATTATAGCAGTGGATTACATTGACCACTTTTTTTTTTCTTCTACATATTTTTTTTTAATTTTTATAAACATAAATTTTTATCCCCAGGGGTACAGGTCTGTGAATTGCCAGGTTTACACACTTCACAGCACTCACCAAAGCACATACCCTCCCCAATGTCCATAATCCCACCCCCTTCTCCCAAACCCCCTCCCCCCAGCAACCCTCAGTTTGTTTTGTGAGGATAAGAGTCACTTATGGTTTGTCTCCCTCCCAATCCCATCTTCTTTCATTTATTCTTCTCGTACCCACTTAAGCCCCCATGTTGCATCTTTTTTTTAAAGATTTTATTTATGTATTTGACAGACAGAGATCATAAGTAGGCAGAGAAGCAGGTAGAGAGAGAGGAGGAAGCAGACTCCCTGCTGAGCAGAGAGCCTAATGGGGCTAGATCCCAGGCTGGAGCCCAGGACCTGTCAGGATTTTCATGTATTTACGATATAGCATCCTGTGGCCAATAAATCTCTGAGATTCAGTCTCAAAGGAATATAATACACTCTCAGAGAAATTAAATAAAGAAGAATCTGAGGTACAGATTAGATTATAGCTAAACTATATATTTTTTTCCAGGTTGACTGCATATTGTCAGCATGCACATTCTGTTAATTGGTTGCATAGCACTAAGGCTCATTAGTATCTTTGCTTCTTAAAGTTTCTGATCCCATAGGCTTGTTGACAGATGTAATTTTATGCTTGAAGCTTGCAAAATAATAAATAATCATCTCCTGGCACTAGTGCCACAAATGTTTACAGTAGCAGCCTTTGCACACCTGCCTTTGCACCCATGCCTCTGAGAACTTCCCTCCTCTGAAAGCCATGTCACTTTACTTGAACAGCTAATTCTGACTGGGCCTGGGCTTGGCATTTTATCTCACCTGAGCCAATTCACTTACTCAACTGAGAAACTGGAATCTTGATTGAAAATACTTGCAACTTTGGGCTTGACGAAGAGAGCCTTAAAGCTCCCCTCAGTCGGGGCTGAATATTAGATAGATGACATCCACACTGTAGGCCACTGGCCTCCCTTTCCTCAGAGCACTTACTTTAGAAAAGTTATAATTGAAAATTCTTTTTCTGCCCCTCTAAAAAAGAAATACAAGTCATCTCCAGCTTCTTGCCAGTTTTATAACCCAGGGACATTTTTTTCTCAAGAACCTGAGACCATTCACCTATCATCAGGAAAGATAGTAACTGCACCTCCCTGTCTTTGGAAGGTGAGGAACCTAACTTCAATGGGCACCAATTAGCCAATGCAGCCAAATCATGGAGAAAAACATCTGTAGATTCGAGAATAACTCATCACACTCAACACATCTTATTGATCAACCTCCCCAAAAACATCTGCCAGAGCTTTTCCACTAGCTCCCCTAGAATTTCTGTTTCAGCAATGTGGAGGTCAGTCTCTCTCCCTAATGCAATAATCTTGGCTAAATTCGTCCTTGCTTGCTTAATGTCTCCAGTGCAATTTTTCCTTGACAGGCTTATGAGTGAATCCTGATCACTTATGAAAATAGGACCTGTATAGTGATTATTTGACATGGTAAAGAAAACCACTCTTCAGAAAGATAAATGAGGTAGATATAAAAACAATAAGGGATAAAAATATATGTTTATAAAAAATATATGTTTATAAAAAATAAAAAATTTAAAAAAAAAAAAAACAATAAGTCAGATAAGTGATAAGTTACCCTGACTGAGAGAGAAAGAGCTGTTGCCACAATTGCAGATGGCTTCCTAGTACCTCAAAGCAGACCCTGGGAAGAGCTTTCTGCAGTGGAAATCTGTAAGAGATCCTGTATTCCTGTTTTTTTGCTTAATTATTTTCAAATGAATTTCTGTTACGGGTAACCTAAAATAATCTTGGCTACAAAAAGTCATTTACTCAACACCGAAACATGTCGATTCCGAGTATTGACAGAGTGTTAACACTTTTTGGCTCATGTGCAAAATCAAGGACCAGAGTTATTGTGGGAATATGGGTGGCATTTGTCAAGTGTTTTCTCTAATATGCCTGCTTCGTTCTGAGGTAATATATATTTTGTAGAACATTCTGTCATCACTTCTAATTGTTACATTTAAAGTGTGATATGAAGCATAATGTGATTACAGAGTCCACAATCCTTCTGTGGAAATATGTCACTTTGCTCTTCCAGGGAATGACTCCTACTCAAAGCAAAAATAATTCTTAAAAAAAAAAAAAAAAAAAAAAAGGAAGGATGGAGAAAATCAGAGCTGGGGCAGAAACATTAGAAACTCATGTAAAATGAAAGGGAGTGACAAAACAGCTCATTATTTTCTTCACCCACTGGATATTCCAAGTCTTTTAGATTTACAACCATATAGGATAAAGATTTGTTCAAGAAGGGTGTAATTAAAAATGTGATAGGGAAGGGAAGTTAAAATAGCTAATAAATGTGTTAAGACAGAGAAGTTAAAAATTAACCATCTAGGCATCCACCTTCTGAAGAAGTCAAAAGAAAAGCAGTTTTACATCCAATGAGAGTAATTATAAAAATTGTAACAGATCAAGTCTAAAAATACTGTGTAAAACATATTAATAAAGAAAAATGAAGTCTACTTTACATATGTTGACATGGAAAGATTGAGGGCATACTGGAAATTGAGACATGCAAAACTAGCAAGCTACAGAAAAGTATGTCTACAATTAATCCTTATTTAAAATAAAAGACAGGGCGCCTGGGTGGCTCAGTGGGTTGGGTCTCTTCCTTCGGCTCAGGTTATAATCTCAGGGTCCTGGGATCGAGTTCCACATCGGGCTCTCTGCTCAGTGGGGAGCCTGCTTCCCCCACCTCTCTCTGCCTGCCTCTCTGCCTACTAGTGATCTCTCTCTCTCTCTCTGTCAAATAAATAAATAAAATCTTTTAATAATTAAATAAATAAATAAAATAAAAGACAAACATACACATACTAAATACCCACCACACATAGATACATGTATAAGTATCTGCTTTATAGTACATTTAAATTAATAAAAGAATACCATATATACCTTTACGCCAATATATGTGATCATCCAGATTAAATGGACAGTGTACTAAAGCAATCTATTTTTAAAAGTGACTTAATATCTAGTAAAAAAATAATTAGTCCAATATCCATTAAAATAGCTGAAAATATAGTCAGATTTAAAATTCTATCAAACCCTCAAAGGATTCCTTTTCTGCTTAAACTATTTCAGAATATGGCTGGTGGAGTGTGAATGAAAGCTTACCAATTATTTCTATAATAACAAAAATATACAAGGATCATATATAAAATAAAATAAGCTGAACTCAAGTACTAATTAAGATACAAAAAATTCTAAATAAAGTACTACCCCAAATCGAATCAAGAACCGTTCTTGATTGAATGGTTAGTCAATTATCTATAAAAGTAATTGCCTTTTTGATATAATGAGTACTGAGTGTTATAGGCACGTGATGAATAACTAAACTCAACTTCTGAAATTAATAATATACTACATGTTAATTAATTTATTTTAAATTAAAAATTATTTGCCTTAAACTTGATATTGTTAGGTATAATTTTCAAAGAGGTGAAAATCATGACTCTCGGATACATGTGAAATAAACACCCATCAAAGCTTTCACTGGAACAAGTAGGATCTCACGGCCAGTTTGGAGAGCCTTACAGATGAGGTATATATAAGCAGTCCTAGAAAGAGATTTCTGGATTGGATAGAAAACTCATTTATGTCTACTAAGATCATAAGTCTTTGGGGTTATCTCTTCTATCAAAGGGAAATTATTTGCATCTCTACTCTTAAAAAAGGAATCTGGGACTTATAAAAAATAATCAACTAGGAGCTAATTTAAAGACATCTCCCTACATGATCATTGGCCCTTGGCCCCATATGGCATTAAAAAGATTTCCTGCTCACCTTTGTGCTTTATTTGAAAGTTTCATATGAATTTTTCTGATAATGTAGAGTGTCTACTAGAAATCCATAGAAATTATCACGCTTATTTGTGACACTCTATAAACATTCCCACTGATGTCAGGATCATTCTTTTTCTGCCATGATTGATTCACTATTATTACTCTGGAACTTCAGATAAATCCAATGATGGTTGAGTCAATGTTAGTTTTATTTACCTGTGTATACCTAATACCTAGGACAATAGCAAGTATGTTGTTAGGACCCATTATGTTTACATTAATAGGCTATATGCTCCATAACAGAAAAGACTAGAGCTATTTAATCTACCTTTGAATACACAGCATCAAGGTTGGCTCTTTGCATACAGCTGTGTGCTCCATAAAAACAGTTGAGGGAATTAATAAATTTAAAAAAGAATTTTATCATTAATGCATTAAGAACTGCCCTACACAGAGAGTAGATGAAATAATTAGTCCAAAGCAATAATTAGGTAATGACAACAATTCGATGGTGAGCAAGAAGGAAATGAGGAAAAGTCAATCTGAGAAAAAAGCTGTCTTATGCTCCTACGGCAAATAATGCAAGTGATTTGCTCCAGAAAGGAAGGGACCAAACCAAAACTCAGGCAGGCTGATAAAAGAGCTCCCATTCTTTTTAAAAAGATTTTTTATCTATTTATTTGACAGAGAGAGAGATCACAAGTAGGCAGAGAGTTTGGCAGAGAGAGAGAGAGGGGGAAGCAGGATCCCTGCTGAGCAGAGAGCCTGATGTGGGGCTCAATCCCAGGACCTTGAGATCCTGACCTGAGCTGAAGGCATGGTCATGACCCACTGAGCCACCCAGGTGCCCCCAAAGAGCTCCCATTCTTACTGACATTCTTAAAATTATTTAATTTCATACAAGAAAAACAAAAACTGTCATAAAAAAAGAAAATCTTTTGTAGCAACATGGACAGGACTGGAAGAGATTATGCTGAGTGAAATAAGTCAAGCAGAGAGAGTCAATTATCATATGGTTTCACTTATTTGTGGAGCATAACAAATAGCATGGAGGACAAGGAGAGTTAAGAGAGGAGAAGGGAGTTGAGGGAAATTGGAAGGGGAACTGAACCATGAGAGACTATAGTCTCTGAAAAACAATCTGAGGTTGGGGGAACCAAGTGGTGGGTATTAGAGAGGGCATGGATTGCATGGAGCACTGGGTGTGGTGCAAAAACAATGAATACTGTTATGCTGAAAATAAATTTAAATAAATTGTAAATTTAAATAAATTTTAAAAAAATTTAAAAGAAGAAAGAAAGAAAGAAAGAAAGAAAGAAAGAAAGAAAGAAAGAAAATCTTGTCTTTCTTGACCCCATACTTGCATATGTCACTATCAGAAGGAAATCCTACTGATTAGAGCCACATTCCTTAGATCCATGGTTCCGTAGATGTGTTCTCAATCATCTGTTTCTAGTATATACTCTTTCAGTATATACATACCAAGAGAAAGCAATTTATTCTTTTCCTCTACTGCCCTTTCAAATTCAAATTATGGACTCTTTCTTCCTCATGTCTTGAATAAAATCCCTAACTTTTGGCATATATTTAGATACTGAAAATCCCTCCAGAGTTAACTTCAGTCCTCAAAAGAGTTTCAGTCTTGCAATTAAAAATAAATATCCCGGGTCACCTGGGTGGCTCAGTGGGTTAAAGCCTCCGCCTTCAGCTCAGGCATGATCTCAGCCCACATCGGGCTCTCTGCTCAGTGGAGAGCCTGCTTCCTCCTCTCTCTCTCTGCCTGCCTCTCTGCCTACTTATGGTCTGTCAAATAAATAAATAAAATCTTAAAAAAAAAGAAGAAGAAGAAAAAAAAAAAAAGAAATACAAGAAATAAATGTCCAGGGGTGCCTGGGTGGCTCCATCTGTTCTGTGTCCCACTCTTGATCTTGGCTCTGGTCCTGATCTCAGAGTTCAGAGATCAAATCCCACACTGGGCTCTGCACTCAGTGGGGAATCAGCTTCAGATTCTCTATCCCTCTCTGTTTTGTCCTTCCTCCTGTTCTGGCACTCTCTCTTTCTCTCTTTCTCTACATAAGTAAAGGACATTTTAAAAAGAATGTCCAAAACATGATTCTTCTCTTCTCTACTGCCTTTCCTCTGCTTCAAGCAGAGAGGACAGCAATGAAGTGGAGAAGACTGGTCAAACCTCATTAGGTTCCCTCTGGTTCCTTGGGATCTACAGCCATGGAAGGGAAGAGAGGAAAGACAGCATGTGATAATTACCACGGTGATTTGACGTTACTGCCGTTAGTTCAGAAGGTGTTCTTTTTCTAGTGGCTGCTCTTTGGAGCTTTTGGGGAAAAATAATTCCTCTGTCACTGGAAATCACTCATTGGTAAAGTTTTTAATACAAGATATTAAAAATCTGGCTGACTTTTTAAGACCTGTCCCCTCTCCAAACCCAATCCATACTATGCTTTTGAGCAGAGTCATTTCAAAAATCTAATCAGAGCCTTCCTTTGAAGGATTCTATTACAACTCCTCAAGAACACATTTTCTTTGTCTTAAAATTGCTGCTTTCCTTCTCGTGATGACCTGGTCTCACCTGACTAAGAGAGTAACTGGCTTTAAGTGTGACTTTATTTATGTGCTCTTCTCAGGCATCGGCCAATCGCCAATCCCTCTGACTCTTCAAGTTCAGGATAATATAATATATATTTACATAATATAATAATAAATACTATTTTTTCCTAAGACAAGATAATATAATATATATATGTATATTTACATAATATATAATAAACACATACTATTTTCCAGTGGCAGACTCTTTGAAAACCCTGTCAGGGAAGCCTGGATTTGCCCAAAGAAAACCTTTCCCTGTGGCAGGGATTACGATTCCAAGTAAATCTTAATCCAAACCAACTGTCGTTCCTGACTTCTCTAACTCCATCCTTCTCTAATCAAGAAATTATTGTTATGATAAGCCAAGGTTTCTCAATATCAGCACTTAAAGACATTTGGGGCTAAATAATTTTTTTTAAATAGAGGTGCCATGTGCAATACAGAATGTTTAATGCATCTCCAGCCTCTACCCCCTAGATGCCAGTAGCAGCTTTCCCCATCAGCCCAAATCCTGACCCCCTAAAATGGCTGTAGACATTGCTGTTGCCCCTTAGGAGGGAAAATTGACCTTTGTTGAAAACCACTGGTCTCAGGGACTATTTGAAAATCACCTGCTTTACAAGTCCCCTATTGGAAGTTTTGTACTTGATTTAGAATGTGGGTTATGTGCCACTGAAAGCCTTGTCTTTATTAAGAACGCACTGTAAGAGCCTCATCTTAACAGCCTCTGTCACCTGTTAAGTAAAGTTTGCTCATCAGCTCCTATTTCCAGTGTCGTTTTAGCAGCCCTGTGATATCCTAGTGCTCTCTAAAGATTGTTGCCATGGGCGACTGCCCTTTTGGCTTGTGCCCTCATGCCACTCAGCCTTTAAGCATTGGCCACGTCACGTACTGAGGCCCAAGAGTTGTTAGTTTAGAAGGAACGGCATTTTTTCGAAGATGAAAGTTTTAAATGACTCTGCAATGTGGGCCATCTCCAGGGAGGACCAGCTCTTTTGTGCTCACATATAATGCCCTAAAACCGAGGCTCTGTTCTTGTAGGTACTCTTAACATCTTACCGGTCATACATCAAAACATGATGACGGCATCAGAAAAACAAATTTGATGACATCAGGGAATAACTCTTCCCTACCTGTAACTGTGGTACAAATGTGTGTTTTAGACTGTTAAAACAGGATTCAGAAGGGAGCAAGTTGGAAGGCAGGGGAGCAGAGGAGAAATGTGATTGAATTATACTGTAACAGGACTAATACATATCTTATTATCTTATTATCTAAGTATCTTATTATCTAAGTATCTTGCAGATATCTAAAATGCATGTGCATTTTATTTTAAATTATTGAAAAATATATATGACATTGACATTGATTATGGGGATTTATCACTGTTTGTGTTTGAGCTCTTGGAGCCATGGTTAAGTAAGGAAAATGGCATTAAAAGGCTTATCTATAAAAACCCAAGCTGTATTTTAATATATTTAAAAGACATGTCTTATTAGACAGTTTTTATAATTTTTTTAAAATTTTGGCATAATTTCTGTTTTAATGGAAATCAATCATATTTGTGGATCTGAATCCTCACCCATTAACTTAAATCATACATTTCATGGCAAAATCATGTCTTTTAAAAATATAACGTGTAAGGTAAACATGTTTCAAAGATTTTGCTGATGAATGTGGGAACCATTAAAACCAATTTGGAGGAGAATCACAAGAAGCACACATATATAGGAAATAAACTCTGAAATGAATTTGAAAATACATTAAAAAAAAAAAAGAGAACCATCCACAGGACAATAATCCATTGCATTCCACTAGGAACAATTAATTTCCATCTTATGGGCAAAAATTACCTGCATTCATTTTTCTACAACTTAACAAAATTTTAATATATCTCAAAGACAATGAAAGATGTAGAAACCTGAATAGGCAATGTAGACAATGTACCTACTAACCTTTTCTTCACATTTTAAGATCTTCCAAAATTAGCCCTGACAGTTTGTGAAACTAAAACATGTATCTATAGTTTTATACTGGTAATGTATTAAATATCCTGAATTTGTGTGTTGATAATTGCTTAAATACAAGAAATAGAATTCATTTACTCTCATTGCCCTCATGGAAATATTATAATCAGGTGTTTTTTTAATGAATTTCAATCGATTAGTATGTCATTATTTTGTTAGGGGAAGTCATAGTAGAACTTTGCTGAAGGCTGTTTGTCACTTGTAAGAGTAATTATATAAAACTCGAATGGAAGTACATTATTAAAAATGTTTTAAATGGCATAATAGATTAACAAATAAAAGATCAGTCCCTTAAATTAGTGGTAAGAATGTTTTTAAATTAAATGGGCCAACAGATTTTATTTTCACATGGATATTTTGAATATTTTAAATATAATACGTTATTCAGCCTCATAAATGGCAGATATTTCATTAAATAGAAGCAACTATATTAAACTGACATAATGTGATGTGACATACCCATGTGGATTTTTGTGTTGCTTGAAGAGAACAGAAATCTGATGCAGAATTAGAAGGAGCTATTTAAGCTGAGAGTTCTCTTCTCCTCAGGAAACACTCCAAGTTGCCTGAATATTAACAGCACTTAGAAAAAGTGTCTTAGCGTTTCACAGTGAAGAATGCAATGATGTCAAATCTCTGGGTCAGAGGTTAAAAAGAAAAAACAATAGCAAAACAAATTTAGAATTGAAATTAGTCAAAAGTAAAATTTATCTTACTGCACTCCTTGTCAGGATCACCGCCTAACCGGTTGTACAGCAAAATGTGCAGTGAGGGTACCCCCTAGTGGTCAGATGCTAAAGCAACTTTTTAAGTGACAGTCTTAAATGTACACAAATGTCAAAACAGGATTTTAAAAGAGAACTGTCAAAAGAGAAGCATTATACATGTTTAAAGAGGAACAGAAATTAAAAAAGAAGAAAAGCCTCTCAGCTTCCCCACTGCTGCTTTCCCCCAAGCCATTCCCACTAGCTAAGTGCATAGGTGTGCCTGCGGGGTGGGTGGTTTGTGTGTGTGTGTGTGTGTGTGTGTGTGTGTGTGAGAGAGAGAGAGAGAGAGAGAGAGAGAGTTTCTCACAATGGTCACATTTATCACATACTAATACTCTACCTTTTGTTTCCTCAGATTTAGGCAGTATTCAATTCATGGTGTGAAATCTTTGGATTAAAACAAACCAAAAAATATTTTTATGTGTGAAGTACTATTGTATACTTCATTTCATGCTAGAGCTACAGTTTTGTTTGTTTGTTGTTGTTGTTTTTTCCTGCTCCAAATTTGTTGTAGTTTTGTGAAGTTCAAATTTTCGGTTTCTCTCTTCAGCATTAATAGTAGCCATTAAGAATCTTCTTCCATGGGGTCCCCAGGTGGCTCAGTGGGTTAATAAGCCTCTGCCTCAGCTCAGGTCATGATCCCAGGGTCCTGGGATTGAGTCCTGCATTGGGCTCTCTGCTCGGCCGGTAGCTGGCTTCCACTCTCTCTCTGCCTACTTGTGATCTCTCTCTGTTGAGGAAATAAATGAATAAGAATCTTTTTCCTGCATATAACCCACTCTTTTAGATATACTCTGCAGGGAGAAGGGAAATGCCCATGAGTCTGTCTGGGGTTTCAGTCCTATTAAATGTTAAACAGACATTGTCCTGTGTATGTGTTGTCCTTACATGTGGTATCTCCACATTTTCCCTAGAAAGACTAAAAATTGCTTTTGATGTCTTATATGTGAAGTTTATCTTATATTCAAGATATATAGTTATAGATAGATCACATACACAATGTTGTACATTACATATAAATAACATTTGCTTCCTATCATCCAAAAGTCCTCACAATTGATAGCTTAAAATATTTCTGGTATTCTTCTGTTTTGTTTCCTTAACTTTAGTTGGTACTTGAACCAGGAGCTAGGGCAAAACAAATAAAATGTACTTTTAAAATGAATTATAAATTTTTTGTCTAATCTCTCATTGAAGAATTACTATTCCGTCAAAGGCAAAAGTTTAAGCATTATAGACATTTGATATAATATGGGCTGTTTTCCTTTTTTTTTTTTTTAAAGATTTTATTCATTTATTTGATAGAGATCACAAGTAGGCAGAGAGGCAGGCAGAGAGAGAGTGGGGGAAGCAGGCTCCCTGCTGAGCAGAGAGTCCGATTCAGGGCTCAATCCCAGGACCCTGGGATCATAACCTGAGCCGAAGGCAGAGGCTTTACGCCACTGAGCCACCCAGGTGCCCCTAGGCTGTTTTCATATATTAATAAATTAAACATAATTACCTTTATTCTGAAAATAATTTCCTTTGACAGTATGACTACATGATTCACAGTATTTTACTAGAAGATAAGTGAAATTATCTCCAAAGAGCCTAGCAAAGTGGCAAACACTTAATAAATGTTAATTATAAAATATTTTTCTTCATATATTTCAAGGTATGTTTTCTTTAGTCACCTTTTTATACCTTTCCAGTTCTGTAAATCTCAGTCATGGGAGAGGAAGGGGAGTGTGACGGGTAGAAAGCTGGAATGGAAAGACAAATCTTTTAGAATTGTGACCGAAATATCTTGCTTTTATACATTTTATGAAGAGGCTTGACCATGAGGACTCATTTTTAGGGAAACACTTAGGGGCTGAGTGAGAGCTCTCTGAATCATCAGTTTCATTCTGCTAATTATAAATATACACCTATTGCTCTGGCTTATTAAAAGCAAGTTTGGTATATGTTTATTATTTCATGCTAGCGGCTCAATTATATAAGTTACAAAACCAGCTTTCATTACTGTGCCCTTAAAAATACTTGGATAGAGGGATGTCTGGGTGGCTCAGTCAGTTAAGCATCTGCTTTTTTTTTTTTTTTTTTTTTTTTTTTTTTTTTTTATTTTTTATTTTTTATAAACATATATTTTTTATATACATATATTTTTATCCCCAGGTCTGTGAATCACCGGATTTACACACTTCACAGCACTCACCAAATCACATACCCTCCCCAATGTCCATAATCCCACCCCCTTCTCCCCAACCCCTTCCCCCCGGCAACCCTCAGTATGAGGAAGTGGTGATGCAACATGGAGGCTTAAGTGGGTAGAAGAATAAATGAAACAAGATGGGATTGGGAGGGAGACAAACCATAAGTGACTCTTAATCTCACAAAGCATCTGCTTTTGACTCAGGTCATGGTCTTGGGGTTTTGGATGGAGCCCCTAGTCAGCAGGGTCTGTTTCTCCCTTTCCCTCTGCCCTTTCCCCCAACTCCAGCACACATGTTCTCTCTCTCTCAAATAAATAAATAAATAAATAAATAAATAGAATATTTTAAAAAATACTTGGATAGAGGTAACAATGAAGGAAATTTAAATTAATAACGCGAGTAACATATTTTATTATCTATTGCAATACTGATAGTAGATAATATTCATCATTGCTAACCTTTTATTGCCTTACATGTATTTGAGATTAAATAGAAGGTCGCTGAGTAAAGATAATTTTAGCAAAGTCTCACAATAATTATCCACTTATATTTAACTATACACTGTCAAATGGGGTACTCAGTCAAAACATAAGAAAAAATTGTCTGAAGTCATCCTACAGGAAGACTGTTGAATTTTTTTTTTTTTTTTAAGACCTTATTTATTTGACAGAGAAAGATCACAAGTAGGCAGAGAGGCAGGCAGTGAGAGAAGAAGAAGCAGGCTCCCTCCAGGAAGCCTGATGTGGACTAGATCCCAGGACCCTGGGATCATGACCTGAGCAGAAGGCAGAGGCTTTAACCCACTGAGCCACCCAGGCACCTGAAAATTTTTTTTCTGTGAAAGTCATGTTAAAGAGGTTTGTCCTTGGGCACTGCAACAAATTAATAAAATAGAGACCATGTTATCATATGTTTTAGTATTTTCAACAAATATTTGAAATATAAATAATCTGTAATCTTTCTGTTTGACATGTGAGGTTTCAAGTTCTTCAATATTTTCAAATCTTCAAACATAGCAAACAAGTTTGCCTGGTTCTTTTATAAATGGTCAGTTTTTAAAGATCGTATTATTTGATCAGTTAATGTTACTCTACACCTATGTAACTGTAGCCGCAGTTTCTCCCTTCACCCTACTTTGATACTCTAAAAATTGGGCAATTGCATATTTTGGTATATTTCTTTTTAAAAATCAATAAACCTCAGTATTGAGTAAATGCTTTTATTTTGCCTTACAATATTTAAAAGACAAGGCAAATCATTCATGATTTAATCTCTTTATCTCCAATATTATTATGTGATTTGATTCTAAAGTACAGATTTTCTCTTATTTCTCATGAGACATGCAATTTTGAAAACCAATACTTGATGGTAAGTGATACATTTCATCCTGAAAACAGGTAATTTAAAAAACAATTGATTTCAACAAAAATGTGAATCAGCAATCCAGCATTGAGAAGTACTGATAGTGTTTAGTTCCACACCCTTCTCCCCCATCCCAGTTATGGCTCTGCGGTCAGATAGAAATGACCTTATTTTAATAAATCTTTCATTTCTAGCTTTCAAAATCAGGTTAAATACTTCTCTACATAGTGGTCAAAATAGAACCTATAACAATTTGGAGAATAAAAGCAATTTTGGTTTGCAATGCCAATAATATTTAGAAGGGCAAATTGTCTTTTAAAATGAAATATAACGTCACCTAAAATCAGAAAGAAACGTTTGTAACTTGAATGATCTGAGAAAAAAAAAATGTATCTTGTACTACATGCACAAAAATATTGCATACACAGGAAAGTTACATTGTAGTATTTGAATAAACAAACAATCCACACAAAGTATAAACACTAATTACTTCCATATTTTCAATAGTTCTTCAACCAAAAAGATTTTGTAGAGATTCGCTTTGTATGTGTATATGTATTTTGTGTGTGTGTGTAGAGAGTACTCTTGTTGCTTTTTTGTGTTTTATTTTCTTAATAGAAAGAAACAAAGCGAGGTTTGCTGGGGGTGGGTAGGGAGAGGGTGGTGGGGTTATGAACATTGGGGAGGGTGTGTGCTATGGTGAGTGTTGTGAATTGTGTGAGACTGATGATTCACAGACCTGTGTCCCTGAAGCAAATAATACATTATATGTTAATTAAAAAAAATAAATTTATATTATGTTTTTGAATATACTCTTCAAAGCATATTTCCTAATAGCAATTGTAAAATGATCTCATAAAGCTGCATTATTTAACCTAAAAAGCATATTCCATGGCATTATTTTAGAATATATATTATATATATTAATTTTATATTATTCAAATTCTATAATTTTTTTACTCCACGAAATTGTTACACTGGAGACTTGGTCCATTCTTCTGGTCTTTAAGCAATAAGCTTTTTCTTTTGGTATTAAGATTTTTTTAAGGTTCTCCTAAACTTTTAAAAAGTGCTGCTTTGGTGTAAAATGAAAAAAAAAGTTATTAACTGCCATATGACTTCTGGATATAGGACTCCTGAGCACACCTAACTGTTAACATTTGTCACGAGACTAATTTATAATGTGTTCAAAACTGTGATTCTTTATTATAGAACTATTGTTTAGGAGTTAAAACTCTCGGGTCCCTATCTTCCTGGTAATGTTTGTGTAGCTTCTGAAAACAGGGGTATTCTAAAGTTTTGCTTACCACGCTGTTTTCTTTCCTGGGTCACGAAGCAGGAGGCCAGGGCGCTGTAACCTCTCCCTCCTTTTCCCTCACGAGCTATCTCTGACCTGTGAACTCCTGTGTGCTGAGCTTTCAAACAGAGCTTATCTAGCAGCTATTCCTGAGTCTCAACTGGCAAGGGAGCTAAGATCTATTGATTACCTTTTTTTCCCCCCCAAACTCTATGCCTTTATTAAATGAATTTTCCCTGACTTCTGTGGTTTCATGTTTTGTAGGGCTGGGTTTCTAATAGATAGGACGGATAGCCAGAGCACAGATTTCCATACAAATGTTTGCTAATAAAGTAAGTGCTTTATTGAAAATCCCGACAAAGAAGATGCTGGGTGGCTCACTGGGTTAAGTGTCTGCCCTGGGCTCAGGTCATGATCTCAGTGTCCTCTGATGGAGTCCCACAGCCAGCTCCTTGCTCAGTAGGAAGCCTGCTTCTCCCCTGCCTGCCTCTCCCCCTGCTTCTGCTCTCTCTCTCTATCTCTGTGTCAAATAAATAAATAAAATCGTAAAAGAAAAGAAGAAAAGAAATTAATGCTTAATTAAAATTTGAGGTAAAATTTGAAGAAATAAACCAGTTGTTGAAATGGTGATCACTACGCTCTCTCTTTGCAGTGCCCCCTCCTCTGATGATGGCCCAGGTTTGTCTCTGAACCCTTTGTAGTTTAGGTTCTATCCTCTGTTCTTCCTCACCTGAAAAATCTGCCCCAATACTTCCACACATCTGAGTTAAAGGGCAGAAATCCAATCCTCAAAGCACTGGTGAGTAAGCGGTTCCTTGAGCAGATAGAAGCAAGCTACAACCCACAGCACAGAAATAAATCAAAGTTCTGCAAATCGTACCTCTGCTTTCTCTTTCTTCTACCTTATATTCTTCTTTCTCTATTTCAGAGGATCTCCCACTCCTGTCCCCAAACTCCCTCTCTGCTCTATCTCTCTGCAAATTATTCAGCCTCCCTCAGTTTCCAGGATCTTCCCCACCCCATCCTCTTTCTTATGTAAAACAATTTAATGCTGCCAAAATCTTTCCAATTTGCATACTTACACCCTCACTTAGAGAAATTGGGATCCTCAGAAGGTATCACTTTTTTTAGAGGTAAAATGAATTCTAACAACGAACGTGTGGGTGTTTGCACTTGCACACAGTCTTTGATCTGGTTCCTACCCATCCTCATACGTTCCTGAAGAGCTGTCATGCCCTGCAGAGTAATATTTTCTTGCTAGTTTTTATCAGTGTACACCAAGGAGGATCCTCTCCACAAAGACAGAAGTTCACATCGCCTTACTCTTCTATCCTAAATGCAGTCAGATCCCTGTAGGACCATGGCTTGGACCTACCTACATGATCTCTTCAGGTTTTGTGATTGGTCTTCTTATTCAGAGTCCAGTCCCCTTTTCTTTTATGTCTGACAGTACAGAAGCTGATCATTCACCATCCTATCTCTCTGGATTGCTGAATATCAAATTTTCCATAATGCTTGATAGACTTCACTCCCTCAAGGGACCCAGACTTTAGTACTGGTTCAGATGCTACGTTTCAACCCATTTCAATGGTTCAGGCTGACAGGTTAGCTAGAAAGACCAGAAAAGTATACTAGCCCACAAGGTAAGAAATATTTATTGAAGGGTTAAAAATTTTAAAATAAGCTTAGCATCCTAAAATACCAAATGCCCAAATCACATATGGTTTGATCACTTACCACTAAAATACCTTATCTCACTTTTATTTTCTCATCTTGAAACCATACTAGTGAACTGAGTATTCTTGGATGTATCTTCCAGCTCTAAGATGTGATCTTTCATTGCACTAGTGTGTGTTTAGCGCTGTATATCTAACTATCTAACTCTAGTCTGTTTTTTTTTTTACATAAAAGACTGAGATTCCGCTTTATACAGCTGCAGGTTCAAGTGCAAAGAGAGAGTAGGAGGAGAGACAGAGAGACAGAGATTTCCAATTTCTCTGCAGTAAGCGTTTCCCAGCCGGAAGGAAGTCGTTTCATGATTTTCTACGTGTCTCTACCTGTCCAACTCCATGCTCCTTGAAGTCAGTATCTTTCCTTCATAAATCAGTTCTTTTTCTAAGAAAGGTCAACTTCCTATTTGTTCCATATCCATCTACAAAAACCAAATTTCTTAAAAGATCAAGACTTCTGTTTTTGCAGAATATTCGAAACACAACAGAGGACAAAAGACCTGTTGGTTTTTAAAACAAATCTTTTTGGGGCACCTGGGTGGCTCAGAGGGTTAAAGCCTCTGCCTTCAGCTCAGGTTATGATCTCAGGGTCCTGGGATGGAGCCCCGCATCGGGCTCTCTGCTCGGCAGGGACCCTGCTTCCCCCTCTCTCTCTGCCTGCTTGTGATCTTTCTCTCTGTGTCAAATAAATAAATACAATTTAAAAAAAAAACACACATAACTTTT
Organism: Mustela lutreola; assembly: GCF_030435805.1. NCBI lineage: Eukaryota > Metazoa > Chordata > Mammalia > Carnivora > Mustelidae > Mustela > Mustela lutreola. Next base: position 265,523,557 of record NC_081290.1, read on the forward strand.
TTTTTCATGCTATTAGATATTACTGTTTGGTTGTTGTTACTCTTTTTTAAACTTATATTCCTGAAGGCCTGAGGTAAATGACATTTAAGCATGCATTACTTTATGTTAAGGCAGAACTATGCATTCTTTCTCTGAAACTATTCTCTATGCATTGTCACTTCTTCTTAAATTGTAAACCTTAGGGTCTCCTCTTTCTCTCTCTCTCTCTTTAATTCCATCCAACTGTCTTTTGCCAATATCTGTCACTTTTAGCTTCACCTCCCTGGTAACACTCTGCCCCTTCTCCAGAGCCCCTCCTGAGGCTGTCTTCTGTGTGTCCATCTCCATATCCGTACATCACTGCCACTCATGTTTCACATTGATGACACTGACAGTGATTGCTTCTTGTGTATAAATAGAAAAAAGGAAGAGCCCACCACAAAACAATGCTTCTCCAAAGGCTGTAGCCCATAATTGAAATCCAGTTGCATTGCAGCTTGGTAATTCTAGAATTTCAAAAATAGTCCTCTTTGCTGATAGCTTTTTGCCAGGCTGATCTGTCTGTCTGACACTCTTATTTCCCAGAAGTTTATCTGTCTAACACATTGTGTAGAGCTGGGCGCTGGCAACTGTGCAGTTCTGCACTTGAACCAGGAGGGAGAGAATGAAACTTAGTGCCAATAAGCATTTATTTATTTATTTGACAGCTGTGACAAAGATAAGGTCATGCCTTATATACATAGCTGTGCTTCAATTAATGAAACCTGATTACACATGTGACTTAAGGATGAGCCTTCCCATTATGGAAGTGGTTATTCATATCACAAAAGAATTCACTGCAGGGTTCCATTAAAAAGTGACTATTGCTTTTAAAATGATCCTTTAGTTCAAGTCAATTGCTAAAACTCAAGCACTCTAAGATCGCATGGACTGAGGTCCCCCCACAGTTCTTTTGTTCCAACTCCATTTTATTAGCTATATAGACAGCAGGTACACACACACACACAAACACACACACTCACACTCACACACATATATATGCCAGCATAACTTGGAGATATTGCAGGTTTCATTTCAGAACACTACAACAAGGTAAATATTGCAATAAAGTAAGTCAAATGAATGTTTCAGTTTCCCAGGGCATATAAAAGTTTATGTTTACACTAAACTGTATTCTAGTAAGTATGCAATAGCATTTTGTCTTAAAAACAATGTAGGTACCTCAATTAAAAATACTAGCTAAAAGGTGCTTGCCATCACCTTGAACTCTCAGCAAGCCATAGTCCTTTAGCTAGCAGAGGGCACACTGCCTCTGTGTTGAGGGCTGCTGACAGATCAGTATGGTGGGTGCTGTAGGCTGGGGTGGCTGTGGCCATTTTTTTTTTAATTGGTAAAAAAGGTATTGTGCACACAACAAAAAGACAGTTTGCAATTCCTTAAAATAAGGCATAATGAAATTTGCCACAGCGATTGACTCTTCCTCTCACAAACAACTTTTTTGTAGCCTGCAATTCTGTTTGATAGCATTTTACCCACAGTAGAACTTCTTTCAGAATTGGAGTCAGTCCTCTCAAACCCTGCCACTGCTTTATTAACGAGGTTTATGTAATACTCTAAAACCTTCAATGTCATTTCAACAGTCTTCACAGTGTTTTCACCAGGAGTAGGTTCCTTCTCAAGAGACCAATTTTTTTTGGACTCTTCCGTGAGAAACAACCCTTCAGCCATTTAAGTTTTGTCATGAGACCGCAGCAATTCAATCACATCTTCAGGCTCCACTTCTAATTCTAGTTTTCTTTCTATTTCCACATCTGCAGTTACCATCGCCACTAAAGTCTTGAACCCCTCAAAGTCATCCTTGAGGGTTAGGACCACTTCTTCCAAATTCCTGTGAATGTAGATATTTCCACCTCTTCTCATGAATCACATATGTTCTTAATGTCGACCAGAAAGGTGAATCCTTTCCAGAAGATAAGTCAAAATCCCACTTTGACCCATGGGCTGCAGAATGGTTGCTTTATTATCAGCATGAAGACAGTATCAACCTCATTGTACATCCCCGTCTGAGCCTTTAGGGACCAGTTGCAGTGCCAATGAGCAGTCATATTTTGAAAAGAATCTTTTTTTTTTCAACAGTAGGTCTCAGTGTTGAGCTTAAAGTATTCAGTAAGACCATGTTGTTATAAACAGACGTGTTGTTATCCAGGCTTCGTTGTTGCATTCATAGAGCACAGGCAGAGAAAATTTAGCATAATTGTTATGGGCCCCCAAACTTGAGAATGTCCATGATCATTGGCTTCAGATGAAAATCACCAGCTGCATTAGTCCCTAGCAAGAGAGTCAGTCTGTCCTTTTAAGTTTTGAAGCCAGACGTTGACTTCTCCTCTCTAGCTGTGGAGGTTCTAGATGGCATCTCCCAATAGAAGGCTACTTCATTTACATTAAAAATCTGTGGTTTAAGGTAGCCACCCTTCACTAATTATTTTAGCTAGATTTTCTGGAGAACTTGCTACAGAACCTATATCAGCACTTGATGTTTTACTTTGCCCTTTCTTATTATGAAGAGAGCTTCTTTCCTTAAACCTCATGAACCAATCTCTGCTGTCTTCAAACTTTTCTTCTACAGCCTCCTCACCTCTCTCAGCCTTTATAACATTGAACAGAGTCAAGACACTTAGCCTAATCTTGCTCTGGATAAGGCCTTGGCTTACAGGAAATACTCCATCTGGTTTGATCTTTTATCCAGACAACTAAAATTTTCTCCATATCAGCAATAAGCCTGTTTCTCTTTCTTAACTTTCAGATATTTATTGAAGTAGCACTTTTAATTTCTTCCAAGAACTTTCCTTTGCCCTCACGACTTGGCTACCTGGTGCAAGAGGACTAGCTTTCAGCCTATCTTGGCTTTCAACATGCCTTCCTTGCTGAGCCTTAATCATTTCTAGTTTTCAATTGAAAGTGAGAGAGTGTGACTTTCATATGTCTCTCTTTCCTTCACTGAGAGGCCATTGTAGGGTTCTAATTGGTCTAATATTCAATATTGTTGTGTCTTGGGAAATAGGGAAGCCTGAGGAAAGATAGAGAGATGGAGAGATATGAACACGGCCAATTAGTGAAGCAGTCAGAACGCACACATTGATTAAGTAAATTTGCTGTCTTATAGGGGTATAGTTCATAATTAAGTAAATTTGCTGTCTTATAGGGGTATAGTTCATAATTAAGTAAATTTGCTGTCTTATAGGGGTATAGTTCATCACGTCCTAAAACAATTATGATACTACCATCAAAAGTCATTGACCACAGACCACCATAACAAATATAATAATAATGAAACAAATTGAAATATTACAAGAATTACCAAAATATGACACAGAAACAAACATGATATGAGCAAATACTATTGAAAAAATGGTACCAGCAGACTTGCTTGAGACAGAATTGCTACAAAGCTTTAACTTGTAAAAATTACAATATCTGAAAAGCACAGTAAAGCAAAACACAATAAAACAAGGCAAGCTTATATCTGCTTTCAGGAAGAAAGATGGGTATCATGTGGAGACAGATAATTTTATTACACCAAATGGTATATTGAAAGAACTCAGTTTTCCTTTAATTTTTAAACCTTTTGCTGGAATATTAAGATTAATGGGAACTAATTTTTTGTTTGTATTAGCTGCTCTGTTCCTGGAAACTAAGAAAATAAAATTTGCATCAGGAACAAAGTGAAAGTGTGGGAATCAGATCTTTGAATTATTTTTATTTATGAGAGCAGCATTAGTAAATTTAATGAAACATTTTAATTTAATTAATTCAATTTCACACCCAGGAAAGAGATTTTCTGGAGATCCTACAACTAAAGAAGTGGAAGGGGAAGATTATAAAAATATCCTAAGCTTCTGTGAATGAAAGATAATTTTATAGTAATCTTTGAGTTTGTTTGTTGTTTTCACTAAGTTCTTTGAACCTAAATGTGTTGGTTGAGTATGGACTTCAAATAAACTGTTTTTTAGGACTTAGTTTTATGGAATTAGATATACTCTATTTTAAAAATCTCAACTCTGTGTACAGTGATTCCTTGGAGAAGAGATGGCTTTATTCTAAGGTTGTTTTGTCATTATGGAAGATATATTCTCCAGATTGTTTCCAGCAAAGACTTGGCTTTTAATAAATTTAATTATCTAATGAAGAGTAGTAAGGGGACGAGGAAGCTCCACTACATAACACTGATGCCTTTGAGTAAAATAAAAATTCTGTAGGAGTTGGAGTAGGCTATCTGGCTTCTTGTTACAAATCTGCTACTAGAAAAAAAAAAATGCCACCCTAAAAACTTACCTTAAAGTCTCTGGACTTTCTTTTCTACATATGTTAAATGAGATGTATTCCAACCTTACACAGCTCACAGAAGGTGGTGATGACAATTAGAAAATTGATCTGAAACCATTTGAAAGTATAAAAATAATTTCTCAGTAGTCTGAAACAAGAAAAATTATTTTAGTATCTACTTAAACAGAGAGACAAACACCAGTGTATCTTAGATCTTTAGTAGGGAGATCTAGAATAATTTTGATCTTAAGAATTAGCACTTCATCACTGTGAATCACCTTTGACATATGGAGCTATTATTATCCACCAAATAGCCTCTTTACAGCTTGAAACAAAACAAACAAAAAGGCACCTCATCTAGTTCTCCAATCCCCTAATAGGTATTTAAATATGTAGAGAAAAATTGATGATGAGTAATATCATATAAGCATATATTTTGGGTCTTAAAATTTCATCACAATCCACCTAAAATGTAGACTCTGGGAATTATACACAAATAAAAGGAACCTACCTTGACAGAGAAGGCAAGCTCCCTCCCCCAAAACAAACAAAACTGTATTCCAGGGACAACAGATGGGATAGCTGATGAATTCATCCTTCTATAATTTTCTTCCATTGTTTTCTGTTTAGTTATAAATTAAATGTCCTGATTGATGGGGCATGTTGTCCTTGAGATTAACCTCAATTGGTTAGACCATGTTGCCTGAAAAGCCAGAGATAAGAGTTTATGGCACCAATAGAGCCAGATGGCTTTTCACTATTCCATAGCTTGAGTGGGTCAGAACAATACCATCAACTCTCAGGAAGTGGGTCATATTAATCGCCTGCCAATGCTGATCAATGACATCTACACAGTACACAAGAATGACACACAGTGTGGTTTCTCATCATTCCCCACCCTACCCTTCTCCTTTACATACATCTTCATAGACTTTCCTTGAGGTGCATGTGCGTGTGTATAGATATAGATGTAGATATAATTTACAAGTGTAAATAGCATACCTCCTTATAATAGTCTCTTCTCCAAATATTAGTAAAAATCTAAGTCATGTCATCTTATGAGGGAAAGTGAAAGTAAAACCTGAACATCATTTGTTTTAATTTCAACAGTCCTCCAAAGGTGATAAAATCAGTTTCTGCTCTGTGTTAGCTAAGCTCTTCAAGTAACATGGAACTTAGTACATACAATTCCTGGTATTGACATGGGTCCTTGGGATAACATATTCTTTTTGTACCAGGGTCCTAAAAATAAATGCCACTTTATATAAATAAATTTTCTCTTTATTTATAAAGTTGTATCTTCAAATTGCAGGCTCATGTAAGCCTTAAAGGTAAAGCAAACTGATGGATATTGATAATAATGCAGAACAGTTAGGACCCATGTGAAAAGGCTCTGTTTGAAGTGAGGGCATAATGGACTTTGAACTACATAAATTAAAATATGTTTCCTGTGCCTAGATATCCCATAATCCCTAAATACTTGCATATTCAACTTAGATATCATCAGGAATATGCCTTTTGGTCATAAATTTGGGGCAGTCTGGGTAACATATTAGGTCCCCAGTATTTTTTTTTAAATTTTTTTTAGTATTTTATTTATTTATTTGACAGAAAGATCACATGTAAGACAGAGAGACAGGCAGAGAAAGAGAAGGGAAGGCAGGCTCCCTGCCGAGCTCAGTCCCAGGACCCTGAGATCATGACCTGAGCTGAAGACAGAGGCTTAACCCACTGAGCCACACAGGCACCCAGGACCCCAATATTTGCCTTTCTGTTATACTTGTATGAATCAACTATCCTCTCATGTACATGTTAGTAACTGGGTTAGGCAACTCTAAACAGAGTCCTCAAAACCCTCAGTTAAGAGTAAAGTGACTATATGAAGAGAGTAATATTCCTATAAGAGTTCATTCTCTTTGTTCAATCAGAAATCCAAAAGCAGGTGAATTCTGCCTTTGGTTCAGCAGCTAGTTCAATATGTTACTTCTGTAGTTTTCACCATAGCCCTGGCCTTTCTTTCCTGGTTACAGTATAGCCGCTGTAAGCCATCACACTCCAATTCTAGGTAACAGGCAGAAGAAAAAATTTAAGGCCAAAAGGGGTTTCTGATAATCTCCACCCTTCTACTTCTGTTAATATTTCATTGTCCATTGTCCATGCACATCTACCAAAAAAACTCAAAAACGAAAAACAAAAAACAAAAACCCTAAGAAACAGGACTATATAACTGGGCCCAAGGCCACCACAATAACTATGTGGTGGTGATGGTGGTGGTGTGAAGAGGATTCTCTGAGAAGGAAGGAGAAAATTATAATGGTTAGACAAATAGTGTTCTCTGACTTTAGGCTAAGTGGAAGCCTAATGGAAGGCCCTGGTTTGTTGGCCCAGAATACTAACAGAACATGGCTTGACAATTCTCTACCTTCATGCACTGCTTAGATTGGAAAGCTCCAACCTTCGATGACACAATTGTCTAGGAGCCTCTCCTGTCTTCATCAATGGCTCAATGAAAGGCAGGAGGCAATAATCAAGTTTGTAATTGTTGTATTCATACCCTGTGCTTTCATTAAAGGTCTCCATTGCAATGTCGCTCAATTAGAACAAAAGGGGGCTCTTCGCAGTTGAAACTTTGAACTAAATACATTGTCCTATATTGATCTAACTATTCAGACCCTGAGATCATGGCCTGAGCTGAAACCAAGAGTCAGATGCTTAACCAATTGAGCCAGCTGGGTGCCCCTGTATTTGTATTTTAAACATTCTGAGAAACTTTGTAATTAAACTAATCCATTCAACTTTATTTAACTCAGCATTTCCTGTATTTATATTATGATGAAAATAATTTTTCTTGCTTATAAACATTTTTTGGAAAGTTCCATGGAAGGTATTTAAATAAAGTTTGTTCTGCTTCAAGCCTTGTGCTTACGCACACTTTCCATTTCCTTACGATAGCTACATGTCATTGGATTTGATATTCCTCTGTATTTTAAGACAAAATCTAATAATATATCTGTACAGTCCATTGATAAGACTTCCCCCCCCCTTTTCAGGCACTTAAATCAAGTTCAATCAGTTATGTCTTGAGTAATGAGATCACATGTGACAAATGGGACAATGGGACATATATGACCATATGTGGTAACCAATGTATAAGACACTTTTTCCTGGAAGGAGTTTCACAGGAGCTGTGGAGCATTCACTCGGGATTATTCACTCTTCTTCAGTACCTCCTCTGATGTTCCAGATGATCTGAGACCTCAGTCCCCCATAATCCACTCCTATAAGTAGCAAGTCAGATTGGGAGAATAAATTCAATGAACTGTCACAAACAGTTCTCAATAAAATAAGAGGGAAAGTGAAACTGTAGCCCACATAAGAATTACATGTAGATTTACTAAGCTTTGGGGTCCTCTTGGTTGAAATGCATTTCCAAAGGAAAAAAAAAATCAATATTAAACTACATTTGATATATGTCTTTGCTAAAAGCCACAACTTCCAGTATTCTAGAGAGGAATGATTTATAACTATTACATCCAACAAAATGTTCTTTTTGGCCCTGAAATCTGATAATTTGGTTTTACATGGTGACTGTGCTTCCAGAAATAAAACTCCTGTCCATCACCATTATTATTATCAAGGATAGGCTGAGAAGTGCTGTAGAAAGCATAGCACATTTTCCCTGCTTTACTCATGTGTGATAATTGCAGAGTTTTGGAAATGTATTAGCTACAGAGAAAGAAGAATGAAGACCGTAAAGCTGTTTTAGGTAGAAATGAGCAAGAAACCTTGGTTTTCTATCTTGGGAGCACTTTTCTCAGTGTATTCTGTAATATATTTCATGTTGGCCTTGCAGATGTATTTTTGAATATTTCAACCTGAAAATATTTCACTGCCTTGCAAATGTTTTATCAGCCTGCCTTCCTCTCCACACTGGGACCTGATGCATATTGCAAGTGAAGGATAGGGAATGAGAATGTAGACCTCATTTTTAATCCCTAATTCTGCATTTTTTGTTTTTGTTTTCTGGGTTTTTTGTTTTGTTTTGTTTCCTGTGTTGGGGTGTGTGTGTGTGTATAGATCATGGTTGTGTGGTTGCATATGATGTCTTGTTGTTTTGTTTTGTTTTATTTTCCTGTGTTTGAGTGTGTGTGTGTATATAGATCATGGTTGTGTGGTTGCATATGATGTCTTGTTGTTTTGTTTTATTTTCCTGTGTTGGGGTGTGTGTGTGTGTATAGATCATGGTTGTGTGGTTGCATATGATGTCTTGTTGTTTGTTTTGGTTTTTTTCCCCTGTGTCAGTGTGTGTGTGTGTGTGTGTGTGTGTGTGTGTGTGTATAGATCATGGTTGTGTGGTTGCATATGATGTCTTCTAAGGCCAAAAAATACTCTTCTTCAATTGTAATAATTGTATCACTCTAGTGGGAGATACTAATAATGGGAAAGCCTATGCATGTATGGGGATACAGGGTCTATGGAAATCTCTGTGCTTTTACTTTTGCTGGGAACCTAAACCAACTCTAAAAAATAAGTCTATTTAAAAAAAAAAACAGTCTTAGATGTCTTAATATGAGCAAATCAATATCTTTCAGCTCTTGTACAAGAATTATTAAGAAACTAGAGGTGGTTACAGAATGAAGAAAGGAACAATTCTAATTATATTACTATTTATTGGCTTTGATGTCCCACCTTATCATGACCTGCAGGTGCCAGGAAAGGTATATAATGATTTTATATCAGAAGTGGGATTCCTTCCATACTTTTTCCCAGTAGGGAGAACTCCGTTTTCAGCTCATACTGCAATTAAGAAATTACTCCTTTCCAGCAGAAGATCATAGTACCCACCTCCCTTCTGTTCAGCTATATAATACTCATAAGTTGGGCACAAAAAAGCAGAAATTAACTCCACAGAGCATGCAGAGTTCAGCTAAAGAGAGAACAAATGTACTAAGAAAACACCAAAAAGATACTATTTCCTAAGTAATTAAGTCATTGATGATAGGAATTCAACAGAACACAATGAAGGGGCCTAACATCTTTAAAAACATTGTTAATGAAGGGTCAAATACTTGAATGAACCTTAAAAAGGCCATGTGAACAAAGATTAAAAACTGTCTTCAAGAAGTAATAAATAGGGCGCCTGGGTGGCTCAGTGAGTTAAGCTGCTGCCTTGGGCTCAGGTCATGATCTCAGGGTCCTGGGATCGAGTCCCGCATGGGGCTCTCTGCTCAGCAGGGAGCCTGCTTCCTCCTCTCTCTCTCTCTGCCTGCCTCTCCGACTACTTATGATTTCTCTCTGTCAAATAAATAAATAAAATCTTTAAAAAAAAAAAAGAAGTAATAAATAATCTAATATTAGAAAATGGGATCCTAGCATAGGGTGAGATGAGCTAGGAAGAGTTCAATACATAGGGATAAACTTGTATTGATGAAACAAATAAGTAAATGATTCAGAAAAGACCAAAGGAAATATCAGTTTCTTGGTGACATTAATTTATAATTTGCAACAAATCCAAATAAAGAAAAATTAAATACTGATAATCATTTTTTTAAATTTATTGATGTTTAATTCATTCATACCATAGGTGATTAAGAACATCCATTATATATGGTTTTAGTTTGAGAGTATACATTCAGTCATTTTTGGTTATTTATTTGGCTATGTTTATATGTATGTCTTTAAGTCTCATGCTATGGAACACCTCCAAGTATCATTACAGAGAGATAAGCACACCTAAATGAAAGATGAATGTGATTGTAGTCAAGATTCTGAAGCCACGTAAGCAAAATGAAGATAAAGATAGGTTACAAAAAATACCTACTCTTGTATTTTTTTCTGTATCGCCCACACAGTACATGGTTTGATTCTAGCATGTGTTGAGAAGTTGTCTGCCAACTTTAATATTATGCCCCACTCACATGTTACTTAAAAATCCCTTTCTTTGTCTTGAGAAGGAATACAACAGTAAGTTAGCAAACTATCATCTGTTTTGTAAAGAAAGTTTGAAGACTGCTGTACCCATTCATTTGTCTTATCTTATGGCTGCTTTCAGATTACAACAAAGTTGAGTAGTTGCAACAGAGCTGTTCAGCTTGCAAAGGATATTTACTGACACTTTACAGAAAAACTTGTTAATGCCTGGCATAGCACAAATTAAATGCTCTTTGAGTCAGACAGACTCACAAGGAACTCTGTGCCCCCAGTTAATCTTCATGTTTTCTGCTCTTTTAGGATTCTCAACATAAAGCAACCTAGCTTTCTCTTACATAGTAAGGCATTCTGCTTTCCCCATTGATGAAGACCTTATCTTGGTGTTGAACATTGAGAATTTTCCACCAGCCCTGAAACTAGGCCAACTCCTAGTATTTGTGGAGTCTAAAACAAGAATATAAATGGGGCTCATCAACAACACATTTAAAGTTATAAATCAAGGAAGAAGAATCTTTAAATGAGTACATTTTTTACTTCTATTTTGATAAGCATACATTTATAGTCAACTAGAAAGCCAAACTTGAACTTAGAATATTCAGACTTCTAAGAGTCTTTGTACAAAAACATGGCAGTATAAAGGGGATTCATTCTCAACCTCCATTTGCAACTCTTCCATGACACTTTCTTTGCTTTTTATTTCTTTCTCCACCGTAGAGGGCGGCATGCTTGGGGAGATTTTGCACTCATGTTTAAGCTCCTCACAGTGTCTCCCCTTGGCCTCACTCCTCTGAAGTCCTGGCACCGTATACAACTATGACATAGCCAGTCCTTGGGAAAACAGATTCAGCAAAGAGGATGCATAAACCTTGGAAGAAGGCCTAGATCATTTTAGCAGAAAACTCCCAGGTCCTAGTTACCTAGAACTTGGTCAAGAAGGACACGCATGGGCCCAGAATATGTTCTTCTCTTGGACGCACATACTGCTTACTCTGTGGAGAGTTGCATAATTAATGGAGAGCTGAATAGGTCCATCTCAAAACCTTGCTCTAAGGACCAGCGGCATCAGCATTCCCTATGATAGTGGGTGGTCATAGGGAATGGGGTGATTTTGTCCTCTAGGGAATACTTGGCAATATCTGAAAGCATTTTGGTTAACCACAAGCAGTCAGGAAAAGCAGTGGGACCAGTGGTTAGAAGCCAGGGATCCTGTTAAACATCCTATACTGCATGGGATATGCCTCTCCCCAAATTACTTGGTCCAAAATATTAATACTATTGAGATCGGGAAATCCTCACCTAGGATTTTATTGGAAATGTAAAATCTCAGGCCCACCTAAGACCTACTGATCAGAATCTGAACTCTAACTGTATCTCTATGTATGTATATTAAAGTTTGGAAAGCACTGCTGTAAAGCACTGGGCAGAGGTTGAGGCTTATCTTACTCTAGGGAGGATGCTGGCTAGGACAGATGGTTTGTCTGTGTTCCCAACAGATTTCCTGATATCAGTGTTTGTTGTTATGATTTTCCCTCATTCCAGCACTACTTTTTCAGTGTTGACTCCTTCCTTTTACAACAGATTCAGAAAGTCAGATGTATCTTTTATTTTCATTCTTTCATATAGAGTCTGGCCTATCAAGTTTAATCTATAGGAAGAATTTTGACGGACATTTGAAAGGTTATATCGATAAAGCTCATAATTCCTAATCAGTCATCACAGACTTTATAACACTAAGATTATTCTGGACTGAACTCTTCTGGTTGCCTTGAATCATATCCTGAATTTTATGAAAGAGGGAAAAACATAGACAGACTACATCATAGCTTTTTTAGAGGATTTCATTATCTGAGCAGGGCACAGGAAGGCTTCCTGTACTGAATGTCTGGCCTTTTCTAACATGACTCATTTACTGATGATACCAATTGCATTTTTTTCAGGCCAGAAAATGCTGAAGAATGAATGAAATGAAATCTCATTTTTCAGGTGAGCCCGAGTACCTTAATTTATTGATAGAAAAACATGTTTGCATTTAGCTTGATTCTTGTCTTAACCCATGCATAAACAACCTAAGAAACTATTCCAGTTTGAAGGACAAAAACATTAGAGCTGTGTGTTATCTTGTGCATAAGAAGAGTATTTATAGGGGCGCCTGGGTGGCTCAGTGGGTTAAGCCGCTGCCTTCGGCTCAGGTCATGATCTCAGGGTCCTGGGGTCGAGTCCCGCGTCGGGCTCTCTGCTCAGCAGGGAGCCTGCTTCCCCTCTCTCTCTCTGTCTGCCTCTCCGTCTACTTGTGATTTCTCTCTATCAAATAAATAAAATCTTTAAAAAAAAAAAAAAAAAAAAAAGAAGAGTATTTATAGAGGCAGGAGGATAATGAGAGGGCCATATACAATGTTTTCAAGAGGCCAAGTACTTAGGATTTTCTGGTTCCAAACATATTGCAAAGAAGGCAGACCTTGCATTTAGCATTAACCTCCTTGTCTTTGTGTGTACCCTGACTCCATGAAATTTATTGCATCCCTTAAGGATTACAGGCATTTGGTACTTTCTTCCTCTTCCTCATTATTGTTTTATATTTATCCTAAGTAAAATTTCTGCATGTATTCCTTGAAAATCCACAGTAATTCCCAGCACAATGCTAAATAAAGACAGAAAAGGAGTCAAAAAGCAAATAAAAACAAAAACAAAAAACACTTCCATACTTCCATGACTACATGACTGATGAGGATTTCAAATCTCCCCCCTGTTGTACCTGAGTTTTTGCGTATGAGCGACCACCAAGGAGCCAACACTGATGCAATAACACGAGGGTTTATTTAACAAGCTTAAGCTTGGGCCCAAGTATACCTGACACAGCGGAGTAGGGACTTGGACCCTGAACCAGATTATACTCTGTTTTTAAAGGCAGAGTAAGGGTGGACTCGGCAGTGGGTGAGGACAAAGGGGATTAAGGATAATGTAAGTCTCTAAGGAATCTTGGGAACAAGGTCTCCGGGACCTTGAGGGGCTAGCTATTGTTGGGAGAAACGTTATTTATTACCAGTAATAAAAATTTTCTCGTGAGACCCTTTAGATGTATATCAGTGGGCCATATGCTTGGGAATGATTCTTGATACTATCTTGGGAGTTTAGAGATAAAGTTTCCTAAAGAAATTATTAAAGTAGACTTACAGGATCCTGGTTGGATCTGTTGGAGTAGGGGGTCAGTCAGGCTAGGATTGTCCTTAGCAAAACCTCAAGATGAGGGCAGTTGAGTCCCCAGGGGAGAGCCACTCTGTCTGCTTCAAGGGCATGTCAATAGGTGAGGAATTTTAATGATTTTCTTTTGCCTCTGTTTCCCACCTCATTCCCCCCTGAACAATTTTGACTCTTAAATCTTTTAGGTTGTTGAAGATGGAAGGTCTCATCTTCTGTAACTTCTTCCCGCTGAACAGGGGCATAGAGTTGTCCCTACCTACTCGGGTCAGCACTGGTCAGTTGGGGAATGTGTAGGGGAGTTATGAAAGACAGAGGCAGCTGAATCCAGGAGAGACTGCTCAGGTGATCTTCCCAAATGGAAAGGATCATCTGTGGAATTTAAGACAGCGAAGGAGTTGAAGTCAGGTGAGGAGACATGGGAGAAAAATAGCAAAACATGATTAGTGTTACAAAAAGAAAATGAAGCTCAAATAAGTTGTTTTGCTATTTGACAAAAAAACCTTTTCCAGTCCAGGCATTTAAATCAATCATTAAAGGAGAGAGGACTGTTTAAAGTGCTAACCTGAGTAGGTCAGAACCCAAGAAATATTTTGTGATAATCTGTAACGTCAAGATGGCTGCACTTATGTCAGGGCTAGACTCAAGGTGGGTACAGCCTTATTTTTCTTGGCCTCCACACCCCTACACCACTTTTTGTCTTAACATTTTCAAAAGACTCTCTTCTCATCTTCACTTTGGGAATTTTCAGTTTGATATGAAAAAAAATCTTTTTCATTAATTTGCTTTGAATAAACATACACATGAAAGCTTGAGGGATAATACGGAAGTTTCTGAGGTTTTGGTGGCCCATGAAATTATCCAGTATGGGAAGTCATCTGTTTTACCTATCCATGTAGGCTGGTTCTTTTGGCATACTATACACTTCTTTTCTCAATATAAGTTGATCAGCAGTTCATCAAGACATTTTTCAGGAATGATGTGCATTCTGTTAACCTTTGAAAACACTGAGGACTTGCTTGTTTTCCAGCCATGCCCCCTCCACACAGCCATCTGTCTCCACTCTCTCTCTCACACAAATCTTGACTTTCATGAAGAATGATTTAATGACTCAACCATTGGAACTATGGTGACAGACCAGCATCAGAGCTGCCCCATCAAATGACTCTTGATGATACGCCAGCCTTGAACCTTGCCCCAAGCCTGAGCAGTTTCTCATTTCCAAGGAGTTCACTTTGCTTGCATTTTTCTATCCTGTTTCCAGCAGGAAATCCTGGTTCCCAATAACTATAACTAAGAACATGTTTTTTTCTTGAGAGATGCTGCCTTCTTCCACTTGGCTTAAGTATATAGCTCAGAGTCCAAAATCGCCCTTGTCTTTTTCATGTAGGTAGGTACATTGCACCATCTCACCACTTGCCATCCCCAGACTTACAGTTTCTAGACAAGAATTTACTTTAGGAGCTGAAGTAATTTTGTCACTCTGAAAGTACTTATTTTTGTAAAGTTCTTAAAGTAAAATGTACTTTTATTTCTAGCTTTTTTTTTTTTAAGATTTTCTTTATTTATTCATTTGACAGACAGAGATCACAAGTAGGCAGAGAGAGAGAGAGAAGAGGAAGCAGGCTCCCCACTAAGCAGAGAGCCCGACGTGGGGCTCCATCCCAGGACCCCGGGATCATGAGCTGAGCCGAAGGCAGAGGCTTTAACCCACTGAGCCACCCAGGCGCCCCTATTTCTAGCTTTTTGAATCAAATCACCGATATATTTTTATATAGTCTTGAGTATTAGACATATATATGGCCATTGATGGAATATGAAAATTAAGCCTGTAGTTGAGAGAAAGACAAAATTCATTTAGTAATTTCAATATGGTTAAAAAATTTTGTAAAATGGCTTTTGCCCTTTTTTCTAAGTAAATAGGAGATGGCATAAAGCAGTCTCTCTGAATTGTGTTCATATTAAAAATCCTCAGTTTCCAAGATGACTCATACCTAACTGAGTACATTTAGCTGTTTCTCATGCAGAGAGAGTTGCTATTGTCTATTTCATTCTTCTCTGTTTACATGTTTAAAGGAAGGGAGCAGGGTACAAAGTGGTGTGTGGTTATCTTAAGAGACTGTTGAAACCTAAAAATGCTGAAAGTAGAGCATTTACATTATCTTAGAACATTGGGATCAATTATTTTGAGTTTCTCTCCTGCTACTTTAGGCTTAAATTTTTTTTTTTTTTTTAATGTGGCTATTAGAGAAGCTGATGATAGAGAATTAAAACATATACATCAAACTCTAAAGAAATAAAGTCTCAAAAATACACACATGCAAATAAAAAGAATACACACACACAGAGCCCATCTTGGGGCAGTATTTTTTTGAACAACATCAAGGGAACAACCAATTGCCACATGAAAAAACAAAAAACAAAAAACAAAAACCCAAAAAACTGTTATCTGTTGAGAGAACAGTTTAGGATGAGATTTTACCAAATTCCTTTACCCAGGTAATTCTGAGTTCAGGTCTGCTAGTAAGAGGCATGTCTGTTAGGTTTGTAAAGCAGAAGACAAGTGAGCCATGGGAGTTGTGGAAATGTACATATGAACAGACACAGGAGGCTCAAATCTGTGTTTTAGAGGAAAAACCAGAGATAATACTCTTTCAACAATGAGACACAATTGAAAGAAAAACTCTATAATATTAGGGAAATTTATGAGTTGGGAAATTATATTAAAAGTCATTTTTGGGGGGGAACTGATGTTAGGATCCCAACCTATGCATTTTAAGTCTGTCATAGGAGAAAATAGGAGAAACAGAGTAGATGACTTTGCAGAGGGAAAAACAAAAAAAAACAAAAACTACCGTATGTAAAAAAAGGAAAGGAAAATTAAAATAAAAATTAATTAAAGGGCACCTAGGTGGCTCAGTTGATTAAGCATCTGCCTTTGGCTCAGGTCATGATTCTAGTGTCCTAGGATTGAGCCTCACATTGGGCTCCCTGCTCAGTGGATAGTCTGCTTCTCCCTCTCCCTCTGCTGGTTCTCTCTCTGTCAATTAATAAATAAAATCTTCTAATTAAAAAAATGAATTAAAATTTTTTATGATAAATAAGAAATATTTTTGTATTTCAGTGATGAAAAAATATCAAAAATTTCCAAAGGAGGGAAAAAAGTTTTCTAGAAATACATGCCAAAATCATTTTAACTTTCTTTTTTATTTCTTTTTTTTTAATTATTTTTTTTAACAAAATCCAGTAATAAAAGTAAGGACATCATTCAAGTGAGGCTACTATATACAAAGATCTTAATATCCAACAAAGTTGTTAATCATGTTGGAAAAGAATAAAATCCATTTTTTCCTACATATAGCCTCAGAAAATATTTCACCCAGGTATACTTCATGACTTAACATCTAGGTATGTTAAAAAGAAAATTTGGGGATATTGGAAGTTCATTAAAAAATAGAACTCAAGAAAAAAAAATAGAACTGAAGTAAGAAAAATGAGATGAATAAAAAAATAAGTTATCAAGGGTGGTGGTGATTTTTTTTTTTTTTATTCTGGTTACAGAATGAAAAAATAAAAATCTCTGAAAATATCTATATTGTCAACAACAGAAACAACAAAGTAGCTGGGGTCTTGGAATCTGAGGTAAAATTAAGAGAAAGGAGTGAATGTGCCAGGGTCAGCAGCGTACTGGGTACAAAGCCATGGCTAAACACATCCTACCCATCTTCTGTTTTTCACATTGTGGCCATTATAACAAAAAGCAATGCAAACAAGGTACTGTGTGTGGTTAACGCTGTCAGTGCCCACGCTCATCTCCAGCCAATTCTTAGACCCGCCTATCTGTTTTCCTTTGCCTGGTGGCTCTTCCATGGTGTTAAAACATCTGTGGTGCTCATGGTACAGATTAGAAATTTCACCTGATTTAAGACACCAGGAGTAGCTTCAACCAGTGGTAAGCGGGTGTGTGGGTATAAATACCATAATTGCTTCCCCATGTAGTTTGAATAACTTTGAGGCATGCCATCTACCCTGGCTCCCAGAGTCTTCCCAGTGGGCTTCAACTGCAGTTACCCACTGAGGTAACTGACTTAATAGGGCACCGGTTACTGGCTCCCTTCTCTCCTCTAAGACATTTCCATTCTGCTACTGAAACTCCTGTAATCACACCCCCTCCCCCCACATAAGCCATTCACACTAGGATCCTGGCCCCTCAGGTCTGCTCTTGGGGAAAAGATACCACAGGTCACTTAACAGATTGTCAAGCAGTATTCCACTAAACAAATCTGGTAAGGATGAAGTAAAATGAACAATCACATACATTTATGGTGGCAGGGTAAATTGATGTAAACCTTCTGGAATTCAACATGGGGAAAAAAAATGTATATATATATGATTCCAAAGGCCATAAAGTGCTCACACTTACTCATTTGGCACCATAGTGGGAAAATCAACAGAAGGGGAATAATGATATGATACACAGGGAAAAAATATCGTGCCTTATAATATTCATAAACTACAGCAGTTATAATAGTAAAATATCAGGAAAATGTTTCCAAATTCACCAAATCATGGCGAAATATCAGAATAGCTATCAAATGAAAGATTTTCCTTGTTTAAGAATTATACTCTGGATTTTATCTTAAAGCAAGAAAGCTGCCTGCGATACAGCATTAACTGAAAATCAAGATATAAAAATCTATCATAAAGTTTGTTTGCATTACCTAGAAATCCTACTAGAGTTCCAAGAAAAATAACACTAAGACAACTGTTTTATACCTGTCTCTTTTTCTTTTAAACCTGGCCTATGTATTTTTATTTTATTGAGAAAAGGAAGATCATAGGAGTCACATGAATCAATACATTTACTTACAGTGGTGTCCCTATAGCCTGTCCTCTTATAATGGCTAGAACAAAAGCTTCCTGTTGTATTCTGCATTCTCTTGCTACTTTAGCCAACTTAAGGATTTCACTGTTATTAGTTTCTTCTGTTCTTTGTCTTTCTCTCTCTCTCTCTTATTTATTTATTTTTTTTGTTTTGTTTTACCCTTTCTACTGGATAGTTTGTATCATCCTATACTCATTCCTATTAAAAAATAAAGTAACAAAATCCTCTTTTCTTTTATACTCCCGTTTCCTACCAGCTACCGAACGAGCTGTCGATAGCTGCAATCGTTTTCTTCACTTTATTCCACTCAACTGAGATTTTCTGCCCCGTCATTCCATTGAAATTGATCTCATCAAAGTCACTAAATGACCAGCTTTCCAAAGAAAAGTATCAAATATCTGTCCTTATCATCCTTGAACTTAAAGTTTCTAACCCAACTGACTTCTTTTTAAACCAGCATTATTACTTTGCCATGGGAAACATCATAATTTCATTTTATTTATTACTCTACTAAGTAGACTCTTCTTTATTCTCCTCCCTGGTTTCTCTCCCTTTTTGAGTTCTCCAAATGTTCATTTGCCTGAGGGTATAGTTTGCATCCACTGTTTTGTGTGTGTGTGTGTGTGTGTGTGTGTGTGTGTGTTTCACAACCTCTACTCTTCTAGATAACATTCAGACCCATGGTTGAAAATATAATTTAAATTGTTGATTTCCCAAAATGTATTTCTGAGTTTCCAGACTCCTCTCTAGAATAGCTGACTAGTTTCCAGACTCCTAGCTTCCAGACTCCTTTCTAGAATAGCTGACTGGTTTCCAGACTCCTCTTTAGAATAGTTGACTAGTTTCCAGACTCCTCTCTAGAATAGCTGACTCTAGCTGCTGACTCGATGTCTCTGTTTGAATACCTAATGGGTGTCTCATGCTCTGCATGGCTGGGGAGGATTCCCCACCCCCTTTAATATTCCACAGTCTGCAATAGCTCTTTACGGTGATCATCCTTCCAGTCAGAAAGGCCAAAGACTTAAGAGTGATTCCTAGTTCCCTCTTTTTCTTAGTCTTCATCTCCAAATGGAGTGTCTACCACCAGATTTATTCTGAATTCACCCACCTCACTAAACACGCACCACTGTTACTGTAGTCCTTATTTGTTGTCTGGACAGCTGTAAGACACTGAGTCAGTTTCTCACTGAAGTTATCTCTCCTTCAGGGTCCATAAAAAAGAGACATAGTAATATCTTTCAGCATGGAGCCAGATTATAACACACAGTTTCACTCAGAATTTTTTTCTGATTCTTTTTAATAACTGCAAAACCTACTTAACCTGACCACAACTTACCTTTCTCACCTTATTTGTCATCCTCTAAACGTTACATTCACTGGCCGATTTGTGTGATTAAACAAGCCCGGCTCATCTTCGTCTTACAGCTGGTACACTTGCTATTCTCACTGCTTGTACTCTTCACCACAGATATTTTATATGGCTGGTTCCATTCTAACATTCAGATCTCTACTCAAACATCATCTCTCTGGAGAATTTTACAGGTCATTCTCTCTGAATTCACAACCCCACAAACGACCTGTTACAGAATTGTCAATCTCATGTTGGGGAAATGTAATTAAAAACAAAATATCTTCCTAACCCAGAAAACCTCTCCACAACATCAGAAGAGAAAAAACACAATTTTATTGATAAAGAAGCATTAAACCAGAATCTGATGCACATCACTGGGCATCTCCCGACAGATTTCAAAGACAGGAAGAAAGTTCATCCTTCTATATATTCAAGCAGATACAACGCAGCACATGTGTGTGTTCTCAAGATAAACAATAACGAGTTTTCTAATAAAACCACTTGACAATGCTATTTGTCATACGTGGTTCATCTTAAACTCACTTGGTAATTGGTATGATCACTATCTGTGTTATGCCATTGGCTTTATCCAAAGGAAAAACAAACCTCTCCTATTTTATGACAAGAGGTAGATTTTTGCAACTTGAAACATGGTGCCCACTGAAGGCTTCTACCATCCCACAGAAACCAGGAGATAGGGACACTGTATTTTCTAATGATTGCATTTCAAAAAATGGTTCCTAGATCCCTGAGAAAGATACACTTGGGTTTTAAAGCTGTCAAGAGGCTTATTTAGATTTTAAAAAGATTTGCATGTATTTCACAAAGATAGAAAATGACTTAAAATTACCGGTTTTTCAAGGTAAAATACCAGCTTTCTAATGTATCAAAAAAAAAAAAAAAAGTAGTGGTAGATATTTCTTATTTTCAACTAGGAGATTTAATTTTAATTTATATAAACCCTATGCTCATTATCATTATATTTGCACAATACAGATCAGCAAATTAAAATTTATTTATAGACATGTCTCTTTGGAGTATTTTCTTTCTTTGAGAATTCATCTTTCATGAAAACAAAGTTTTTCTTTCAAGTTTATAATTACATTCCAACTGCCTCTAATAACGTCTGGCAGATATATGTAGGCAGATATCTTTAAAACTAACAGTTTTATCATTTAATAACATTTATTATTTAATAATAGTATTATATAGTATTAAGCAAGAAAAATACTATATACAAAGAATAGACTTGGAAAAATATAGAAAAACATATTTTTTAAAAGACTTTATTTATTTATTTGATAGAGAGAGAGAATGAGAGGGGGAG
The DNA here is from genome assembly GCF_030435805.1 of Mustela lutreola. NCBI lineage: Eukaryota > Metazoa > Chordata > Mammalia > Carnivora > Mustelidae > Mustela > Mustela lutreola. Next base: position 265,544,548 of record NC_081290.1, read on the forward strand.
AAGATCAGGGGGAGAAGCAGATTCCCTGTAGAGCTGGGAGCCCAATGAGGGACTCAATCCCGGGACTTCAGGATCATGACCTGAGCTGAAGGCAGTCGCTGAACCAATTGAGCCACCCAGGTGCCCCCAGGAAAACATTTTTAATATAATTTTTGAGAACTACTTATGAAATTGTTTTTAAAGTTTATTTATAGATAACAGTGTTCTGTTTTTAATAGACTTTGTTTTTTAGAGAAGTTTTAGGTTTACAACAAAACTGAGTGGGAAATACCATAGTTTCGTATATTTCCTTCCTCATCCCCCCTCTTTCCTCCCCTGTCTCCCATAGCCTCCCCCACTATCAGTATCTTGAACGAGAGGACATTTGAACCTATATTAACATACCATTATTGGGGTTTCATAGTTTACAGTAAGGTTTTGTCTTTGATATACATTCTACGAGTTTTGACAAATGTACAATGACATGTAGCCATCATAAATATAAAGAGTATTTTCATTGCCCTTAAAGTCCTCTGTGTTCCAGCTGTCTATCTTCTATTTACCTTAATCCTTAGCAACCACCGATCTTTTTACCATCTTCATAGTTGTCTTTCCCAGAATGTCATATAGTTGCAAACTTAACGGATGTAGCCCTCTCAGAATGGCTTCTTTTACTTAGTAAGATGCATTTAAGTTTCCTCATGTCTTTTCATGACTTGAAAGCTCATTTCCAATGTGCTGAATAGTATTCCATTTTCTGGATGTACCACAGTTTATTTAACCATTCATCTATTAAAGGACATCTTGGTTTTCTCCAAGTTTGGGCCATTAGAAATAGAGCTGCTATAAACATCTGCACAGATTTTTGTTCTTGGACAAATTTGTTCTTCAACACATTTGGGTAAATAACAAGGAGGGTGATTGCTGAATCATATGATAAGAGTATTTTAGCTTTTTTAGAAATTGCCAACTTGTGTTCCAAAGTGGCTCTACCATTTTGCAGTCCCACTAGCCATGAGTTCATGTTGTTCCACATTCTTGTCAGCATCTGGCATTGTCAGTGTTTTGGATTTTGGCCATTCTGCTAGGTATGTGTGAAGAGTCCATGTTTCTCTAAATGAATCTGTACTTTTATTTTATATGGAAAAAAAAGTTACTTAGTCATTGGATCATTGACTTGGGAGAGGTAAAGACAGGAATGGAATCCAAATCCTCTATGAAGGATCCATTGTATCAGGTTTTCTTAAAGTTGTCTGTTTTTTTTGTTGTCTGTTTTTGAGATAGTTTCAGCTTTGAGGATAGCTGGCTGAGGTGTGAATTGAGCATTGTTTGGCAAGAGTTTTGTTCATGTCTATACCTTTAGAATCATAGAATTATGGTATTCTATCTTGAGACTCAGTTCAAATAGTTCATATTTAAAACTCCTGATTTTTTAGGTGTTTTTAGAAATTTGGCTCCCCTTATGTTTTTGAAAAATCTGATTTTATCTTTTTTAAGAGCCTCACAAATTGTTTTTGCAATAGTTTTGAAGGGAAATTGTAGGAAGTACAAACCGATACTTCTGGGTGTTTATGGAATAAATATTAAAGATTCTAAAATCAGAAACAATTTCACATCCATGACACTTTATTCTGTCTGTCTTACTTCTGGATGTTTTGTGTCTCTCCCTCATTTCATTATGTACCAGAGGATATGAGCATTTAGTTTCCATTTGCTAAGGTCCATAAACTTCATTTTAACTTACCTCTCTTTACAATAGTATCAGATCCCAGCGTCCTGGGATCGAGTCCGCATAGGGCTCCTTCCTCAGCAGGGAGCCTGCTTCTCTTTCTGCCTCTGCCTGACATTCTGTCTGCCTGTGCTCGTTCTCCCCCCCGCCCCCCGTTAAATAAATAAAATCTTAAAAAAAAAAAAAAAAGCTTAATGGTAAATTCACATAGAATAAACTAAGCAGAAATTCAACTGCTTGCCCAAATCAGACATTTTTTTCTCTTCCATCTGTTAATCTAATACACTCTTTCAGAGATTACTCTTAGTACCATGTACTTTTTTTATGGCTCCAATAAGGATCTAACATGATCTTTCATATATGTAAACTACATGATTTGGGCTCTTCAAAAGTAAGATATGCTTTCTGGTCATAGAAAATTTCAAATGGTCCAAATTTTCTGGAAGAGATATAGATGTCATGAAAAATATATACATTTCAGAGTAATTAAAACCAGTATCAGAGTCAGCTGTTGTTTAGGAACTCTTTAAAGAGATTTTTATGGTAAGGGAAACATTAGATGAGAGGACCAAAAATGCCCTTTCAAAGTTTAAATTGTAAAATTTGATCATTTTTAAGACCAGGCTCCTAGAGTTATGCCACAGAATAAGGGTATTATTTATTTGAGTTTACTTGGGGTCCATTATCAGAAAAAATGGTTAGCTGTGAGTAACAAAATTCAGCTGTAGTGTACTGAATCATGTATCTCCAAAAAACATGTCATCTCCAAGTCCTAACCCCTGGTTCCTGTGAATGCGACCTTATAAGGCCTTTGTAGATTTAAGTAAGGGATCTTGAGGCAAGATCATTCAGGATTTAGGGAAGGCCCTGAGTCCAATGACTATTGTCCTTGTAATAAAGAGGAAAGAGATTTGACCTATGGAGGTACACAGATGGAAAGTCATGAAAAAACTGGGGTAATGATTGGAGGGATGTGTCTATATACCAATGAATGCTAAGAATTGCCAGAAGCCCCCAGAAGCTGGGAAATAAGCATAAGAAATATTCTCCCTCCCAGCCTCCAGAAGGAACCACTCACGTCAACACCTTAATTTCAGACTTCTGGCCTCCAGAACTGTGAGGGAATTGAAAGACCTGCAGATCCCCTTACCCAAGAATTCAACACTGCCACAGGATGCAAACAGCAAGAGGTTCTTTATTGTTACACAGGCGCCTGCGGATGGTCAGCAGCTCCTGCTAGCTGAGCACACCTGGCTGGGGTGGTGCAGGATTTTTATAGACAGGTACAAACAAGTCCCGGATGGGACGGGGCCGATTGGCTGACAATTTGAACATTTGAAAAAAGGCATACTTGGTGTTAGCGGATTGGCTTTGGAAGACCCCCTCGCGCGAAGAGAGAGGTGGGAAGGGGAAACAAAGAGGGGAAGTTTGACCTTATTACTCAGCAGAAAGACATCCTGCCTACCTGACTATGCAGCCCCCTGTCTACGTGACCTACGTGACAATGCAGCCCCCTTGCCTATGTGACCATGCCTCGGCTATTAGGAGAAGGTATCTTGTTCAAACAGGAGACAAGTGTCATGCCCTAAAAGCCAAGCAGTTACAGAAAGGCAAAAGAGCAGTTACATTGAATTCAACCCTGGGGGAAGGGTCTTTTCACTGCAAGGGGAGGAGGGGTACTCTTACACAACAAAAGAGCAGTTAATTAGTTAATGACGGGGGGGGGGGGGAGTCTTTCAGAATAAAATCATGTAGTTTAATTCAGCAGGTTGGTTGTAATTTATTACCAAAATAGACCCTATCAAATTGACTTTAAAAATATGGAAATGTATTAGTTCACACAAACAGAGAAATGACTCTCTTTGGAATCGAGTGCTCTAATTCTATTTCTCTGTTAATTCTTTTTTTTTTTAATATCTTATTTATTTATGACAGAGAGAGAGGCCGAGAGGCAAGCGGTGGTGGGGGGGGGGGAGCAGAAGCAGTCTCCCTGCTAAACAAAGAGCCCAATGCAGGGCTTGATCCTAGGACCCTGAGATCATGACCTGAGCTGAAGGCAGAGGAACAACCCACTGAGCCACCCAGGCACCCCTATTTCTTTGCAATTCTTTGGAATTTTCTTCTTCCTTCAGTGTTTTATCTTTAGTCCAACTGTGAACTGGTTGCAGCAGTTGTTAAACTCATATGTGATTGATAACTTCTCATGAAAATGAGTGAGAGATAGGAAACTTACTTCAGATTTCTCTCAAATTCCAGGACTAACGTATTCAAAAGACTTAGAAATACTTCACTCAAAATTTATTTGCCCAAGTTAAGTCATGTATTTTTTCATTTTTTTTTTAAATCAATTAACATGACGTTATGTTTCGACTATTCATGCCCTCTCATGGAGATGGAGCTGAATTCAGATTCGCTTGCACCACAAGGACTTGCATGAGAAAAGTTAGAGATCTAAACAAAGTGGATTTCTATGAGAGGAGGAAGGCATCACAGATGTTGGGCAAATAATTTTAACTATAAGAGAACACGAACAGTATAATATTCCTACCTCGTAGACACGCTCACTAAGCAGCTTGCCTTTATAAAAAATATGAAGTGACTTTGACTTTTCTGGTAAACTTTTAAAGCTACATTTCTCCCTAACATCTGGAGTTTAAAAAATCTTTGCTTCTATAATGACATTTCTATTCAAGTTTGGCGATACCACCACAGGTGGGAGGAAAAACATAGAAAATAGTACTGGCTTTCTGGATTAGAGTGAAGATATATTATCTGTCATGACATATTCAGAAGCATAATGTCTCTAAACTCGATGCCTTTCTGTCTCCTACCCTCTTTAAAATCCCATCTTTTCCTGAAAGATCAATAGTCAGCATGACATGGTTTAACCTATATGGGATAAATTAATGGAGTTTCCTACTGCTGTTTGGTTGAATGTATCATACTTTTGGTAGATTAAACATTTTCAAACAAGTAGAGGGATGGCTCAAAGACAGCTGTTTGATAATAAATTCTATGAACAAAGCACTATGCTAGACATATTCTGAACATTCCTCTGGGGATTTATTCCAGTGGAATTGAGGAAGCAACAACTAGTCATGTTTCCAGTGTTACATAGTTAGTGAACTGTCCAGACTGACTTTGAACCTCGGTGTAATTCCTAAATGCACACTCTTCCCAAAAGAAACCATAACCAAAATATTATTGCAAAGGACTATTAAATTATGTCCATATCCTTCTTTACTGGTGGACAAAGAATCGTACCTAATACAAAGAAAATTTTATGTAAAACAAAGCTATTTTATTTCAAGTTCCCCTCAAGTAAAACTCAAAGTGAGCATTTGTATTCAAGTGATTTAGTAGGAAGAATGCCCAGTATAACCTGGTGAATGGAGAAGCAAGACAAGAAAGGGAAGCCAAGCAAGGCTACGATTTGTGGGAAAGCATGGCAGAAGTCATTTCCACTGATTTCACTGAAAAATTCTAAAGTGTGAGATTTTCTTCAGGAATTACCAACTCCTGAGGCCAGGGACTTAAGTCTCACACCCTAATCTGTCAATCTTTGTATTATAGCTAAAGTCTGCACCAAAAAATTTAAACTCTGTGGCACGGGCAAGTGGCCCTAATAGTCTGTGGGTCACACACAGGAAAAGAGTCTGAGGCATAAACCATTAACAAGAACTCAGAGAAGGGCTTACACAAATAGAAAAAGGACCCAAGGCAATTTGAGCATAGTACCTCTGTTGTCTGTTACCCTGATCTTGTAAAATGGAACGGTGCATTCAGAGAATAACCAAATCTGGAACTGTCCAAAAAACATGACTTAAAACAAATCCTATAGCTGTATTGATTCTTAAATTATTGAATACTTCCTAGGTATACCAATTCTAGACTGATAATCTGTTGGTGTAGAAAAGCAAACTAAATGTTTCTTCCATTAACGAAAGGGGAAGAGATATATCCATTTGGGTGAGGAATAATATTCTAAGTGTCATTAAAATGGGATTGATTAAAAATGGTTTCTTTACCTGCCAGGGTCTAGTTGGGGAATTGTTGGTGAGGCGTAATAAGCAAGATAAATGGACGGGGGGGCCTAGTTTATGATATACGGTTGCTTTAGTTTATATCCTATAGAATTGTCTAGGTGGTTGAAAATTGATAATGGGAATTCATATAGCCCTCTAAATTCATGATTTGGCTTTTAAGTCATTCCAGAAGTAATATCCCATGATGTGCTGTTGTAGAAACATCGGCTGGTATACAAGGATTAATACCACACATTTGCTTGAAGTTTTTTTTTAGCCACGTATTAGCTTCAAATTGAAAAAGAAAACCACATAAAGCTCCTTAATAAATGTAGTGTGAACTTGATTGAAACATATTGCTAAATTATTAAGTGCCCCAGAGAGTAACTGAAATATCATAGTGTCGGTATTCACACTCCCATTTTTGTTGCACAGGGCTTATAAAACACTTACAAACACATTACTGTATGCAAAACATAATGCTCTTTCTGGAACTCTGGTTTTTATGGACTTTTATGACTGAACAATTGATATTTACCTATTGAGATTGGCTTAGAAGACCCCAGAGCAGCCCAGCAGAAGATAAACTATGACTATTTGCTTATCATATGAGAACAGCAAAATAGCTAAAGGCCTCTTTAAATATTCCCGGTATTAAACCAGCATGCCTGTTTAAAAGTTCAACATTTCACTGTCATACTCAGCAGCTCCGTTTTTCTTCCAGACCTATTTGGTAAAAAAAAAAAAAAAAAAGGGGGGCCCTGAGAGATTTTCTGAAGGGATTATGTCTTCTGTTGTGACCATATACAAGGAAACTACCTCTTCTTTCTTATCTGAGATTGTCTTCATGAGTGTTATGGGTATTGCCTGCATTCACAGGTGCTAATTGGGGTTCAGTAGTGTCAGATGGGCTGACACAGGGCTGCGATAAAGAAGGTTTTTAAACAGAGATGAAATTAAAGGCGTTTCTCTGTGACTCTACAAGAAAAAAGACCCCCCCACCCACCCAAGTCACTGTAATGCAAAAGATTTTATCCTAAAGGATTTAGCTCTCTGGTTCAAAAAAAGTGGAATCACTCTAGTTGAACACCTAAGAGAAGATATATCAGAATTTAAGCAGCCACATACAGAGTAAGAGACAATTCTTTTCCTGGCCAAGAAAAATAAGGTGTGGTCAGAAAAGAAAACTCACCTTAGACAGATGCATTTAGGAGCCAGTAACTGTTACTAATAAGTAAATAAGGCATTAGCAAAGCCCAAGGTAGTTTGGATGTCGTTAGGGACCAGGTGGAATATTAACCTGATTGTATGAAGGGGCTGACTTCACACGGGCAGAAGAGATAGGAAGGCATTTTTGGAAGCTGCAGTGATGTTCAGAAAGGTGAGGTGGGAATTTTGGCTTCTGGGAAGCTATGAATAGACTGGTTTGGTGGAAGGGGACAGAGCAGTCACCAGGAAGCAGTGATGAAAATAACACAGTGAAGGCAATGGGGCTGGATCTTAGAGGACCTGGGGCCATGTTAAAGATTTTATCCCGTAGACAGTGGGAACCCATTAACGATGTCTGAGTGGAGGAGTGACAGTCGTAGGCTTTTGCTCCACTTCAAGCCAGAACAGAGACTATCAATTACCACAGATTCTATTCTCTCTTAGCCAAATGGAGGCTTGATGGGAGAATCCCTATTGTGGGCAGAGTGGGAGGAGAGAGGAATAGAAGGTTTTCTGAGGAGTCAGAGCTCCCAAAGGTTGCACAGCTTGTGCTCTTCCATACAGAAGAGGGAATAATTAGTCCCAGTGGGTGTTCCATCATAACATGCACTTTATGACTGGGTCTGCACAATGCCAGGCAACTGGTGAACATTGTTTTCTTGTTCTAACTGCTCATTTTAGTGCAGTGCAAACTAAGCCTGGGGCTAATGCTTCTAATGCAGCTGAGGGCGTTTTTATAGTGGAATTTTCCATGTTAACTTTAAGAATTATGTAAAGTGAGGGTTTTTCATTTAATGTCTTCGAATTCTAAGCACACAGAGCTACAACTGTATTGGCAAGAACCTTATTTTATATGAGTGACAAGGCAAAAACGAATGGGTCCTATAACCCACAACGTTCACTTGGTTTAAAGAACCTGAAATGATTTGCCTAGGTCAGTGACATGCATTCCAACAATAGGAAATGCAATGCAAGGAAAGTAATCCAGTAATGGGGGGGGCAGGTGGACTTTGAGGACAGGAAGACCTAAGTCCATTTCCCTTTCTCAGTACTCTTCAGCTGTGGGATCTACGCAGTTACTTCTCTGAGCTTTGTTTTATGGATATTTTTCCGTAGAGAACTGATTAGATGTTTTCAAGTGATTTCATGTAAAATAATGTAATCACTAAAAATAGTATGAATGTTATTTCCCAACAAAGAAATAGGAATTTTTTTCCCTTTTTTTTTTTTTTTTTTGCTTTGCATTTCTTTCTTTCTTTCTTTCTTTCTTTCTTTCTTTTTTAAAGATTTTATTTACTTATTTGCAAGCAAGAAGGAGAGAGATAGAGGTAGCACAAGATCAGGGTGAGGGGCAAAGGGAGAAGCAGACTCCCCCCTGAGCAGGGAGCCCGATGTGAGGCTTGATCTGGGGACTCCAGGATCATGACCTGAGCCAAAGGGAGGCACTTAACTGAATTCTTCTACAGCACAGAGTAGAGTGAAACATGCCCACAATGCCACATATCTATGCCTATATATATATATATACAGTTACAGTGCCATGCTTTTATGCTTTTTATGCTTTTACACTGAAGTATAAATTAGTCTTATTTTCTTATAATGAGGTTTTGGGTAATTTTGCTTTCTTATTTGTAATTTTACATGATTCTTTTATTGCCAAAGACTTGTGTGCCTTTAATGTAAGATACAGCTTTTAAACACAAATACCAAAAAAAAAAAAAGAAAAGAAAAAAGATTTTCTTCATTCTATTGAATTATACATACTGAAGCACCAATGACACACAGTTATCCCTTAAGATACACAAAGTTACTTATCAGATCCAGCACTTTGAACTTTGCTGCCTACCAGAGCCTGAAGTCTGGAAGGTTTGAATCTCCAAAACAGAAGTAGTTTGTGGGAAATGTGTATTGCATTAGGCACGTTATCACCACAGCAAGCAGGTATTATTAAAATTACAGTATGATGAGAGAATTAGAGCTAAAGGAGGCATGAACAAAATATACAACTGTTTAGTGGTAGGGACGAGATGGACCCTAGGCCAATTTGATTTCCAAACCCATGCTTTCTCAACAACATAATATTGTTTTACCGTTGCTCAGTTTAGAATCAAATAAGAAAAAGTAAGAAGGAATGCCTCTAGAATATACTTTGCTTAGGTGATCAGATAGGTATAATTCTGAGGAGTGATTTTTTTGTTTGTTTGTTTGCTTCAAAATACCACTGTCTTTGAATGTCATCAGTATATCTTTGTTTGTTTGTTTTTGTTTTAGGCAAGGAAAGGTGTTTAGGCAGGGCAAAGTATAGAGATGACAAGGAGTTTTTTGACAGTTGAAGTTAGAAACTTGCAAAATGAAGGAGATAGCCATTAAATGCTATGTATTTCCCATCGCACCAATATTTGAAAGCAGAGGTGAAAACTAGATTGGCTCTACTCTATTAGAGATCCACTAAGAATTTAAATAAACTAAGAATCCAACAGTTAAGTAAAAATATTGGGATAGTAAAGAAGAAAACATAAAAATCTTTGCACCTGTCCAATGGTCTTTTAGGATTGTATAGACCACATGGGTGGGATTCTCAAATAGCCTCCCAGGCTCAAACTATGCACCAGTAACCTTAACTGGACAAGCCTTCAGCTCTCAGATTTAGTGCATATTCTGTATCTAATTCTCACAGAAACCCTGGGTACTAATTTTAGATGAAGATATAGAGGCTTCTGGAAGTTAAATAATTGTTCCAGTGTTTTCATATAATCTAACTTTAAAGTTAATATTCTTTCCAATGAACTATGTTTTCTTACCCCATCGGATCTGATCTGCGTATGATGGGTAGAGTCAGTGCATGAGAGCTACCTCTCTTGAATATGGTTCTAGGACAGTACATATACTAGAAGGGACTTTCACGGTTTAGTTTGACAAATGTCAACTTTTTTTTTTTTTTTTTTTTTTTTGGATATTCTCTGGCTGTTTTGTTTGTTTTTTGTGTTTTGACTGGTATAAATGAAAGTTTGATTGATCACCAGATGCTGTGCTACCATGCTATACCACCTTGGTTTAGAGTAATTTTTTTCTTTACTTTTCTTTTCTTTTCTTTTTTTATTCCTTTCTTTTCTTTTCTTCCTTTCCTTCCCTTTCCTTCCTTCCTTCCTTCCTTTCTTTATTTCTTTCACTCATTTTTCTGAATGAACATCAACAAAAGGAACTTAAGGCTTTGAAGCATCCCATAATATGATGCCATGTGAGTTCTTCATTATGTTTATACTTTTTTAAGCTATGGCTATAAAGGCATGGGTTGTAGTTCTGTAGTGAAGGTTCTATAGGGATCCTTGAGGTAAAATCTTAAGTAAATAGTATGTAGTATGCCTTTATCAAGGCATTTTATTCCTGGTATATGTTAATTTTATGTTTTTAACTTGAAAAGGTGAGGGAGAAAGGAGTGCATGGTGGCGAGAGAAAGAAGTCTTTCTTGTTAGCCTTCCAACCACAGTAGCACTGTTAATAGGTAATGTTGGCTTCGGGAGAGGTGGTAGTTAGGCTGGGAATATAAGTGGCAAAAGATCAGAATCCTAGAAAATCTTTATTCCTCATAAGCTCACTGTGATAAGAACTACCTAACAATTTACCCCCAATACATGAACTAATGATTTTAATTAGTAATATATAGAGAGGATTCTCCAGGATAAGAACACTCCTGTAAAAAAAAAAAAAAAAAAAAAAAAAAAAAGAACACTCCTGTAAACCACATGTAAAGTTAAGTAAGTCAAGCTGTAGCAATTATAAACAAACAAACAAAAAAAGCAACCGTACTATAGGAAACATAAAAAAACAGAACAAAAAAAACACCCACATCTTTCTTAAATGGAAATTAATAGAGGAGCTATGAAAAGAGATCAGAAGTCTATGAACATGCTCTGGGACAATTGTCCTTTTGTATCTTAATGTGTATTTTTTAGCCCAATTTAGCTCACAGCTAAGACTGAAAAATTACGAACTTTTCCAATGCTTAACTATATTACCATTTTCTGATCCTGGCACAGGATGTTTCTGGATATGTTGCTGATTAAGAACCAGCCAAATACTGTGAGGCTCACTGGGTTTGCCATTTACTTCTAAATGTATCAGGTTTCTAGTAATGTTGCTTTTCAGAGGTAAATGGCTCTTCCATCAAAGAGCACATTTGCATACCTTTCAAATCTCATCACCCTAAAGTAATCATCACTTGATCATAAAATACCTTTCCAAGTGCTGAATGACATTGAGTAGTTTGTCATACAAAATGTATGGGAAATAAGCAAAGGTATGCTGTATGTCTAAAAGACTCCCTTTGAAGAGACTATTTTGGCTTCCTGTAGATTTCTCTACAATCTGTCTTTTAAAGAAGTATTTTCAGCTTCTGGCTGATACAATTTAAATATTCTGTAACTAAATCTCTTTGTTTATGCACTCCTTTATTTGCATGCATGATGCCACTATCCAAAATAGCCCCAAATATGATATAAGGACTTAACACAATGCTGTTTCAAGGCTAGATTTCCTTTTATTTTGCTTTTATCCTTCTGTACAAGGTTAAAGAAAAGTTTGCAATTTTGGACATATGGAGAATGTGTAACTACTTGCCTATCAAGGAAAAATAAGTAAGTAAGTAAATAAATAAATAAATAAATACAAGTTTAAAAGACCTCACAGATCCTCTTAAGGAAGTAAGAGCAGAGGCACCTGGGTGGCTCAATGGGTTAAGCCTCTGCCTTTGCCTCAGGTCAAGATTCCAGAGTCCTGGGCTAGAGTCCCACAATGGGCTCTCAGTTCAGCAGGGAACCTGCTTCCCCCTCTTTCTCTGCCTGTCCTTCTGCCTACTTGCGATCTCTGTCAAATAAATAAATAAATAAAATCTTAAAAAAAAAAAAAGGAAGTAAGAGCAAAGTACTACCAGTCTGATGGTAAGATGAAAATATATTATTTTGTGTGTGGTAAAAATGTGTACGGACTAGGATGAGACCAATTCAGATTTGAATTCTGTATATTTTACTTATAATAAATAATAAATTCTGTATATTTATTTATCATAAAGAATAAATAATAGCTCTCTCATTTTGAATAACATATTGAATAGTTTTAGTCTATTTTCTGATAGGTAGCATAGGGATTCTAGCAGCTTTTTCTCCAGTCTTTAAATGTTTTATACATTATATGGCACAAAAGAAGATACTTAATCCAGGTGAGTTTGTTATCCTTGTAAATTAATGACTAGGAAAAGTGAGGAATTTTAAAAAATATATTAGAATAAAAAGCATAATTATATAATGCTAAACAGCATAATATGCTCTTATCAGATAGGGACTCTCAATCTTATTATTAATTAGGTTTGTTCTCCCAATTATAGTTTTGTATGTTTTTGATTTCTAAAGAAATGCCTTTTTGGCACGACAGTGCCCAGAATATCGTGTATTTCTGGAAGTATGACAAAACTTGGTAGATGTTTTGCAATAGCTGTTTACTTTTCTTCCTAAGCCCAGAGAGAAATTACATTTTCCAACCACCTCTATGGTTTTTGTTTAGCAAGAGAGAATGTGCACAGCCAGCCCCTACCCCCAAATCTCCTGAATGTGATTTTCTCTGCTCCTTCCCTCTGTGTCGCCTTGGTGAAAGAACACCTTAGTGGTGATCTTTGAAGCTGGTGGAAACATAATGGATATAATGAGGTGTAATAACCAGCATTGAGAATGACCCCCAAATTTCACATCCCAGTGATCAAACCTTTGTTTAGTCTCTTCCCAAATTGAAACGAGGCTGATCTGTGTGGTAATAGGATACCACTTAAGTGATAGATGACTTTTAAAACTGGGTCATAACAAGCATTGCAGCTCCCCTTTTCCATTTCTTGATTTGCTTCCTCTGCCACGGGGACACCCAGGCAGCCCTGCAGAAAAGCCCATGTGGAGAGAAATTGAAGAACCTGCCAACAGCCAGCATGAATTTGCCAGCTATGTCAATGAGTCCCTTGGAAGCTAGCGCAAGCTTTCATCCTTAATCAACCCTCCAGATGACTATGACTTTGGCAAATATCTGACTCTTGATGAGAAACTTTTTGCCAGAACTGATCTGTCCAGCCAAGTTGCTCCCAAATTCCTTACCCAGAGAAATTATAAGAAAAAGCAAATGTGTTGTTGTTAAGCCACTTTAATTTATGGGTAATTTAAACTTAGGCGTAAGTTGTTATACAGCAATAGATAACATATCTGGTGATCTGAATCACAGGTTGAACAAGAGTCTCCCAATAGAAATAGTTGCATTGGATTCAATTGAATAATGATAGCTGTCCCTTATGTAAGAAACTAAAATTTGTTTTAGTACTTTGTGTTAGCTTAACTAATATAACTAATGTCAAGAGTTCCATAACTTCTGAATTTGGGGCTTATTAACATTTTGTACTACATAATTCTTCACTGTGGGAGGATGTCTTAAACATTATAGGAGATTTAGCATCATACTTGATTTCTGCCCACTAGACACAACACCTTTCCCCAACTTGTGACAATAAAAAATGTCTCCATGTATTGCCAAATACCCTCTGGGATGGAAAATCACCCATGGTTGATAATCACTGAGCTAAAGAAACATTAGCATTCTTTTGAGTATTATGCTACTGTAATCCTGATCAAGTCACTTAAACTTAGTTTCCTCCTTTATAAAATCAAAGTTGATTAACCAAGTGAAATTTAATTCTGAAATTGAAAAACAAAGAAAACTTGTTAAAGGCCTTTTTTCCTTTCTACCATATCAGTATCATAAGATCACTTCAGTATACCATAGGATATAATTTTTTAAAAGAAACAAATGTTCTAGCTTATTCAATAAAACAAGAGAGAGAACAAAAGGTATATAGGAGGGGAGAGAATAAATTAAACTGTCTATGTTCATTGGTGTTATGGTTGGCTGCAAGAATCTGAAAAATTGACAAAAATTGCTATAACTAATAAGCAGTTATAACAAGGTTGAAGAATGCAAAGTTAATATATAAAAGTCTCTAACTTTCTTACTAGCAGTGAGTAAGTGGACTTTGAAATAAAAAAACCCAGTAGCAGTTATATTGGCACCCCCAAAAGTGAAATAGTAAGTTATAAAGATAACAAAATGTGTATAAGATCTTATGATGAAAACTACAAAACACTGATGAATAAAATCAAAGAACCAAATAAATGGAGACTACTTTACATTCATGGATAAGAAGACTCAGTGTTTTCAAGAAGTGAGCACTTCTCATCTTAATTTATAGATTCAGTGCAACCCCAGTCAGAATCCCAGCAACTTATCTTGTTTCTTAGGTTCAAGAAAGGGATTCTGAAGCTTATACGGGAAGGCAAAAAACTCAGAATAGCCAATAAAGGAAAAGAATGAAGTTGGAAAACTGACACTACCCAAATTCAAGCCTTACTATTAAGCTATAATAATCAAGACTGTGGTATTGGTTAAAGAATAAACATGTAGATAAATGGAGCAGAATGGAGAGGCTAGAAATAGGCCCACATAAATATAGTCAACCGCTCTTTGAAAAAGGAGGAAAAAAAAGAATCCAGACACAGACCTTATAACCTTTATGAATATTAACTCAAAATGGATCATAGACATAAATGTAAAATGCAAAACTCTTAAATTTCTAGAAGATAATTTAGAAGAAAATCTAAAAGATCTTAAGTTTGGCAATGATTTTTTTAGGTAAAACACAAAAGGGATGATTCATGAAAGAAAGAATAAGTTGGGTTTCATTAAAATTAAAAACTTCTTTTGTGAAAGATACTGTCAAAGGAGTAGAAGACAAACCACTGACTGGGAGAAAAAAGACACACCTGATAAAGGAATGTATCCAAAACATACAAAGAATTCTCAAGTCTCAGCAAGAAGAAAGCCAATTCAAATATGAACCAAAGACCTCAAGGACACCTCACCAAGGAAGATATATAGATGGCCAGTAAGCATATGAAAAGATGCTTCACATAATAGGTCATCAGAGAAATGCAAATTAAAACAAGAAGTTACAATGCAGACCTGTTAGAATAACCCAAGTCTGGAGCACTGTAGGCATCATGGCTTGTGAGGATTTGTAGCAACAGGAACACTCATGCATTGGTGGTGGGAAACCAAACTGCCACAGCCACTATAGAAGACAGTTTGGCAGTTTCTTATCAACTAAACATACTCTCAGCAGGCAACCCAGCAATCACACTCCTTGGTATCTACCCAGAGAGTTGAAAACTTACATTCACAAATATGTTTACAGAGGCTTTATCCATCATTACCAAGTCTTGGAAACAACCAAGATTTCCTTCAGTAGGTAAACAATAAATAAACTATAGTACATCCAGACAATGGAATACTATTCAGTACTCAAAGAAAAAACTATAAAGCCATGAGAAGACAGGGAGAAAACTCAAATTGATATTACTAAGCAAAAGAAGCCTGTCTACTTTAGGTTACATTTATTAAGATTTCAACTATATGACATTTCTGAAAAAGGAAAAATTGAAGACATTTAAAAGATCAGTGGTTGGCAAGGGTTGGGGAGAGGGAAGCTTGAATAGCAGAGCACAGAAAAATGTCAAGTTAATGAAGCGACTACGTATAAGACTATAATAGTAGATACCGGTCATTATACATTTGTCTGATCCCATAGAAGATATAATTCCAGGATTAAACCTTGATAAAAACTTTGGACTTTGGCTAAAAATAATGTGCCAAGTAGGTCCATAGGTTGTAACAAACTGCAAAATTCCCAATCCTTCTTTTGTTTTCTACCTCTGCTGCATTTTCTTTTTGCTAACTAACTTCCTCACCCTCATTAGCTGATTAAGTGCAGGTTTTGCAAAAGTAGTTCTCAGAAAATATCTTTTTGATCGTTATTGGAACTCTGAGCAAGGAGCAATGATCTAGTTAAAAGAAAAACAAACAAACAAACAAAACAAAACAAAACAAAACAAAAAACCAGCCTGAGCTGAAACTGTAGGACAGGTAAGCAATTTCTCTTATCATGTCAAAATTTTGACCCTGCTTCATTGGAAGGTGCCTGCTTTTCAGGGGCTTCCTAATGTGCATCAGCTGAATAAAGCTTTTCTTTTCAGAGTTATCTATTTTTTTTTTTTTTAAGTATCTTACCTCATCCATAAAAACAAAACAAAACACCCCACACCTGGAAAGTAGTAGTGCTACCCTAATGAGGCCACAGTTCAAAAGTCACACTGTTTTTTTTTTTTTAATGCAACATATGACAATAATATAATACTTATGCCACCCTCAAACTAGGCTCAGTGAATGATTCCAAGTTAATTTCCCACCATTCTATAAATGAACAAACTCATAGCACTAGTTACTATAAATATGGGGAAAAAATGTTTAAACTTTCCTTTTAATTAAAAAAAAAAGTTTAGACTACCAATTTGAAAATTGGTAGTTGTGTTACAACAATGAGACCTACACCAATCATACTTCTCCCACTGAACCACTAAGAAACCTTAGTCTCCCACATTTTTCAATCAACATAAAACATTCCTATGGCATCCAACCTTGTGTCATTTCATAAGCTTAACCAGTTCTCAGCTCATACTTTGCTGAGGAATCAAGGAAAAATATTTACTAGAACAAATGTTCTTTGTGCATAGAGCAACTGATTTACTGTTGGAAGTAGACATCCATCCACATTCTATCTCAGAAAGAGTAGGAGAAAAGAATATAAATTCTAAGGAGTCATCAAAAAGTACATGAGAGTCCAGAATCTTGGCAAGGGAGGCAGGAGATGGGTTAGAGAATAAATTTTCACATGGCACAAGTTTGAGAAACTTTTAGTCACTTTCTTCTGCTTTCTCTAATTTTATTTCTGAAAGAATGGAGACTATGTGGGAAGTAAAGCACTGACATTGAGAATAACTTATGAATCCCTCAGGGTACTATAGAAAAATTGACATTACAGCTATATTTGAAGTAAAAAGAAAATTAGGAAATGAATCACCTTGTATGATTATAGTGCATTCTGACAAATTTGCTCCTTTTAGCTTTCTTCTGCATCATCACTTATTTTGATATCTATATCACATTATTGCTGTAAGATGCCCTACAAAAGAGCAAGGTGATTCAGTAATGAGAGATAAGATCACATAGCTGTATTTTTGAGGGACTTTACCTTTGGTAGTTTAATAAAAAAAAAAACTAGCTGGCTAAGACCAACTAACATCAAAAATACATTTGAATGTATGGTCAGAGTGAAGTAAAAATAAATCCTGCTTTTAAATCCAGCTTTAAATCCTGGCCTAACACTTTAAGAGATTAATGACATCAACTTTCTTAAATTCCATTGGTCTTAATTTCATGGTCTATGAAACAATAATTATATACTGTAATACATTTGATGTAGGGAAAATAGTCTAAAGTGGGGAAGAATAGGGTCACCTGGGTAGCTCAATTGTTAAGTGTCTGCTTTCGGCTCAGGTCATGATCCCAGCATCCTGGGATCCAGCTCTATATAAGGCTCCCTGCTCAGTGGGGAGTCTGCTTCTCCCTCTCCATGCTCTGTGGGGAGCCTGCTTCTCCCTCTCCAGGTCCCCTGTGCTTGTGTTCCCTCTTTCGCTCTCTCTGTACTAAATAAATAAAATCTTAAAAAAAAATAAAGTGGGGAAGAATAAATGACTTACTGAATGTATATCAACTTTTTAAAAATGTTCAAATAACATGGTATATATTATTTTATATACTGCCCTCAATATAATTTATTGTTAATATTTTTCATCACAACCACAAAAAATATATAGCTAAGTAGTCCCATACTAAAAGAAAGCTAATATTGTACAAGTATCATTTTTGACTTTAGAAAGTTGTTACTCGTACTTGATTAGAAGTAGTAAAAGCCTTTTTAAGAGTAAATACATTTATCTCGTTTTAAGATATGAGACAAAATTAATTTTTGCTTAGAAATTAATATTTTAATAGATGGCTCTAATGAACTGAAATGTATTTCAAAAGATGATATTTTTAGAAAGGACATTAATGTGGGATGAGATGTCCAATTCTGATGCACTGGACATAACGCAAAAGAGACACATATTTAACTATGCTCAAATCACATTTGAAATCATTCATTAGACATTATTCTTTTGTTCTTTCATTCAGTGTTGCTTTCATTAAAAACAAAAATCACCTACCATGATGTGTTGGATACTGAGAGCTTATGGTGCATAACATATAGATCTTACCCCAAGGGGCTTGCTTCATTAAGTAGTGGAGACAATAGATGACAATCGAGAGGTATGTACAAAGACTATGTGAAATATAGATTCAGAACCAGTACGTCAGCGAGAATATCTGAAAAAGACACACTTGATAGTAGCAATTGTTAGTGAAGATGTGGAGCAACAAGAGTGCTTTTATGTATTTTTTTTAAGGTTTTTTTGTTTGTTTGTTTGTTTATCTGAGAAAGGAAGAGTGTGAGAGAAGGAGAGAGAATCTGAAGCAGACTCCATGCTGAGTGTGGAGCCTGATGTGGGGCTTGATCTCATGACCCTGCGATCATGACTTGAGCTGAAACCAAGAGTCAGATGCTCCTGGAACTGAGCCACTGAGGCATTCTGCAACAGGAACACTTGTTCATTGAGACAGGGAAAGCATGGCCCCTTTGGAGGGCAATGCATCAATTTCTCGCAATGTTAAGCATAGCCTTCCCATAGGATCCAGTAATAGTGCTCTTAGGCATATATCTAGCTGATTTGAAAACTTAAATCCTTATAAAACTTTGCACATGACTATTTAAAACAGAAGCTTTATTAATAATCTTCAAAAACTGGAAACCACTAAGATGTCCTTCAAGGGACGAAGGAATATACAAACCATGGCACATCCAAACATTAGTAAGCAGGAAAAATAAAGAAGGGGAAAAACATGTGACTTTATGGTGAAGAACCCTGAAAACACATTACCTCTTCCAGATAATCAAGGTTAATATCAAAAGTGCTAAGTCATGTTGAGAGCATGTAGCCCTCATGTAGTGTGATAAAAATGATTTTTCACCTCTGTCCTTCTACCAAAGAAATCTATACCCGTCTTGTAGGCAGAAGAAAAGCATCAGACAGATTGCTTATTGAAGGGCATTCTATGAAACACCTGATGAGTGAGTGCTCCTTGAAATTGTCAAGGTCATCAAAAATAGAGTCTCAAACTGTCACAACCAAGAGGAGATTAAGGAGTTATGACAACTAAATGCAATGTGTTCATATCTTTGTGATTATTTATTAAGAATATTTGAGTTTTGTGGCAAAAATGATTTTTGTATCATATCCATTTATTCTTTTTTTTTTTTTTTTTACATTTTTTGAAGTTTTGGCAGTCTTGCCACATCTACTTTATTCTCTTTTGTCTTTTAAATTCAATTATATGTAACATACAGGGCTATATTACTTCCAAGTGTATAATATGGTGATTTAACAATTCTGTATGTTATTCATGCTCATCACGATAAGTGTACTCTTTTTTTTTAATAAAGATTTTTATTTATTTATTTGACAGACAGAGATCACAAGTAGGCAGAGAGGCAGGCAGAGAGAGAGGGGGGAAGCAGGCTCCCTGATGAGCAGAGAGCCTGATGTGGGGCTCGATCCCAGGACCCTGAGATCATGACCTGAGCCGAAGGCAGAGACTTTCACCCACTGAGCCACCTAGGCGCCCATGATAAGTGTACTCTTAATCCTTTTCACCTATTTCACTCATCCCCCCACCTCTCCTCTGGCAACTATCAGTTCTCTAGAGTTAAGAGTCTATTTATTGGTTTGTGTCTTTTCTTTCTTTCTTTCCTTAAATTCCATGTCTGAGGGAAATCATATGGCATTTGTTTTTCTCTGACTGACTTATTTCACTTAGCCCATTATACCCTTTAGATCCATTCATGCTGTTGCAAATGGCAAGATTCCATTTTATTTTATGACCGAATAACATTGCATTGTGTATACATATACACTATTTCTTCTTTATTCATTCATCTATTGATGACTCTTGGGTTGCTTCCATAATTTGGCTATTGTAAATAATGCTACAATAAACATAGGGCTTCATATATCTTTTTGAATTAGTGTCTTTATATACCCTTGGTATATAAATGCATGATATACCAGTAGTGGAATTATTGGATCATATAATAATTCTATTTTGATTTCTAGTAGTGGAATTATTGGATCATATGATAATTCTATTTTGAATTTCCAGTAGTGGAATTATTGGATCATATGATAATTCTATTTTGAATTTTTTGAGGACCCCCTATACTGTTTCCCAGAGTGGCTGCCCCAGTTTGCATTCTTACCAGCAGTGCACAAGGATCCCTTTTTCTCCATATCCTAGCCAACACTTGTTTCTTGCATTTTTGACTTTAGTCTTCCGGACAGGTATGAGATGATACCTGATTGTGATATTGATTTGCATTTCCCTGATGCAAATCTGTTTATTCTTATCACAAATACACAACAATTTGATGGACGATACCACCCATTGTCCAAAATATTCTGATTTTATTCTTTGTGTGTTCTTTGTGGTAGATTTAACCACAGACACTTAAAAAACAAAAACAAAAACAAAAACAAAAACCTCTCCCTACCCATAACCTTCTCTATTTGGTTCTTTCTGCAAGAGGGATGAAGGATGAATTGTAGGTCATTGAGATTTTATTCGGAAGCAATGGTTAACTGAGACACCCTGTAACAACAAATCCACTTTTAACTAATTCAATATTACCCACTTTATAACTTAAGAGTTAATATTCTCTTCAGGGTTTTACACTTGGAAGACACAGTCAAATGTACAGATTGTTGATTTGTAGTGACATCCTCTATTCACATGCTCTATGTAAAATCTACAGTAGTTTGCTTTTTTTTTAAAGATTTTATTTATTTATTTGACAGAGATCACAAGTAGGCAGAGAGGCAGGCAGAGAGAGTGAGAGGGAAGCAGGCTCCCTGCCGAACAGAGAGCCTGATGCAGGATTTGATTCCGGGACCCTGAGATCATGACCTGAGCCTAAGGCAGCGGCTTAACCCACTGAACCACCCAGGCACCCCTACAGTAGTTTTTATAAGGCCTCTGCATCTGATTGTGTGAAATAAACAATCTTTAAAAAGTAAATAGTACTTCATATAGACAGTTACACCTTCTGTTAAGCAGATTAAAAAAAGAAATTTACAATCAAATCAAATTTTATAAAATATTTTTCATTTTTGTGGGGAATCAAATGTGTATTATGGCATTTCTGAGAGAAATGGTAAGCATTTCTATTTAAATTTCAAATCAAAACCTCTTTTTTTTCCCCCTTTGTTTACCATGAGTTTAGACTTCATTTAGCATGCAATCACTAGGTGGTTGTTTTAGAAGCTGCATCATCATTTTGCTATATACTAAAATACATAATTTTAGAAAATTACAGATTTAAAATTTGATGAGAATAAAACATTCACTTTTTTTCTTATTTTAAACATTCCCTTTATATTTAAGGCTTATCCAATGATTTTGTTTACATATTAACATATTTTCAGATTACAAATTGGTAAAAACCATTTTGGAGCATCATTTCCAAACTTAATATTCTATTCATTTATTTATTTCTTCATATATATTTTTAACATTTGCTTCTTGAAAGGGATATTTTACTCCCCTGGAGACACCAAAATTTGCTGTGATCATGCTTTGTACCATGCTTGCTGATAAACAGTATTTATATTGCTAGATAAAGAATAATGTCTGTTTTTGACCTTATCATTTGAACTTTAGAGAATCTCTAATTATTTGAGAACCTTTTCTTTTCTTCTGAAATAAAGAGGCAATTCTTCTTGTAACCTTTAGAGTCCTTATAGAATAAAATCATTAATAATCAATGCCCACATTTTAAATCATCACTTAAAAACTAGGGATGACAAAGGTAAGAGCAAACACAGTGGAGACATTATGAAATTATGGAATGGAAATGACTGAGCAACCATTTAAATATGTGGCTTAAATCTGTTTTATATATATGTATTAAGACATGTGACAAGGATATATTTATAAAAAATAGCTTCATTAGTTAATTTCTCGGAAAATTATTCTGATGGGGTAAATGTGTAGAGGGAGGAGCAGATAGTAAAAACTGCTATTATGTGATAGAGAAAAGGAAAATATTGGATTTTCTCCAACCACCATCTGCTGTCAGTTTCAGCTTCATCTATAAAACATATTTAAACAGCAAAGGCAGTGTGAAGGTTATATGTAACTTTTCAGCTTGCAAACAGCATTCAGGGAAGATTGAGGTTGGGGCATTTAAATTTTAGTGATTTCAGAATGTTGGAGAGAAATGATGGAGCAATTGTAGAGAAAACCAGACTTACTAACCTCTGTGTACATCTGTTACTTATCCATAAAGTGGGGTGGTAAAAAAAAAAAAAGAAAAAGAAAAAGAATCCTTCAGTATTGCTTGGAGGCTTAAATGAGTTAAAATATGGATGGGCTTAGAAGAACACTTGTCAAGTAGTTAAGTACATTACTGTGTGCTGTCCTCCTCCGTAGGTAGCGTCATTCTCTAAAGAAGAAAATCATCAAGTTCGGTCTTGAGAGAAAAACTAAAACATACAATTTTCCCAGTAACTCAAGACTGCCCTCTGCTGCAATGGTAAATGTGAAGAACTTAATACTATCTAGTAGTGTAGAATACATGTATCTACCTAAGCTATAAATACCACCTTGCAATTTTGTGAACAGTGTTGTAGTCTTCTATACATCTTACATCTTATGCTCCCCCCAATTTGAAACCTCATGTTTCTATGTAGCTGTAGTTTGCAGTATAAACATTGCCGACACATCTTCCCTTTTGCATTTCAAAACACTTAAAATGAACTCTTTTTCTAATTCTTTTTTTTTTAAGATTTTATTTATTTATTCAACAGAGAGAGAGATCACAAGTAGGCAGAGAGGCAGGCAGAGAGAGAAGAGGAAAGAGACTCCCCGCTGCGCAGAGAGCCCGATGTGGGGCTCGATCCCAGGAACCTGAGATCATGACCTGAGCTGAAGGCAGAGGCTCAACCCACTGAGCCACCCAGGCACCCCTCTTTTTCTAATTCTAAACAGTAGTTATATAATCTATAATTCTATATTATAGTTACCAATTATAGTTATATCCCAAAGAGGAAAGAATAAAAGGATAGAAATCATGAATGGAAAAGTACTAGACAACTTCCAGCAACTCAAATTTAAGCAGAAAGACATAAAAGAGACAATTTATAGGAGGCATTTTTTATTATAAGGTATATATCATTATAAGTTAAACAACGTGCTGGTCACCCAAAGTTAACTCTCTGCATTAGCTAACATTGGGGTCTTTTTTAGAGTTTAAGGAAATTTAAATATACCTTATATCAAATAAGAATTAGGAATTTTTAAAATAATTTTCCTTTCTTCCTATCAAACCTTATGTAAGTCACCTTACTTTTCTAAGTACCAGTTTACCTAGAAAATTAAAGTTTTATACAAGTTTAATACTCTGTAATTATGGACTTCTCTGATTTTATATACTAATCATTTAAGTTCACTATTTTAAGGTCTCAAGGTAAATAATGAGAATAGTAGATATTTACCTACATGCACAATCTTGGCACATTTACTACTAATTGCTTAATTGGACTTCAAGTGATGTCCAAAATATAATTAACTTTTGTAGTATTTTGGCAGAATGAGACATTTAATAAGCCCTTTGATTAATAAATAAATTTATGTGGATAACACTATATTGCAATGTCAACATTCTACAGTCAGTTATGGTGGTATTAGAAACACATTTTGGATTCAGCCTATCACATCAGTTAGACATAGTCAAATGCATCTAGGCTTTGAAATATGACTGATATGTCTTTGAATCTTCATTCCACTTTCCACATGTCACCTTGAATAAAGGATTTTGTAACTCTGAGTTTAATTTTTCCTGAAGCTAAAGCAGAAATAATAGCAATCTCATTGAGGATTAAAAGGGATAAAATATTTAGTTCTGGCTTCATGATAGCTCTTCAAAATATATTTACCTATCTCTACTTAGAATTATTACATAGTCTAATACCATTATTATATATTGGCTTTCATTTTTCCTGTGCCATTCTCATAGGCTTAAAAAAAAAAAAAAGATAGATAAAGCTGTTCATTAGTTGTAAGCCACTGCTCCAATTAAATGTATTATTTAAAAGGCATAATATTATGTAGAGTTAAAATTCTTTTACCAAATATCTGTTTAATGGGACTCATTTGCCTTTCCGTGAAGAAGAGCATGCTTTTACTCATTCATTTACCTTTCTATTCCTATATAAAAATACAGCCTTACTAGTCAGTGAAACTATTGTTTGATGATATAGATGATTGCATAATATACTATTGTTGTAATAAATTGAGAGCCAATAAGTATTAGAATAGATATCTGTTATTTGTTCAGAGCAAAGAAACCTTTTTTCCTCTTGGCTGCTATCTGCCTCATCGTGTGGATTTCTGTGTTAAATTGATTGAGCCACGAATGAGCACTTCCCTCAGCCTTCAGAATTGCAGATGATTAGATCTGAGGTTCAGAAATAATTGCTTTCAGAGAGAGAATTTAGTTTGTCATCTATTCAATTCCATATTTTTATGACAGCCTGTTTACTTTGGTTTAGAATCAAGATATCCTTATTACCTCCACCATCACTGTCTGTCACTTAGTGTGTCTGGCTGGGGACAAGAACTACCAAGAATGCAATAAAAAAGAAGAACGCCTAAACCTCTGAGTTTATTGACCTACTCACTTTTCATAGATGAATGAGACAAGAACGGGTTCAGAAAATATGTGCCGTGAACGGAGGACTGAGAAAATAAAGATTAAAAAAAAAAAAAAAAAAAGACATTTCATCAGATTTCCAGAGACCATTGTCTGGGGGGCGGGGGAAGGAACTACAGGAAAATGATGTTTCACCAACAGCACTTTATGCAGAGACCGTGAGGAAGACCAATGCCGGTTTGAAGCCTACAGTATAATTTCTCAGTTAATGCTCCATGGGGATGAAGGGACATTGCTTAGGACCCTCTGGCTTCAATGATGGGAATTATTTTTTAAGAAACATGTATCACTGATGTCAAAATTGAACTTCTTTGGCTTTGAGCCAGCATTATTGCTCTGCTCATTGTTCCCTGAAGATGCCAAGGTCTGTGGCCTCAGATATCCATGCTTGGCAACTAAGTTGAATCAACTCTCCAGAAGCAATTAGCAGATTGATCCAGCTACCCAAAACCCTAAACAGATGAATTGTGTGTCAGACAAAGCAAATCACTTCTTGACACTGACAAACTTGTGTGGTGAGTTGGAAAGAATCGTCGCTTCGATAAACACACATTCTATTTGTGGCAGGAAAGCCTACTCTGAAGCAAATGGGTACAGAAACTTGGATTATGAGTGAGAGAGCTGGATGTATAGTTAAAATCAGTGCTTGATATTAATCAAGAGTAAAATCAAAGTGTTACCACCTGATATACTTATTTCACTAGTGACTCGCTTCTTTTACCAAGTGCCTTAGAATTAGGTGACAGTGCATCTTAAATTTCCCAGGAAAGCCCTGCTTTATACATTTATCATTCCATAAAAATGTTCACTCTCAAATCTTTTCCATTTTGAATGCTTAAAGTTTAATCTCTGTGAAGCATTAATGATAATTTCACTAAGTATGCTTTTTAAAATAATTTTTGTTTATAAGGGTAAGGGGAAACAGATGAGTCTCTCTCTTTTTTAAATTAATGTCATGGTTATTGTTGAATATATTTTTTAAAGGTTTTATTTATTTATTTGACAGAGAGGAATCACAAGTAGATGGAGAGGCAGGCAGAGAGAGAGAGAGAGGGAAGCAGGCTCCCCGCTGAGCAGAGAGCCCGATGCGGGACTCGATCCCAGGACCCTGAGATCATGACCTGAGCCGAAGGCAGCGGCTTAACCCACTGAGCCACCCAGGCGCCCTATTGTTGAATATTTTGAGTTTTTCTGCATTGGTAGCTTTTTTAGGTCCTTTATCGTCTATAGAAATAGAGACTGTGATGGGCTTCAGGAAGACACTAAATTTTAATCTACAACATATATATGGCCTCTATTATTATTATCTTCTTGAGGCTTATACCTTATAACCTCTAACATTATAGGGATTTTATACATGAAGACTGGCTGATCAATTAGATCTTGAACATCTATCTGTTGACTGTTTCTTTCTCTGTGGAAGGTGTTTCTTGTGAAATTTTCTTTTCCATTTACATGCTTAAGCTTGTCCTCTCAGTCTTATTTCTGCCTCTTTATGTCCAAAAATATTTTTCCTAAGTACTTGCTCTGTATTTCCAATGTCTAAACACCTCCTACAGCATGCCTCACTGATATCTAAACTCAACAGGCTCTAATCAAATTATTTAAATTATATTAAGGACTTTCTCCATTACTTTTGAAAAAATGTTAAAAATGTCACAACCTGGTAGTAGGGGCTTCCCTAAAAACCTGAAGCAGCAACAAAAAACCACCAGTGGAAACAACAACAAAAAATACTTGAGAAGCGGGGAAAGAAAGTAAGGCTAAGGGGCGCCTGGGTGGCTCAGTGGGTTAAAGCCTCTGCCTTCAGCTCAGGTCATGATCTCAGGGTCCTGGAATCGAGCCCCGTATTGGGCTCTCTGCTCAGCAGGAAGCCTGCTTCCCCCCCACCCCCGCCTGCCTCTCTGCCTACTTGTGATCTCTGTCTGTCAAATAAATAAATAAATAAATAAATAAATAAATAAATCTTAAAAAAAAAAGTAAGGCTAAAATTAAATCAAATACACTTGAAATATTTGCATGAAATAAGTCAGTTGGAGAGGCACAGAAGAAGAGATAGCTTGCAGTGAAATCTTTCATGCAATGTTGATCTCGGTGTGCTGGGGAGAAATTACAAGCTTGGAACTAAAAAAATTTTTTCAGAAATTAAGACAAAATATACTGAAATAGGTAATTTAAGAAAATTATAGAAAGTTAAAAGAAGATTTGAATAGAAGTTTGAAACTTACCACAGCCCACAAAAGAAGGAGCAAAGAACAGTTCACTAGATCTGTTGCATAAAATTATCAGACATCTAACATAAAGAAAATATTTTGTGCAACTGGATAAAATAATTATATAATTTTATATAAAAAATGTAGAATTACCCATGAAGGTCTTATAATAACTAATGTGTATATACCAAATTATATAGGTCAGTTTTTAATAAATTAAAAAATATACCATAACAACAGGAGAAAAATAGAAACATAATATTTATCATATGATTTAATTCATCTCTTTCAGGTCATGATTTATCAAATCGACCAAAAATAAATATATATGAGATCTTATGGAACATAATATTTTCCTATAAATAAAAATGTATCATTTTTTTCAAGTATGCATGTAGTAACTATAAAAATCACTTCCAGATACAAAGCAACAAAGAATATTTAAAAAAAATTTCTAAAACAAAGTTAATATCCAGAAATATTTAGTAACACACTCCAATAAAACTTAAAGTCATTAATAAAAAAACTACCCCCCAAATACATATCCAGATAATTTCACAAATACTACTAAACCTCTAAAAAAATAGATAGTCCCAAATATGTCCAGGGCATAGTAAAAAGAAAAAAATACAAAAAAATACAAAGAAAGTTTCCAAAATAGTTATATTCTAGGTTATAATTCATACAAAACCTGACATGAAGATCATACAGAGAAACAGAATTGAACAAGCACACTAATGGATAATAATTCAAAAAGTTAAAATAAGTATTAATAAACATAATTCAGTATCATAATGAAGAAAAACAGATGTTCTTGTGGGATTAATTACAAAAATGCAAAGTCAGTTTGATTAAATATTTTAATATAGTTATTGTTATTTTATGTCAAAAGTAAAAAAGCATAAGACAATTATGGTCATTTACAGTAATATTTGTAGGATATTTACTAAATTTAATTATTATCAAGAATATCCTGAAATGAAAATACATTGTTATTAGTTCTTAATAAATTAAGGATAGTTATATCTATAACTATTTACATATATCCATCATCAGACTTGGTAATCTTTTAAGGAAAGCAATATAAATGACTATTTATTTTATCTTATACAAAAATAGATTTCAAAAGGATTAAAGTTTTGGGACACCTGAGCGGCTCAGTTGGTTAAATGACCGCCTTTGGCTCAGGTCATGATCCTGGAGTCCCAGGGATCAGGATCCCACAACAGGCTCCCTGCTCAGCAGGGAGTCCGCTTCTCTCTCTGACCCTCCCCCACTCAAGCTCTCTCTCTCATTCGCTCTTTAAAATAAATAAATAAAATCTTTCCAAAAAATATCTTATTTTTTGGAAAGATTTTATTTATTTATTTCACAGAGATCACAAGTACGCAGAGAGGCAGGTTGGGGGCGGGGAGCAGGCTCCCTGCCAAGCAGAGAGCCCCATGTGGGGCTCGATTCCAGGACCCTGGGATCGTGACCTGAGCCAAAGGCAGAGGCTTTAACCCACCGAACCACCCAGGTGCCCCAGTTTTAAATATTTTATAAAGCCACTGAAAATGAGTCAAATTTTGTGTTGATAATTATTAAGACTACTAAGGGAATAGAGTTGCAGAACCGCTTATGTTACTTTGTTCTCGGTCACACTTTAAAAAGCACTTGGTGATATACTTAATAACCTTTATAAACTTTGATACATAGAATATTTCAGGACACATTCAAAGGTTCAAGGTCAGTGGTTGTTGAGGAATAACAGTTGGCATGCAGCCAGAAACTGACCTTTTCATGATATGTCTTATCTCATGAAATTTTACCATGAGCACAGGTTGCCTTATGCTTCATTATTTGCTTGGGAATGCTTATTTTTTCATGTATGTTGGATAAACAAGTGGAGGAGAACTGCACAAATGTAAAATGGCACATGCTCTTATTTGATTTATTTTCACACAGAAAGCATTGTTTCTGTTTCCAGCATATACCAGGTTATCACAAAAGCCACTCTGCTGAAAGGGGTACCTAACGGGGTAATAACACAAAACACATACCATACACAGATGGAGAGACATACGTATGTACCCACATGTATTTTCTTCTCCCTTTGCCAGTTTACCAGTATGCATTAGCCTACAAATTATGCGGTGAAATTCTTCTGCGTTTGCATATTTTCTTTATGAAACTATTTAAAATGTTATTTCAAATGTAAATGACCTGAATACGACAGTCCAAGTATATACACTGATATTTGAACACATGAATTACAGTAGAAATATTTGAAGTGATAGCATTTTTGAAACAAAGGAGAGACTAGATTATCAGAAGAACAAAAACTGAGGGAAGTTTACTGAGTACCATCAGATACAAAGCTGTTAAAAGAAATAAATTAGAGTTTGATGTGGCCCCATTACTGTGTTTTGAGTAAGAAAGAAAGGCATTTTCCACGTAGCTAGCACGGCAACTGAAGTGTTTAAAATAGCACTTTGTACCATCAGGGTTCATGTATAGTATAAGCAGCTTAATTATAAAAGGGGAAATGAGTAGAATAAAATAGCAGGACTCCTTTTTTTTTTTCTTTCTATTTTCCTCCTTTGTACACAAAAAGTAGAAAATTATACACACCTTAAAAAAAAAAAAAGACTGAAAAAGAAAGAAGAAAAAAAAGCACAATAATCTCTAAACACCTGTTTCTGTGATAGAACATTTTGTCCTAAGAATGATGATGTTCTGCTTCTCATCTCTTACTTAAAACTCAGACGCTCTAAAGACATGACCACCCTGAATTCCACAAAAAAAATATCATGTCTAGTTTCATTCTTCTGTATACAGCTTTCTGGTTTTCCCAGCACCATTTATTGAAGAGACTGTCTTTTTACCACTGTATATTTTTTCCTGCTTTGTCCAAGATTATTTGACCATAGAGTTGAGGGTCCATACTTGGGCTCTCTACTCTGTTCCACTGATCTGCATGTCTGTTTTGTGCCAGTACCATGCTGTCTTGGTGATCACAGCTTTGTAGTAAAGCTTGAAATCAGGTAATGTGATGCCCCCTGATTTGTGTGTGTATGTGTGTGTGTGTGTGTGTGTGTGTGTTTCAACATTTCCTTAGAAATTCAGGGTCTTTTCTGGTTCCATGCAAATTTTAGGATTATTTATTCCAGCTCCATGAGATTGCTCTAGGCAATATAGACATTTTAACAATGTTTACTCTTCCAATCCAAGAGCATGGAATGGTCTTCCATCTTTTTGTGTCTTCTTCAATTTCTTTCATGAGTGCTCTGTAGTTCCTTGAGTACAGATCTTTTACCTCTTTGTTAGGTTTATTCTTAGGTATCTTATGGTTCTTGGTGCTATAGTAAATGGAATCAATTCTCTCATTTCCCTTTCTATTTTTTCATTGTTAGTGTATAAGAAAGCAACTGATTTCTGCACATTGATTTTTGTATCCTGCCTCATTACTGGATTGCTATATGAGTTCTTGTAGTTTGGGTTTGGAGTCTTCTGGGTCTTCTATATAAAGTATCATGTAATCTGTGAAGAAAGAGAGTTTGACTTCTTCATTGCCAATTTGAATACCTTTTATTTCTTTTTGTTTCCTGATTGCTGTTGCTAGGACTTATGGTACTATGTTGAACAAGAGTGGCATGTGTTGGAGAGGATGTAGAGAAAGGGGAACCCTCTTAACACTGTTGGTGGGAATGCAAGTTGGCATAGCCATTTTGGAAAACAGTGTGGAGATTCATTAAGAAATTAAAAATAGAACTACCTTATGACCCTGAAGTTGCACTACTGGGTATTTACCCCAAAGATACAGATGTAGTGAAAAGAAGGGCCATCTGCACCCCAGTGTTCATAACAGCAATGGCCCCAGTCACCAAACTGCAGAAGAACCAAGATGCCCTTCAACAGATGAATGGATAAAGAAGATATGGTCCATATATACAATGGAGTATTATGCCTCCATCAGAAGAGATGAATACCCAACTTTTGTATCAACATGGAACGGGACTGGAAGAGATTATGCTGAGTGAAATAAGTCAAGCAGAGAGAGTCAGGTATCATATGGTTTCACTTACTTGTGGAGCATAAGGAATAACACAGAGGACATTGGGAAATGGAGAGGAGAAGTGAGTTGGGGGAAATCAGAGGGGGAGAAAAACCATGAAAGACTGTGGACTCTGAGAGACAAACTGAGGGTTTTGGAGGGGAGGAGGGTGAAGTGTTGGGTGAGCCTGGTGGTGGGTATTACGGAGGGCATGTATTGCATGGAGCATTGGGTGTGGTGCATAAACAATGAATTCTGGAACACTGAAAAGAAATAAAATAAAATTAAAATTAAAAAAAGAAACCTCGGGACACCTGGGTGGCTCAGTTGGTTGGACTACTGCCTTCGGCTCAGGTCATGATCCTGGAGTCCCGGGATAGAGTCCCTCATCGGACTCCCAGCTCCATGGGGAGTCTGCTTCTCCCTCTGACCTTCTCCTCGTTCACACTCTCTCTCACTGTCTCTCTCTCAAGTAAATACATAAAATCTTTAAAAAAAAAAAACCTCATGTCTTTTTGCAAGTAAATTGCTATATTTTTGATGTATTTCTATATTAAAAATTTTAATATGCATAAAATTAGAGTTGTATCTCCCTTCTGTCCTTTTATGAGAACTTTAGCTTTAAGTCTTTGATCTCAAACATTTTCCTCTCCCACAACCTCTGTTATTTTATTGCATGAAAATCAACAATGTCAGCATCTTTACAAATGGATGTAAATCATGATAAGGGAAATCCCTATTGTATGTTTAAAAATAGTTTTTTAAAATGAAATGTTAATAAATGCAAATATGTTCATTTTTCCCCAACATTAAAAACATCATGACTCCTTCATATCCTGTAGTAAAAAAAATCCCATTTTTTTCTTTTCTTTCCTTTCTTTTCTTTTCTTTCTTTTTATTTTCTTTCCTTCCTCCCTTCCTTCCTTCTTTTCTCTCTCCCTCTCTCTCTCCTTCCTTCCTTCCTTCTGAGAGAGCAAGAGCAAGAACAAACAGGGAAGAGGGAAGGGGAAAGAGACAGGGTGAGAGAGAATCTTAAGCAGGCTCCACATTCAGGACAGAGCCTGACATGGGGCTGGAGTGCACAACCCTGAGATCACTTGCTGTTTAAGTACCTTAGATAATTTAATCAACAGTTTGTGAATTCTCTTTTCTACCTCTGTAAAATGATAATAGAATCAAATTCATCATGTTAAGGTAAGGGTTAAAAACTATATATGTAAAGTGCTTAGGTGAGTGTTGGTTTTTTAGGAGATGCTAGTTGACTGATTATTCCCTTCTTTTATTTATTTATTATTAATTTATTTTTTTTAATTTTTAAAATTTTATTATTTAGTTATATTTTAATAAATTTATATTATTTATTTATTTATTTGACAGACAGAGATCACATGTAGGCAGAGAGGCAGTCCCCGCTGAGCAGAGAGCCCAATGCGGGGCTCTATCCCAGGACTCTGGGATCATGACCTGAGCCGAAGGCAGAGGCTTTAACCCACTGTGTCACCCAGGCACCCCTGATTATTTCCTTCTTGAGAATAAGAAGCATGTTTTATTAATTACTGCATACTTGATACTCTCCTTGGCATAGAGTTGGTACATGATAAATATTGATTGAATATTGGCTTGATGATATTTTGTCACTAGCTTGTTGCATTACTAGAGGCTAGACACCAGAGACACCTGGATGTTTGCTGTTTGAACTCCTTTAACCCATTTGATTTTATGTTATGCTGAGTTGAGTTTCATAACATCTCATACTGTGAGTGAGTCAAGGTTTATGCCAAGATCTACAATGTCAAAACACTGTTGCTCTTTTCAATTCCAATATTACACTAGCTTTTCTGACCTGAATTTAAAACAAACAGCAGAAAAGAAAATACCTAAAGAGCTCAGATATTCTGAATCCCTCTGCAAATAGCTTTTGTATCTTTCAATACCTGGAGCGAACCAAAGTGAAAACCTTTTAGAAAATTGTATGCACTTTTCCAGCGCCGTGGAAAAACTTTGAGTGGTGCCCACATCATAGAATATAAAGGGAGAAGTATAAAGTGGCTCTTCCATTTACTAGAATGTGTAAATGGGCTTGACTGTAGATTAGGTACCACTAGGGATTTATAAACTAGAACGATAAATTAGAAATATATGCAAACAATGCAATTAAATCAATGGGTTGCCATTCTGGGAGGTAAGGCATATCAAGATTTCATTTGCCTACCTTCCTTCTGAGCTCCCCTCTTTATTCCTACCTTGAAAATCTTAATGCTGCACTCTTGCATTTTCTTTGCCTTTTTATGTTTTGAATTGCTTTACCACAGAGAATTTCCCTCTCTTTAGGAAATGACTTGGTTACTCAAAGGCAATGGTAAAATAGAAACATTTTAC
Organism: Mustela lutreola; assembly: GCF_030435805.1. Lineage (NCBI taxonomy): Eukaryota > Metazoa > Chordata > Mammalia > Carnivora > Mustelidae > Mustela > Mustela lutreola. Next base: position 265,577,957 of record NC_081290.1, read on the forward strand.
CAGCAGTTTGTCCATAATATTTTGAATCCTGAGATATGAATTATGCATATATGTATCTGCGCATGAGTATATGTGTGTGTGTTTATGTACACATACATACCCACATATACATAAAAGTCTGTGTGTTTATGTTGTATGATATATATATAGATAGATAGATAGATATAGATATCTATATATATATGTTTTGACCTGAATTTTGCATTAACTACAGATTTTCTTTTCTGTGTCACAGCTCATAGTTTGTCATAAAGTATGTATGAATATTCTTGTTGTAAAATAGAATTGTGCTTGGGCAACACTGTGGTGAGACTACAGTTAGCACATCTCTCATCACTGTCCATCTGGCACTGATGCATTGAAATATCTATTGTGATGTTTAGGGAAATAATTTAACTTAAAATCACCCTAATCATTATACATTTATGCACCTTTGGGGAAATAAGACCACCAGTATTTTACAATTCTTGCCTGTTTTGGAGAATGCTTCTCTTGACCTTTGGCTATACTGACTGGTAAATATGCTTCCACTTTTCATGTTAATCACTTCCAGTGTTTATCTTTCAAGGTCCTAAAAGGAAAAAGAAAAAAACAACAAAAGTAACTGAAAAGGATTTGTTCTGTTTTTGTGCACTCATTGAGTTTATGTCCCTTCTCACCACCCTTTGTAGACTTCTCCCATTCTCCTTCTGTCTTTATTTATAGGCAAGCATAGTGAAAGAATCAATAAGCCTATTCACTAGCATCAGACTGCCTGGGTTTGAATCTTAATTCTATCAGTTTTTTGCCTTTTTTCTCAATATTGTGATTTAATCCATCAATCAGAATATTAATACCATTTACCTCATGAGAACATTAGAAATATATGCAAACATGTAGTTACATGTTAGAAATATATGCAAACATGTAGTTACATGTTCACTGAATTTAGAACAGACCTATTTCATAGTCTGGACACAGCATTAGTACTGTTAACATTAGTCTTATTTATCCCTTTTTAACTTGAATTACTCTCTCATTTAAGAAAGGCCTAGGACAGACTACTTAATCATGTATAAGAGAAAAAATACATAAGCATAACTGGATCACAGGCTTCTTAACACAAGTGATATAAAATAAACGTAAGATAAACAAAATATGTTTTTGTTTGGTGAGCATTCAACCAGCCTTGACAATTGGGAATATTGCTTAACCATATTAGGGGGAAAAAGAAAAAAAAAATCCCATTATGACAAAATAAGTCTTTGCTAGATATTTAAATATAAAAATGCAAACATTAAAGAACTAGAAAATACAGAAAGAGATCGAGTTATTTAATTAAATGGTGGTGAAGTCTTTTCCAAACATACATGAAAAGTTCAAAAAGTATTTGCAAGTTTGACTACATTAAACATAAATCATCTGATTGTAAAATTAATTACAAAGATAAAAGGCTAAAACTGGAGGAGGCAGCAAATATACAGAGAAAATATTTTTCATATATGAAAGCTCTTTTTTAAAAAAGCTGAAAATCCCAATAGATAAATAGACACAAATAAATTAGTCTATTATCAAAGAAGATATAAAAAAATAGTAAGCCAATGAAAGCATTCCCAACATCACCAATAATAAAAAAAATGGCAATTATATCTCTGAAATAGTATTTTTCCAAATCAGACTGACAAAGCTTTTCTTTTATGTGAATTTTTTAAAATCTAGTTTTAGCAATAATATGGATTTGTACATGGTGCTTTCATATTCTGTTTTTGAGAATCTAAATAGATAAAACCTTTGGAAGGGTAATTTAGCAACATATCAGAAAATTGAAGAATTTATATCCTTTCAAATGAACAAATGTTTTTTGTGAATTTATTACAAGAAACTAATTAGAGATATGCACACAGTGGTGGCTAAAGCATGTACATCATAGCGCTGTTGATAATAAAATTTAAGAATGACAAATATCCAACAATAGATAATTAGTTCAATAAATAAATCTTTTGATGAATCCATTAAAATAATGATGTAAGTAGGATAATATTGGCAAGTGAAAATGTCCACAAAAGGGAGAAAGTATGTTGTAAACAGGTATGTATCAAGTGATTCTAAGTTAGTACAAGTAAATAAAGATAGGCACAGACTGGCAGAGTAGAAACTGCATATAACAAGCAGCAGATGTATTGGTAATATTTGTTTAATTTCTTTTTGAATTCTTTGGTTTAAATTTTTCTCCTAGAATCAATATTTATTATTTCAAAATCAGAATTTTCAAAAGTCCATGTTTGTCATATTTGCCCTAAAAGTGGTAGGTAATTTAATACATGAGGTAATAAGTTGGTATGTAGGCCAGGAACTTAAGGGTTAATAATAATTCTACAACTTATTAGCATGCAGAACTTAACATATCTGAACTCCAATCATAAAATTAACCCTAAATTTTCAAATGCCTTGCATAAAATATATCTGCTCATTCACTCCTCCCTTCTTTTATTTACACAGTAAATTAATCACCTCTGTAATATTTATCCATAGACAATAAATCTTTATACATATTGCCCCATGTACAATGGGCTTGGTGAGCACCATGTACTATGTGTTCTAAAGCTTGCTGAAGAAAAAATTACACATATTTGTAGTATCATAAAATTCAAATAAGATGGTTTGTAAGGTTGCCTACGCTTTTTGTGCTCTTATGTTGCCCTCCGTCATTTATTTTTGACAGAATTTCACCTGGGAAAACCTGTCATTTCTTTGATGAATTTTTACTCTTTAATCTATGCCATTTCAGAAATGATATTTGTTTGTGTGTATATATGTTATTTACATATGTTTGCATATATATATGCAAATATATATATATATATTTTTTTATTTACTCCAGATTGAACAGACACAGTTGACATATACCATATCTATTTCTGAATATTTCTAAGAATTTCAACTGAAATATTCATACTAAGCAAGACTTTATAAAAGATGATTTAGCTAAACAGAGTTCCTTCTGAATTCTTTTTAGAAAGAAGAATGTATTTAAATGAAGATTTTTAGATTTGAATGACTTTAGCCAGCCACAAAGATGTATTCCTTTTTTTTTTTTTTTTTGAGAGAGAGAGAGAGAGTGTGAGTGTATGTGGTGGGGGGGGTGTTGGGGCATGGGGGAGGGGTAGAGGGAGAGAGAGAATTTTTTTTTAAAGATTTTTATTTTATTTTTAAATTTAATTTTATTTTTTCAGTGTTCAAGATTCATTGTTTATGCACCATACCCAGTGCTCCATGCAATATGTGCCCTCCTTAATACCTACCACCAGGCCCACCCAACCCTCCAACCCCTCCCTTCCAAAGCCCTCAGTTTATTTCTGAGTCCACAGTCTCTCATGATTCATCTCCCCCTCTAATTCCCCCAAATTCACTTTTCCTTTCCTTCTCTCAATGTCCTCTGTGTTATTCCTTATGCTCTGCAAGTGAAACCATATGATAATTGACTTTCTCTGCTTGTCTTATTTCATTCAGCATAATCTCCACCAGTCCTGTCCATGTAGATACAAAAGTTATTTATTTGACAGAGAGAGCGCGCAGGCGTGCGAGCACAGCAGGGGGAACAGCAGGCAGAGGGAAAGGGAGAAGCAAAGTGCATGTAAAAAATAAAATAGAGGGGCACCTGGGTGGCTCAGAAGGTTAAATGTCTGCCTTCTGCTTAGACCCCAGGATTCTGGGATCAGGTCCCACATGGGGCTCCTTGCTCAGCAGGAAGGCTGCTTCTCCCTCTGTCTGTTCTGCCAGCAGCAGCCCCTGCTTGCTCGCTCTCTCTCTCTCTCTCTCTCTCTCTGAGACAAATAAATAAATAAAATCTTTAAAAATAAAATAAAATAAATGCTATCATGTTAAACATTTCATAATATTTTTTTCCAAGTATACCTATACACACAGACTAGATTATTTAATCTATGCATGTAGCTTTCAATCTTTGGTTACACCCTCTATATGGGCTTACCAGGAAAGGAATTTACCTGTGTCCATGCTGCTCCATTCCTAGAAAAACGGTTCACTATTACACACCTCCAGATGTAAGGAAAGACCACATATGTGTTCCTTCTGTTAAAAAATGATCATAATGTCCCCTGCCATGTTTTCCTCTGTTGACAATTTTTAAATTGCTGAATGAAAATTAACAAAAATATATGAATTCCAATAAGGTCCTTAAAAACTACTCTTTATTTATTTTTTTAAAAGATTTTATTTATTTATTTGACAGAGAGAAAGAAATCACACAAAGGCGGAGAGGCAGGCAGAGAGAGAGGGAGAAACAGGCTCCCTGCTGAGCAGAGGGCCTGATGGGGGGGCTGGATCCCTGAGATCATGATCTGAGCCGCAGGCAGAGGCTTACGCCACTGAGCCACCCAGGTGCCCCCAAAACTACTCTTTAATGATGATCCTTCTTGACAAAAATCTTCAGTGGTTCCTGGCTTCTATGTGAGCTCCAAATCCTTAGCTCTTAGATCGGCTTCATACACTCTGATCTTAATTTCTGAGCTATCACCCTCCACAGACTGAAGCATGAATTTGGCATCTTTGATTCTGAACCCTTGGCTTCTGTTCTCAACCTCTCTCTCAGGAATTTTCCAAGTCAATGAGTTTTCCTCCTTCTCAACAGTTTACTCCCACTAAACCCAGACTTGCATCATTGGTTCTCTGACTCCTGTTATAGGCTTTTGCCTTATATCCTGTATTATTTCCTTAACAACTAATATTCAGTTGCTAAGCTGAACTTAAACTTCCCTCTTATTCATGGCTTTTTTTCCTTCTTTAGAATGTAGTCCAAATAGTGTGTGATTCATTAAAGACTATCAACGGGTCGGGCTGTAGACTCCTTCTTTGTGTATCTAGAGCGAAACAATCAGGTTCTGATGCTCCTGTAGTGTGTGCAAAATTATAGCAGCATGTCTTTTCTGAATTACTCATTTGTTTCACACTGTCACCCTCTCCTGTTTTGTATAAATGCATGAATACTCTCCTTGTCTAGAGTCTAGGCTCTTTGATGGCAGGAAACTTACCTTATACTTCTTACAGTGAAATTCCTCCAGTTCTTTTAGTAGTTACATAAATACATGTATACACACATACAGTAGTGTATACCCGTAATGGCTTACTCATTTCTCCTACTCACCAGTCTTGTAAAATACAAAAATGTAAGGGGAAAATAGAAAGTCAATAACTTTAAAGCACTGTGGAGTAAAAATGGGCAAATATGGCGTATAAACAGAATTCGCGTTCTACTGTCTTCTGTTATTTATAAGCTCAGTAACCTTGTGCAAATTATTATAGTAAATATCATTTTGATCAGTGACAAGGAGGCCGTGGTCTCTAACTAAAAGGCATGGTTAAGATTAAATAATAATGTGTGTTGTCACCATGAAAATCTATTTCAAGTATTCCTTGATTATGTCAGAGCCTCAACTTTCTAGTCTATAAAACAGGCATCATAGATATGATATGTATTTCACACTGATATGTGAAAGAGAAAACTAGAGGGGCGCCTGGGTGGCTCAGTCCTTAAGCGTCTGCCTTCGGCTCAGGTCATGATCCCAGCGTCCTGGATCCAGCCCTGCATCAGGCTCCCTGCTCAGCGGGAAGCCGGCTTCTCTCTCTCCCCTACACTCCTTGCTGGTGTTCCATCTCTTGCAGTCTCTTTCTCTGTCAAATAAATTAAAAAAAAAAAAAAAAAAAAAAAAAAAAAAAGAACTTTATTTTAAAAAAAAGAAAGAAAAGAGAAAAAGAGAAGACTAGAATAATGTATACGATGCCTTTGCCCTTAGAAGAGTCCCTGTTAAAATGAAGGTTTTTCATAAAACTTAGCTCATTCTTCCTGCATAGCAAAATCTTTAATCATTTTTATATCACAATGCCAGACAGGTATTACAGCTAAATTAGTTTAATTGTATAGTTCCACCCACCCCCACAAAGTCTAGTGGACTATTTTTTCATTACAAAGGTCTAAATAAGGTTATTATTGAAACTTCCTGGTAAAGATAATATTTTACTTACTTGTAAAGTAGACACCTAACAGAATGAAATTATGCCTGGTTTGCCACCAAAATACCCACATGTAGAACAGTGTGAAAATGAGTAATTCTGTTCATACTTTTATTTATATATATATATATTATATAAGTATAATATATATATAAAATTTATATATATATATATATATATATATAATTCTTAAATTATATTTACAAAACATCTCCTAAACATATTCATTAGAAAAAAATATTTGGAGAATAACCGTTATAAAATGTCAATTCTGGATGTCAAATCATTTCACCATAAATTTCAGGGCCCTAATTTTGTGACTTTTCAGTTGTTCTTGAATGTTACTCACAAATCTCTGAAATGGGAAATTTTATTATGTTTATAATGATAGAAATATTTATTTCAGTACTATCCCAACCTTAAAAAAAAATCTATCTGTATTCATAGAACCAGAATCTTTAATGTTGGAAGGAATATTTGTGTTCTTTTTATCTAATTCCTTTATTTTACAGTTGACAAAACTGAAATTCAGGTAGATTTAGTATCTTTCTCAAGGTCATTCAGGTAGCAGATTTTACATTAGTTTTTAGGGTTTTTTTTTTTTCCATATTTTATTTCCTCACTTAATAATATCTGGAAATTTTAAAAGGATGTTTAAAGATAAAATACCAATATATAATAACAACAAAAATACCTAACTGTCACTATAGGATTAATAGAAACCTATTATAAGGAGAGCTGTCTTAATTGAATGGACTATATTACAAAATGTACCTAGGCATGAAGTAAGAAATTTCTACTAATTTTGCAAGCATTTATAGCTGTTTATTTTAAAGTCAATCTTGATCCAGGTAGGGTCTCAATCAAATAGTGATAATAACCTACCTCACAGAGAACCAATGGAGAACCCCCACACACACACACAATACACACCCTACACACATATGCATGGGTGCACCTGCACCACTGCACCTGTCCACACCATGCAGGAAATAAAGAATTAAGTTAGCCATGACTGAGAGCTGTGGTCTTCATAATAATGTCTTCCATGCATGTGTAAAGTGTATGAGAAGTCTATTGCCTTCATAATAGATTGAGTCAGAGGTACCTAGGATTCAAGCCATTATGTTTTCAAAATCCCTGCTTTTCCCATTATACAGCACTCCCCCAGTAAATAAATGAGCATGAGCCCGAAGGACACTCCTCCATTGTCTTTTACTACTTTGGGTTTTGTGTATTTCTTCTCCCATATTCCATCTCCATTGGTGGTTTACATGCTGTGTTTCAAGGAGTTCCTTACAACTCTCATTAAACTGACTTTAGCAGCAACCGTATTTCTACCTCATCCCTTCCCAACAAACGCTGACTCTGCTTTATAGAACAGATAAAAAGAAAGATGAAATAAAAATTGTGTTGTTTTAAAAATGAGTAACAGGACTTAACGATTAGGCTCAAGGCAAATCCCCTAGTAGCAAATCCCAAAGTCTAGCACCAAGAGGAAAGAGCTGCCACTGCCCATAGGCTGAGAACAGTTTCCCTTTGCTCTGTCACCACTTCGTCAAGAATGTGGCTCTGCAACTGGGGTTCCTATCCTCAGAGAAAGAAAACTTCTGGCCCTTCTCTTTCTCTGGCCCCATGATCTGTGTGATAATAACCCATGATTATCATAGGCCCCATGATTGTGTCCAGCTATAGGGATGCTGGAAAAGGGGGAGTGCCCATTTCTCAGTGTGGGTGAGGAGATGGTCTTGCCAACCAACAGGATTCTGGTGATGCGGAACTTCCTACCCACAGACTGGCTGTCAGGTGTGAGCAACCATACTGAGTGAAAATGTTTACTCCATATGTTATTAATTATTAATTATTATTTTCAATTTTCTACAGACTAAAATATATTTTCTTTCTTCCTTTCTTCTTTCCTTCCTTCCTCCCTCCCTCCTCCCTCTCTTCCTCCCTTTTTCTTTTTCTCTTTCTTTTTTAATGGGCTCCACACCCAGCATGGAACCTGATATGAAGTTTGAACTCACCACCATGAGATCAATACCTGAACCACCCAGACACCCCTAAAATGTATTTTCTCTGAAATATTTTTAAAATAGAGAAAATTATAGAAATTAACGTAACAAACACCCCATTCCCAACCTACTCAACTTCATCACAACTTAATCATTTGCCTCTTTTTTCTCCCTTGGGAAACAGAACATGAAAGATAGTATTAAGTTCCTGCTTGGAACTTGTTAATTGGCCCATTCTTTTCCATTCTTTCTCTTTCCCTTTTATTAATGTTCATAAATGCCATTATCAGGGAAGTTTTTCTACTTTTATTGCATGTACGGGCCAGACCAACAATAGAAGGAAGCAGGGGGCCAAATGACCACATGGCCTTCTTGGACTGTCAATCCCCATACCTATTTCCATAAAAGAAAAAAATGAACTCTCTTGCGTAGGGTACCACAATTCTGAATTGATACAAAGTAGATATTTGACTTTAATAGATATTTATAAAGTGTCTGTAAAATTTTCATTCCCCTCATGTAGCTTAAGAGTGTTCTCCTTATGGGGCACCTGGGTGGCTCAGTGGGTTAAAGCCTCTGCCTTTAGCTCAGGTCATGATCCCAGAGTCCTGGGATTGGGCCCCACGTCCGGCTCTCTGCTTGGCAGGGGGCCTGCTTCATCCTCTCTCTGCCTGCCTCTCTGCCTACTTGTGATCTCTGTCTGTCAAATAAATAAAATCTTTGAAAAAAAAAAAAAAAAGAGTGTTCTCCTTACTATATACTTCCTTGTCAACATTTAATGTTGTCAGACTTTTAATTTTTCTGGACTGATAGATATGAAATAATATTCTATTTTTTCTCAATGTTCTCTCTTTGGTTACTGGTGTGGTTAAGCACTTTTTTTTCTAGTCTTTATTCTCTAGATGATTTACTTGGCTTATGAATTGCCTAGCTATAATCTGTCCACTGAAGATGAGCTGTGTGTCTTTTCAGTGTATGTTTTTAAGGCATACGTATTGTGATTTTGTATAAGAAAGTCAGTTTCTACCTGTAATGTAGAAAATATTTTCCTTTACCATCTTGCTTCTGTATATATTTCCCTACATCTTATTAATTTTAAAAATTTGATATATATAAACATGTGTATACATTTATGCACATGTATATCTTCCCATTTATGAGTATGTATACCCATATGTGTGTGTGTGTATGTATTTATAAATGTTTTAAAGCATAATTATTTTTATTTAGGCATGTAATTTCCCAGAATATTGGTTTGTGTGTGACTTGAGGTAGTATCGCAGCTGGTGTGATGACACGAGCAGGGTGGAGAGGGTAAGAGAATGGAGAGAGAATAAGACTTGTAAAGAAATAAGGACAGGAGGGACACAGTGGATGATGTCCAAGCAGTGCCAATTTTATTCAAGGCTGTGAGGCATTATATAGTTAACAGAAACAATTATAAGGAAGTATCTATTTTTGGTTGATTGCTCATACACACATAACAGTCACATAAAACCCCTTAAGCTTTTACGAAACCCATTTCCCAAGAGCTGGTAGCGGATCTTGTGCCGCCAGTAACTTTTGCCTGCTGAGCTAATCTTGAACTAGCAATCCATGAGTTTACAATGGTGCAATTTATAATCCATGCAAGTACAGGGGAATCTTATAACAGTTAAATGTATAACGCAGTTTTGCCTCTTAATACATGCAGGTAGTCACGTCGGCGAGTCTTAGGGTCCATAGCTCAGGCTCTTTCTCAAGCGCAGCTCAGCTGATACTCAGGAGGCATGAGTGAGCTCAGGCTTTTTCTCAAGCGCAGCTCAACTGTATTCAGGAGGCACGAGTCAGGGCCTGGTTTGATCCCTTACCTCTAGCTGGGTCCATGGCTGCCTACAAGGTAGCATTAAATACATTTATTTCAAAAGCCTGTTTCTCATAGTACCATTTATTGAATAGTTTACCTATACCTCTGAATCTGCTATATATCTAATTTAAATATGTTAGTGGAGTTGTTTTGGAACTTGCCACCAAAATGGTTTATTTATCTGTTTTGACACTAATATTGGTTGGCTTAATTCCTGTAGATTTAAAATAAAATTGATATTTAACAATTATAGAGATTTTATCCCAAAATTATTTTCATGATAAATTTCATTAAGAAATTATTTATTTATTTATTTATTTATGAGAGAGTGAGTGAGGGGGCACTAGCAGAGAGCAGCAGAAGGAGAGGGAGAAGCAGGCTCTCTGTTGAGCAGGGAGCCCAGCATAATGTGGAGCTCAATCCCATGACCCTGGGATCATGGCCTGAGCCCAAGGCAGAGGCTTAACTCACTGAGCTACTCAGGTACCCCAGGAAAGTTATTTTATATGCAGTAACTTGTAAAGTTTATATGCCAGTTACAAAATGGTACATAGAAGATTCATTTATTTTAAAGAACATAGAACCAAAATTTATAAAGAACTATCAAGAAAAACCTATTCTGAAATAAACTTACTCACCAAGAGAAGTAATGATTCGTGTTTTAAAGAATGTTAAGCAAAAAGGAAGGAATGAGACTTGAAAGAAATTTTTGTTGCTGTTTTGAGGAGGAGATAGGACCAGCGAGCAAGTAAGGTAAATAAGGAGCAATTCCAGACAAATGCTAGATATGGGGATTTTTATGGCTTTTTGATGAGTGTGGGGTTTATACAGAGACTCTGTAGTAGAAAGGATTTCAGAGGAGGTAATTGGAGCTTATGATGGAATGCTAGTCGCTGTCTATCTATCATCGGTCATTCAATGAATGTCTGCTTGCAATCTTACATGAGTATCTTTGAATGGCACTAAAAAGACTCACTGAACTTTGAGGCAAAATAGAGGATTCTCATCATATGTGACATACTTATAGAATATACTTATCCTTACATTGACAAATTCCATAACTTTTTGGAAATTAGAGGTGTCCAGGGGATGAAGTCAAGACTGCAACATCATCCTCTTACTGAAGAAAGCCTTTGTGGTAGTGATAGCAATTGTGGGTGATTTGGGATGTGGTTTTGCGGGTAACTTAAAAGTTTTTATTGGAAACATGTATATATTTATTTTTGCAACCCAAAAGTGATCTATTGATGCTTTCATTGGCTAAGACCTTTATGTAAACTTGTATATGCCACTGTCTTACTATTCCTACCTTCCTAAGTACTATTCCTTACCTTCTTCTGTTGTAAGAGGGACACTATCTTCCTGAGTAGACAGATGATTTTATGAATTTTTGGCCATTATTAGGTATTTGTTTAGGAGAACACAATATACAACTGAAATATTAATGATGAATGTGTGTTTAGAAATTTTATTAAAATAATTTTTTAGTTTATTGCTTTTGTTTAACTAATCCTTTCATGTAGATTAAAGAGTCAAATAGTAAAAATTGTCAGACTTATAAAGAGAAAAGTAAAAGCCCTTATTCCACGATTCCCTATCCTTAATCCCATTCCCCCATGCTGCTTCTTGATTTTTTGGATTTAGATATTATATATTGTGATGGTTAGTTTTATGCATCAATTTGGTTAGGCTACGGTACCCTTATATTTGGTCAAATGTTATTTTAGATGTTTCTGTGAAACATTTGTTAGGTGAGGTTAACATTTAAAGCAACAGACTTTGAGTAAAGCAGATCATTCTCCATGATATATGTGGATTTCTTTCTATCAGTTGAAGGCCTTTGATCTGCAACTCTTCCTTGGGTCTCTAGCTTGCTGGCCTACCCTACAAATTTTGGACTTGCCAGACCTCAACATTTATATGAGTTACTCCCTTCAAATTAATTTCTTTCTCTCTCCACCACCCCCATCTCTCTATATCTATTTATGCACATATATACCCATCCCACTTATTTTGTGTCTCTGGAAAATTCCAACTAACACATATCTTGACTTCCAAATTTAGAAAATTAATCTCTAGCTTTTCCTTCTTTCCACCATCTCTTTTCTCCTCATCTTTGTAATATAATCACATCCTAATTTTTACTTAAACCCATATTTTTCACAAATGCATTTTTAGGACTACATAGTTATTGTTCACAGCTGTACCACATAATGAACCATAAACATGTCTTCATTGTAATACAACATTTTGTTTCTCCTGGTGTTAATCACTGCCTCAGTTCTTTGCTTGCTTATCATTTTTTTCTACAATTTTTTCAGATTCTATTTATTTATTTATTTATTTAGTCAGAGAGAGAAGGAGAGAGAGAGAGAGCACACACGCACAAGCAGGCAAAATGGCAAACAGAGGCAGAGAGAGAAGCAGGCTCCTCGCTGAGCAAGGATCCTGACGCGGGACTCGATCCCAGGACCCTGGGATCATGACCTGAGCTGAAGGCAGTGGCTTAACCCACTGAGCCACCAAGGTGTCCCGCTTCTAAATTTCTTATTAATGTCCTGGGACACTTCTCAATATGCTCATACACCATTGCCTCTGGAAACTGAATGTATTTACTACTGATTCTCTCCTCATTGCCAATATAGTACTCACATTTTCCCTGCAAATCTGCATTTCTGGCTAACAATTCTAGGTCTGGGCTAGGTACAAGTGATTCTTTAAGTCCAAGGCATTTGATCATGTTCTAGATGCAAGAGGGCACTGGTGAGACAGAATTCCAGCTATACAGGTTCTGTTGTAAGAGGGACACTATATTTCACATGGCTGGGGATTTCCACAAAACTGAGAGGGGCCTCAATTTCTGAGTGGCCAGATTGAATTGTAAATGGCCGCTGTATCCTGACATGGACTGATATTTAGGAAACTACTTGGCCTTGATTGTCAACTGCATTCATTCATCAAGATGCATATACAGATGCAGCTTAGATAAGTGAAAAGAAATTGGGAAGTTAGATTTTAATCCCATCTCTAATATTTATAGAGTAGAGATTGATCTAAATCGGTGTACATAATGGAAGATTGCTATTTCTAATGAAAGTCAAGGTCAGGTTTTAATTTTCACTCAGAAAGTCACCAGTTAGATAATTTTTTTAAATTATCAGTATTTTACAAGCTTTTCGCTGAAGGTTATATCTCAAAAAGTGGGGGCAAACTCTCCAAGAATATCTTGAGATAGTGGATTTTCAGGGTTTTATCTTCAATCCCAGTAAGATGTGGAAAGGGGAAATATTTTGACAAAATGAAGGAAATAATGTGGAGAATGGAATTAAAAGACTACTTTTTTTAGTATTCAAACTGAATGAGTTTTCAAAGCTTTGAGTTGAGTGTTATCAGATTTCAAAATATACATCCATCCTAATGTACCCACCCACATTTTTAAGACATAGACTTAAATTTATCAGAGACTCCCATCTGTAAGGAAATAAATAAGATTTTTTTTTTAATGGAATAAGGAGAATAAATGAGATTTATTACCTTAAGGTAGGAATAGAGAAAATGTTTTGTTCTCTGAGGAATGAGTTTTTTATTTATTATGTGCACTTCATAAGTTTAAATTGTTTTAAATGTAATTATTTTTATGGGTAAAAAAGTTTTATTTCCTTATGATGTCAGCCGAAAGAACTATCTAAAAATCAGAATGGAATTTTTTTTGGCTTCATACTCATCTGTCCATTTTTTATTACAAAGTGTAATTTTAAGATTATACTTTATGTTTTTGGTAGAAAATAGAAAATTAGACATGTGTTGATTTCCTTCAAGTTACTGCCTAGTGATTTAAGAGTTAGATGTCAAATTGGAATTTTTCGCTCATGTTTTGAATACTGGATTGAAAAAATTGAATGCGAAGAGAAATCATATTTAGGAATTTAGTAAGGAAGTAATCATGTGCATACCACTCTTTTTCTTTGGAAAAACATGTAATGTGTTACAAGATAAAACAAGTTTGTTTGTTGTGAATATACCTCAAACTGAATTGTTTTAAAAAGAAAAATACCTTAATCACTAACAAAAACTGTAGAAATTGATTTATTGACTTGTAGCTTCCTTTATTCACCCAACAAATATTTTGAATTTCAATTATATATTGTGAGAACTGCGTACATGATATTCTGCTTGCTCTATTTTTATCTAATATTAGAATCAAAAACATAATCTATTATGTACTATAAGTCTAACTATCTCAGGTAATATTTTGAATAGGTGCTGTGTTTTTTTTTCCCCCCAAAGTAGAAATACCAGCTATCTTTTCTGCAAAGGCAAATAAACGTGTCTATAATAATCTGTCATAGGTTTGGTGTGCATTTGTATTCAATTTGGCAAGGAGAGTTCTGCGAACAGATACTACTTTCCTATACCTGGGATACAAATTCAGATTGAAAAAGGAGCATTGTGCAGTGATATTTTGTTAAATTCTAAGGTGATGAGGGCCATGTATTGCAAAAGAAGGCTGACTGTTAAAAAGGGATTGCCTGCACGGAAAAGATCTTTGAGACAGATACTCACATTCACTCACATATGTCAAAATATGACATAAGTCCTGCATTTTGTATTCACGGCATCTGTTCTTTGTCCTGGCCTAGAGGATGTCAAATTAGGTATAAATTCAAAAATGCTAATTTTATTGCTTCCTTTCAAAGCTAAATTTTCACGAATATATTCGACCGGTTTATACTCGCTTCCCCTTCACCTGATCATCAGTCCTCTTTATTCATGAAAAATAGGCTCGACTCTAAATATATATGTATACTCTTAATTTCCACTGCACTAAAGTACTGAACAGAGGTGTATTTGTACTTCTGATCGTGGCACGTTCATGATGGCAATGACCATAAGATCACAATGATGATGATGATGATAAAGAAAATGGTTTTTGATAACAGTGATTATCAGGATGATGATATTCTTTCTTTTTTCAAGTTTTTATTAAATTGCAGTTAGCTTACCTACAGTGTAATATTAGTTTGAGTGTTAGAACTTAGTGACTCATCACTTATATACAAATACCCCGTGCTCAACGATGATGTTATTTCTGAGAGCAGTTCCAAATTCTTACTCATTTCTGCACTGTTGGTTGTAGGGGAGCTGAAGAAAACCATTAGTTAATCAGACAATTATGGAGAATTAGTCTATCAGGAAGAGGACACTGTCATAAATATACTTTATAACCATTCTTTCCATTTTCACTGCCAGCATCAATCTCTCTACTCATTGATTCATTGATTCATCCATTCAATACACATTTAGTAGATACAACTAAGGTGCTGGAATGCCACAGAGAGGAAACACAGACATAGCTATTACCTTCATGGACCCTCAATCTAGTAGAATACATAGAGGTGAGTTCCATAAATCTAATTGAAAAAGTGCAACCATAGTAAGTGTCATGATTGAAAGTGACATAATGCTACTACAGCTTCTAAAAGAGGGTTTGATATAAATTATAAGCAAGAAATTAATGAGCCTTAGGAGTTAAGGCAAGACAGGAGAAAAAAGTATCCCAGGAACATCAGTCACGGGCAGCACAATATGAATATTAGTGGTCGAAAGGCATTTTGTCTGAACTAGAGAAAGCTAGGGGAATGAAGTTCACGGTAGAGCTCAAAAAGTAGAAAGGACCAAGCTGAGCCCTGTTCTCTTATGTTACATGAAAGGGAAAGTAATCAAATATTTTAAGTCAGAGGATGCCCTGATAAGATTTGCATTTTGAAAAGGTCACTCTGACTTGGCTGCTGTCTGAAGATAGGAAGGCAGCATACTTACTTGATAACAAGTTATAGAATTTAAGGGGAAAAAAAAGGGTAACCTGGTATCTGGCATGGCCAACTACTCTGTTTTTAATAAGAAATTAAAATCAGACACTTACAATAACTTTTATAATTAGTACCAGAACCTGATTTAAATCAAACCACATTTAGATTATTTATTCTAAATATTTTTTCAATGATACTCTGACCTGTATTTATTGGATATGACAACAACTGTTTGTTCTCTTAGATCAATTTCTGTCACCTTTAGCTTCACTGTTTCTTCTGGAGTTCCCATTAATTTTCAGTATTTCTCGCTTTTTCTTTTTCCTGCCGAACAAAAATACCATCTTGTCATTCTAAACTACAAAGAAATTTGTGATACCCTAAGTCTCTTCTTGCACATTTCTATGATGTAATAACTTATTCATAAACATATTATTTTTCTAATAAATTGCATGTTTTCTGAGGGTAGAGGCAATAATTTGATGTTTTCCTTCTAGTTCTGATTTGATGTCTCGTATGTAACAGATGTGTAAACAAGGATATACTTTGAAACTGCCAATATCCTTTATGAATATATTACATTGTATTACCATTTATTTCTGAAAAATTACTTTCTATATAAAGCATTTTCTCATTAAATAATAACAAAAATAAGTAACCATGGTTTTATTAGCAGACATTTCACCTAGTACTACGACTTACAAGGACAAATTGGAAAATCTTAGAGGGAAGAAGTAGAAACTATAGATTTACTAAGTCCTTCTAGAGGTTGGAAAGATCTGCCAACAGGGTTGCATATGTTTTTGACCATTTTGTAATTTTATAACACAGCCACAAAAACCCATTATTCTAAAAGCCAAAATAATTTTTTAAATGTCAGTAAATAAAAAATGCTACAAACCTACTTATGAGAATTTCCTCGTCACACTTAAAATATGACTCAGATTCCTTACTACCTGTTAAGTGATCATATG
The DNA here is from genome assembly GCF_030435805.1 of Mustela lutreola. Lineage (NCBI taxonomy): Eukaryota > Metazoa > Chordata > Mammalia > Carnivora > Mustelidae > Mustela > Mustela lutreola. Next base: position 265,594,611 of record NC_081290.1, read on the forward strand.
TGGTGAAGCCACGCATGGGACCCCCCATCTCATGTCCCTTTACTCTTCTGCCCTCAGTGACCATGCTTCTGCCACTAAGCTTTTTCTCAACTCTCCAAATAGTACAGGCTCACCTCAGCCTTGTGGCCTTTACACTAGACCTTCCCTGATGTCAAGGTCTGTTCCTATATAGCATCTTACATCTGATTTCTTCCCATCATTCAGATCTCAGCTGAAAGGCTGCTCAGGAAGAATTTCTCTGACCATGTCTCTACCACCACTCATTCTCTCTGTCACATTACACTGCTGTATATGCTCCTCAGGACGTCTCATTACTTGACATTATCATATGCATACATTTGCATGTTATCTGCCTTCTATAAATATGAGTTCCATGGAAACGGAAAATGTGTCTGTCTGGTTCACTATTTTAATTCTGGAAAACAGAATATCACCTGTCACCCAGGAAGTACTCAATGAACATTTGTTAGATAAGAAAATAACTCAATGAGTAGCTACCAAAATCATACCATTCTAAGGCTTCCTCTGGACTACCTCAAAGCAACTGTAGTTTCAGGATTCCAGATCTTTCTTGCATTGTCAGAATTCATAACATCTTATTTCTTTGTAATTTACTATTAGTGTGCTCCAGGAGAAATATGCAGAATTTTATGGCATTCCTTGTAAAGAAAACAACAACAAAAAAAATCTAAGAACTTGGAATAATTACTACTTTCTTTTGCTGGTAGTTAAATTTATATCAATATGCTTTAGAAAACTAAACTCTTAAGTAACCCATGTCTTTATATAATTACAAAGGGCACTATGAAAAACAATGTAAGTTCATATATTAGCAAGTCTAAAGGAAGAAGGATTGAGAGAGTCATTCAGAGAATAATTCAAACTACCTGCTATACTGGATTAAATTAACATATATTAGCTGTAATTGATAATGATAGTTTAAAAACAGTGGTGACATGATATTCTCTCAGAAATCAAATTAATTGTGACAATCTATTCATACTATTCTGATGATTTGGGTTTTCAAATAAACCCCATAGTTCTCTAGCTGGACAGACATCAGACACACTTCGAATAACCATTATATACTGTGCTTCATTAACAGAACAATAGCAAATGTTTATATAGCATTTATTATATCCCAGTTGCTGTTCTTATATGCACTTCACCTATCTTAACAAATTTAGTCTTTATGATAGCCATTCAGAATAACTGTTGTTATTCCCATTTAATAGACAAGACTAAGTAATGTGCTCAAGATGAAACTTGTCAGAGCCAACATGTGAACATAAGCAATGTGTCTAAAGGTCCACACTCTTGACCACTGTGTGATGCCATTTCTCATGCAATCCACTTCGTATGAAAAACAATTATGTGTGGGTCGAATAGAGTCCAATTTAGCTAGTGGAGCTGGAGAATTTTGAAGTCAGATGCAGAAAATCTGAACATTGAGAAATAGAGAACTTTTAAATGACTCAAAGAAATTTAACTGGATTCAAAGGGATTGTCTTAGCTCAGGTTGCTCTATAAAAGCACTGTGGAGTGGGTGGATTCTAGTCAACAGAAATATATTTCTCACAGCTCTGCAGGCTAGGAAGTCCATGACCAAGGCAGCAACAGATTCTGCTGTCTGGTGGGGTGTCCTGTGTATAAACATAAAAGAATGGAACAGGGAGCTCTCTGGAGTCTCATTTGTAAGGGCACTAATCTCATTCATGAGGGTTCCACCTCCAAAAGGTTCCACCTCCAAAAACCATTGCACTGGGGATTAGGTTTCAACATATGAATTTGGGGGGAGACAAATATAGACCTCATTAAGAGAATCAAATTTATACTCTTTTTAAAAATATTTTTATTTATTTATTTCACAGAGAGAGAGAGTGAGAGATCACAAGTAGGCAGAGAGGCAGGCAGAGAGAGAGGGGGAAAAAGGCTCCCTGCCGAGCAGAGAGCCCGATGCGAGTCTTGATCCGAGGACCCTGAGACCATGACCTGAGCTGAAGGCAGAGGCTTAACCTACTGAGCCACCCAGGTGCCCCAAATTTATACTCTCTTTGTCTCTCTCTCTCCAACTTTCTCTTTGCTAGGAATTTTAATCTTTTGGAATGTATCCAGGGTAGGAGGGCAGCTGGAAATGAGGAACATTATGAAATAAGGTGTACCAGTCCTTGATTCTATAATCTCTTAAACTGTGCTAATCTCCTATCTTTACCAAAGATTGGTTGATTCCTCCATACTCTGATTTATACCACATCCTTTCAAAAAATCACTGTATGTATATTCAAGTCAATAAGGTTAATTTCTGCTACTTACTATCAAGGAAATGAAATGATATCAGGGAAATAATTCCTGTTGTAATGATCTTCAGAACTGTTAGTTTAAGTCATGAATTGATAGTTGTGAAAAGGGTTAACTAGAAAATTCTACTTAAGCCATCTTTACAGGCCACCTAAATAATTTTGTGGTACCCAGTGCAAAATGAAAATGTAGGCCTCTTGTTCAGAATTATTTAAAGTTTCATATGATGACTGCCATGCTATGAAGGTTTTCATTCCCCCCAAATGCATATGTTAGATTATTAATGCCCAATATAGTGGTATGAAGAGATGCCACTTTGGAAAGAGATCAGGGTTCTGCCCACATGAATGGGGTTAGTGCCATTATAAAAGAGGTCCCAGAGAACTCTGTTGCCCCTTCCTCCCTGTAGGGGCATGAGAAGTCAACACCCTGAAATACGCCCTCACCCATTTTTGCTGGCTCCCTAATCTTGGAATCTGAGCCTCCAGAATTGTGAGAAATTATTTATAAACTACTCGGTCTCTGGTATGTTTTTATAGTAGCCTTAATTGAGCATTAAAAAAGTGTAGGGTTCTTCCCACATTGCATATCTGTGAAGCTGGCCCTTGCATATTTATTACAATGGACTTAAATTCAGGATATTCCTTAGGCATCCTTACACTTTTTAAAATACAATGTCATTATCAATATCTTCCTTCTTTCTTTATTATTAACAAAGAGATAAATTAAAAGAAATGTAATTCTAGTAATCCCAGGGCTGCTAGTGGCATTTACCATGGACAAACTATAATTCAACTAGAAAAAAATTAGTGTGTATTTTACTAACAATTAAGAGAAATGGAAATCTTCTAATTATTGGACTGAAGACAAATCTGTAGTATCATCTATAAAAAACTAGTAATATTTGTACCATGGAAATAATTTTTATTTTTATAAAGTTTATCCACTAGACTAATTGGATGCATCTCATTTATAACTATAAAGTAATGAGGATGAATAATGATAAAAGTATTTTTTTAATTTACAATTTCTCAATAATTAACTGTATGATCCTGAAAATGTAAAAATATTTTTGTATGTATTTTTAAAAAATATTTTGTTAATTAACTGATAGATTGAGAGAGAGGGCACAAGCAGTGGGAGGGCAGAACCAAAGGGGATAAGCAGGCTCCCTGATGAACAGGGAGCCCAAAGTGAGACTCTATATAGGACCCCAGCATCATGACCTGAGCTGAAGGCAGATTCTTAAACAACTGAGCCACCCGGTGCCTCATTTTTGTATGTCTTCTTTCTCATTTCTTAAGGAACTTCAATTTTTCTCCTTTTATCTCAGGGGGCAGTGGTGAGGATTAAATGTGAATTCTGTGAGAATTTGAGAAACACCATACAAATAAAGTAATTGCAATACTATTGCTCTTACTAGTATTATAATTATATTCTTATGTCACTTCCTAGCCCTTAAATACCCAAGATGGAGCCAGCAAACTACACTTGTGCTATCTGAAGTTTTGAAAGGAGTTTTAATTAAGTTAAAGAATTGGAGGGAAATTTTTTAAAAAACTAATTTCTAAATTCTAGATAATGTGACATATCTTTCTGACCAAAGATTGTGTTTTAATCATGTGGCCCTGTCAGTGGTATCTAGCATATTTTTAGGTGTATAGTACAAAGTAAAATCACTACAACTTTGTCTTATGTTACCTCCATAAAATTAAGACTTTAATTAATTATTTGAGAGAGAAAGAGAGTGAGAGAAAGAGAGAGCATGAGAGGGAGGAGGGTCGGAGGGAGAAGCAGGCTACCCATCAAGCGGGGTGCTTGATGTGGGACTCGATCCCGGAACCCTGGGATCATGACTTGAGTAGAAGGCCGACACTTACCCAACTGAGCCATCCAGGTATGGCTTCCTCCTCCGTCTCCCCTCTCCCCCGCCACCCTTATCTCACTTGAAGGTGAATCCTTTGACCAAGGGAATAGGATAATTTATCTTCAAATATTTATTAATTGCTTTTGACATATTATTTTAATATTCAAAGTACTTAAGAACTTTGAGTTCCACTTACTGAGCATGCTTTCTATTGCTACATTTTGATTTGCCATGCCTTTGCCATTTCTGTGCCTGCATTCCTTGAAACGACAGTTTAAGCCTCCTAATTTTTCAAAGTATCGGTAGTTATAAAAGAGCATTGCAGGTTCAGATTTTTCATATGTTCAGTTAACACCATTAGATACTGCCATGAAAGCAGGTGAACCAGCATAAATCATACAATCATACAGCTGGAAGAAAACTCCAAAGGTCACATAGTTAATTCTCTTGACTCCACATAGACTGCCTTGAAATTAACCTAGACAAATAGGTGTCTGTCTAGGAACTTAAAGGTCAAATGGCATCATGAATGCATGAACACTTCTAGCCAACTGGCGTAGAAGGTGATATTTTAGGTAATTTAAGTACAGAATCTTCATATTGGCTTAGTCATCTGAACATGGGAATGTTTCCATTTGGACAGTAGTGTAGATAGCAAAAGAAAGTAATTTGCAATCTAAAGATTTTGTTGAGACTGGAAAAAGGAGCTACATATGAAATGCCTGTATCCTTTATCTACTGCTATGTAGCAAACCACCACAAAACTTAATGACTTAAAATAATAATAACAATTTATCACCTGTGATTACCAAACTTGTGCAGGGTTCAGTGGAAATGGATCATCTCTACTCCCTACGGTGTTGACTGGAGAAGCTGACTTGAATTGCATGACACAAAATGGCCTCACTCGTATTTCTGGCACAGCAGAAATAGGATTGCTAGCATTAGTGTGGTATGCTGAAAATTTATGTCTTTCTGGCCTCTGCAGAAGAAGAATCCTAACTTTTTTACATGGAGACTTACTATCCAAAGGACAAAAACAGAAGATCCACACCTTTTAAGAACGAGGGATGCTACTCGTGGAGTGTCACAACTGCTGTATTTCATTGGTTAAGCAAGTCAAAGGGCCAATGGTCACTATTAAGAGAAGTAGAATATGTCTTCATGTGAGAAAGGCAAGGATGTACAGAGAAGGGTCAAATTTGTAGGAACAAATTTTGGTAAATCTACCATGATAAATCATACCCCCCTCAGGTGAAAAATATACCCAGCCCCTTGAACACCTCCCCAAACACATCTCACCATAGCCTACGACTTGAAGTCTGGTATCTTCTGATCTGCATCAGGACTGGCCTTAGATAGTGCTTCCTGGGTTCAAGTCCAGCTTCTCTGGAGGGCTGAGAATTTAAATGGCTGGTTATCTGCTCCTATTACTAATCATGAGACAGGGATAGGACAATAGAGACTCCCTTTTAAAGAGTAGAAGAATAGGAAACACATAGCAATCTGGGCTCCGTAGCTCTTCTGAAATCAAGCTCTTGCTTGTTCTTAGAGTCCTCTGTGTTTGCAGACGGGGAATGTTCTCTGAATATGATCCAGTTCTGGACTGTGATGCATTGTTCCATGGATAACCTTGACATGTGACTGCATCCTCTGAGCTCTCAGCTTTGTTCTCTGAGATGTCATTCCTTTATCATAAGAAATAACTATGTGTGGGGCACCTGGGGGGCTCAATCAGCTGAGCGTCCAACTCTTGATTTTGACTCAGATCATGATGTCAGGGTCATGAGATAGGGTCATAGAGTTCCGAGTCTGGCTCTGTGCTCCCTGGGGAATCTGCTGGAGATTCTCCCTCTCTCCCTCTTCTCTTCCCGGCTCCCGAGAGAGAGAGAGATAGAGAGAGAGGTAAGAAAGGAAGGAAGGAAGGAAGGAGAGAAAGAAGAAAGAAGAGAAAGGAAAGAAAGAAATATTTGCTGTGAAGTAGGCTTTCTTCCTGATATAAAACAGCCATGGACAGAAGCCCCTTTTCGTTATGAACTATCTTAATCCCTATTAGTTCAAGCTTGCACACTTTTCTAATAACTTTGTATTAAGTTAGTGTATGAAATTATAGTTCATCCTTTTTTTTTTTAAGATTTTATTTATTTATTTGACAGAGATCACAGGTAGACAGAGAGGCAGGCAGAGAGAGATAGACAGAGGAGGAAGCAGGCTCCCAGCCGAGCAGAGAGCCTGATGTGGGGCTTGATCCCAGGACCCTGGGATCATGACCTGAGCAGAAGGCAGAGGCTTTAACCCACTGAGCCACCCAGGTGCCCCAATTATAGTTCATCTTATTAGACAAAACCATATGCACAATGTCTTCAAGATAAACCCTTCTTAATGTTTGACTGCAAGCCATGGCTCTACTGACATTGCCCTGAATATTCTTAGAATATATATATATATTTTTTAATGCTGGGGGAAAACAGGATAAAACTCAAGGCTTTCTGAGGTTTCAAAAAGAGGTCTTATAAAACACCCTTGATTTGATCTTTTTCCTGGCAGTGCCCTGAATTTGATCTTTGCCTGAGGCTATTTTTTAACTTTGAGGCTGGGGATTAGAAAAAAATAAATGATTTTGCAACCTAGGAAGTCCTCAGGTGGAAATATTTCCTCTTAATCCTGTTTCAAAACTGAATATTTTCTTTGTTAGCTCACCACTTGTCCTATATTTTATCAACCATAGTAAAGAAAGTCAATTGACACTTTAGACATTCTGTCTAGGTACCTTCTTTGTCAGATATATTTTCTACATTTTATGCTAAGTCAGTCAGTTTTGCCAATGTTCCCATCAATACGGAGCGCTGGTTTTCTTTCCCTTGGCCTCTTAGTGCAGCCACTTTATGGTTTCTCCAGCCTCTATCAATAGTCTCCTCTGCCCATCCAGCCCAGAAACCACTTGGTTCTAAGCTGATACCACATATTTTAAGTTTCTGTTACGTAACACTCTATTTTCATGTATCAATGTCTGTTTCATATATGTATTAATGAGTAAAGAACCACCAAATCCTTAGCTACTTAAAACAACCTTATGGTTTCCCACAATTTTTTTCATTCCTTTATCTTTCTTTCTTTTTTCTTTCTTTTTTTTTTTTCTTTTTTTAAGCAGGGTCTATGCTCAGCACAGAGCCCACATGGGCTCCCATCTCACAACCCTGAGATCACAACCTGAGCTGAAGTCCAGAGTTGGCCGCTTACCCAACTCAGCCACCCAGGCACACCATTTTCCACAATTTTATAATGAAGACTCTGAAATGGGCAGGACTTCTGCTCAATTTCATGTTAGCGGTGGTCACTTAGCTACTTAGTGACTATTGCATTTAGCTGGGAACAAAGCTGACAGATGTCTTTAATCACATATTCAGTACTGCAGACAAGGTAGATAGAAAGTCTGGTATCCGACTTGGCCTGTCTCTGTATGTTTACTCACAACTCAGTTGTCTGATCTGAACTTCTTTGCACTGTAGCTAGATTTCCAAAAGTAAAAGCAGAGGCTGTTAATCTACTGAAGACAGAAGTGTAGATCTGCAGAATATCTTCACTACATTCTCTTGGTAAAAGATGGCCACAAGGCTAGCTCAGATTCTAGAGGAAGATACCATAGCCATGTACCGATGGGACTATGATATGTACATATAGAGATTAAAGAAATTCTTTGAAGTTATCTTTAAAGATAATTTATCATTTAATTTGCCAGTATGATTCTGGATATAGAATGAGTGACCAGTAAATGTCAGTTGTCATTCATCAACACCCATCAGATGATGTATATGTTAGTCCTTTATAATGAACATATTTATTCAATAATAATTTAAAAAATAAAATGAATTTTACTCTCTCGATTACTTAATACGGTAATCTGGTTTTCTGTTTTAAATTTCTCCTTTTTTTTTAAGATTTTATTTATTTATTTGACACACAGAGAGAGACACAGAAAAAGAGGGAACAAAAACAGGGGGAGCCGGAGAGGGAGAAGCAGGTTTCCTGCTGAGCAGGGAGCCCGATGTGGGCCTTAATCTCAGGATCCTGGGATCAAGACCTGAGCTGAAGGCAGCCACCTAATAACTGAGCACCCAGGTGCCCAAATTTCTCCTTTTTAAATAAAGAAGGAGGGGGTGCCAGGGTGGCTCATTTGGTTAAGCATCTGCCTTCTGCTCAGGTCATGATCCTAGGGTTCTGGGATGAGTCGTGCCTTGGGCTCATTGCTCCGCAGGAAGTCTGCTTCTCTCTCTCCCTCTAACCCTTCCCTCCCTGCTCAAGCTCTCTTTCTCTTTCTCAAATGAGTAAATTTTTAAAAATCTTTTAAAAATTTCAAAAAATAAATAAGGAAGGAATATTTTCAGTGACAAATGATTTTTGAGAGATCAAGTAGTATGATTACAAAGATGATCCTAGATTTTGCGATTCCACAGTCATTAGTGCTCTTGTCCTTTTCTATGTCCTAAAGCCTTTGCCATTACATTGAGGAACAAAGGAGGATGTGAGATAGTCGAATCTGTGAGTAACAGCTGTTCAAAATTTAGTGCTTAGAATATTACAGGATGTGGGGAAGAGAGAGATTGTGAAGAGGTGTGTTTCTGCTTATATGTAAGGAATTTAACTTTTGTGAGCTTCCCACTCTCCCTTTGTTCAATCTTTGATTATATTACTTGTTCTAGCCAATAAGGGTATGTGCTGTGTAGATGAGATGAAGTCATCTAAGTAAGGATGTGGGCATGATACAGTCATCATCTGTATGTTGTGTAGCTATAGGTAACACCCGCAGATAAAATGGAATTTTAGACAAAGATCATATGGACAGATTTTTTTATACTTCTTTTTTTAAACACAAAGATTTCTTTTCTTTCTTTCTTTCTTTCTTTCTTTTTTTTTTTTTTTTTCTTCCAAACAGTTTATAGGACAAACAATTTCTAGCTAAGTGCACCCAGGAGTACTGACATCTTATTCTTTTGATATCAGGCTTCAGAGGCATTTAAAAGACTCTGGAAGCACTGATGGTTGGGAAACTCAAGGGAAATACTGGCCACGTCAGCAGCCGCTCTGTGTGCAGTGCCAGTCGCCAAGGCCTCAGCGGTTCTAGCAACGTGGTCACTACTCCTGGGCGAGGAGAAGGGACCCTTTCATCTTCATGAGTTTCAAAGGCATTTCAGGGTATTTTCAAAGCTCTGTGTGGGAATACTGAGAAAGAGAGCATTAGAATGTGTTTGCAGGAATGAGGCGGAGAGAGCCCTCTGGTCCCCAAAAGCTCCACAGGGAGCTACAAGAGAGAGCGTTGTGTTTTTGTCATTTCCCCCACATGCTTCGCTCAGGCTACACATTGTGTTCACAGAGCCAGGAGGAAAAACGAGACACTGAAAGGGATCCGAGGGTAGGGACCAGGGTAGTGATCGTAGTGATCAGTGCCAACTCCAGTCTTCAATGAATCCAACTCCCCACATAGATCAGAAGAAGCTTAGAAAGATTATAATAGTGCAGTTCAGGTGACAGAGGAGCAAAGGCTGAACGACGTTCCTGGAGAGGGGGGGGTGAGCCAGAGAATGAGGCTGGAGGTACAGCATTAGAGGGAAAGAAAATTTTTACGAACTGGCCTCTGGGTTTATATGAGTGACGCACTAAACCCCAAAGGGACGGCTCAGTGCGGGATGTGAAGGGAGTGGTTTGTGGCTTCTGCCCAAAGGCTGGAAATAAAATTCCAGTGACTAAGGAAAAGGTAAAGAGAAATTTGGGGAGTGTTGAAAAATAGAATAGTGTGAAGGCTCTTATGCTTCACGGAGGTGAAAAATCCGTTATGTTCTTTTTTCATGTCAGACACTGTAGTAGGCATTTTAAAAAAAGGAAGACCCAAACTTGAGAGGTAATCATTTTTCATATTGTAAAAATAGGCATGCAAACAAGTAATTAGAATTCAATGCACAGAAATAAATAATCAGGATTCAAAATAGTAAAATTATAAACTCTCTACATCTTCAATCTACAAAAGCATCTTAATTTTTTTCTCTTTTTAATGGATAAGACTCTAAATGTAAAAATGTCAGTAAGATAGTGAATTTATTCAGTATTTGTGAATTTTTATCTTCTAGTATGGGTAGTATTTCAAACTTTTTTTTGGTTTTGATGTGTGGGATTGTTGTTGATAATCCCGTCTTATCTGTGGAGGCTTCACTCTGAGACAAATTTCTTTCCTGTTCATATTAAAGATTTCTACCCTTATAGATAATTTACCTCCACCAGGCCAGTGTTTTTTACTTCACATACAAATTTAATTCTGCTGTCCATACTCTTGAATCCTCCTCAAACTTCTCTCTGCACTCTTAGATCTAATTCAGAAATATATACAATCAAAGGCACAAAGGGAAGAACATGGCAAGTCATATAATTATAGCAATATTAGCATCCATATTTACTATGTAACATGCAGACAAATTCACAGGAATCATAATGTCTAACATTTCCAAATGCTTGGAGATTCAATGCTTTTATGTTTTTCGTTTTTTGTATAAGGAATTGTGAGTTAGATGAAATAAAGCAACTTGACCAATATTAAAAGTTCAAGAAGTGACATATTTAATTTAAAAATTTACATTCTATGTCATAAAATAATATCTGTTTTGCCAAGCTTAAAGTTTTATCACATAACATCGAGAATATAAGAAAGGATTTTTGATGCTTCAAAGAACAATATTTGTGATTCGTGAGGAAAACTAGACTTTAGAATGCTTGGATCTCCAGTGGCAGCAGCATGATTTAGGTTGGTGAAGAGAAGTAGTTTGGCCTTCCAAACCAACATGTTTAGTTGAAGATAATAAGATCAATTCATTTAAAAATAAAAATATATTTCTGCCTCCAGGAATATGGAGCAAAGATACTTTTTCCTATTTCTCTCTTCCTAAGTGATCTTTAGTTTTAGCCCAAGTAAAAGCCTTGGACATTATATTTTTTAAAAATACTAAAAAGAAGATTAGAGATAGGAAGAAAGGCCAGCTAGAAACCTCAGGACCTAAAGAACAGCATGGTGGTGGTGAGTTACCCGTGTTTTCTTTTTGCCTTATATCACACACTTGGAATTTAAAAAGCTGTCAACCTGGAAACACCAGTGGACCAGATAATGCCCCAACAAAAGCCTGCTCTCTCTAACCGTGGGGCTAGGAAAGAATTTTTAGAATATAAAAGCACAACTTTAATCGTAGAGCACAGAAAAGTCTGGCCCCACTTTACAATGTCAGCAAGGACAAAACGTGTACCCTGGACTTGTAATTGTGAAACTGAAAGGAGGCCTTTGCCCCCCGACCCCGCTGGAGTCAGAGAAGGCCAGGTGGTTGGAGTCCGTGTCAGTGGAGTCCATATGGGGTACCTAGACTTCCATCTCAGCAAGCAGCAGCCAATCGCTCCTACCTCCAAACACTGTGCCAGTATAGACCACATGTGGAGACAAAACTCCCACCCTGCCCAGCAGAGATGGAGAACCATTTCCGCTTGAGTGTCATGGAAGTTGCGTGGGGAATCTGGACTTCTGTTTCCACTAAACAACACTCAGTGGCACTCCTACCTCTTTTCCTGCTAGGTCTATGTCAGAAAAAGCCTGTGACAAAGATGGTGTTCACATTTCCCTCAGCATGACCAAACTTGTAACAGGTTTCTTCCTGCCTTTAGGTTCTTGACCTCTCTTTCCTTAGTGCATTTTCTTGAGAAAATTTTAACTCCAAAATCTTCCTCTGTCCCTTGGAGACGTAAATATTTTATTTTTTTTAATTAAAAAAAAAAGATTTTATTTGTTTATTTGACAGAGAGAGAGAGCACAAGTAGGCAGAGTGGCAGGCAGAGGGAGAGGGCGAAGCAGGTTTCCTGCCAAGCAGGGACCCTGATGTGGGGCTTGATCCCAGGACTCTGAGTTCATGACCTAAGCTGAAGGCAGACCCTTAGCCAACTGAGCCACCCAGGCACCCTGAGACATAGAGACGTCTTGCCAGTTGGAAGCCATCCCTTTGAAATCTGCTTATCAAGGAAGAGAGAGTTCTCATCCTCCAGTCTCTGTGGGTGGATAGAAATGTAACTTTGTTGGGAGGGACTCCTGGGTGGTTCGTCAGTTGAGCACCTGACTCTTGATACCAGCTCAGATCTGGATCCCAGGGTAGCGATTTCAAGACCCATGCTTGAAATGCTTGAAATGTGTGGAGCCCACTTCAGGAAAAAAGAAAGAAAAAAGAAAAAAGAAAAAAAGGAAAAAAGAAAAAGAAAGGAAGGAAGGAAGGAAGAAAAAAAAAATCTGATTTAATGGGGTGCCTTGGTAGCTCAGTTTGTTAAGTATCCACCTCTTGGTTTCAGTATTTCAGCTCAGGTCATAACCTCTCTCCCTCTCCTTCTGTTCCTCTGTCCCCCAGCCCTACGTGCTGCATGCTCTCTCTCTCGAAACAAAAGGAAAAAAAAAAAGAGAAATATAATATAAGTGTATAGAGTGGTAACTTGCTCCAAACTATAAAGCAATTTTCTCTTGGAAAGAATCCAGAAAGTTTGCTTTACTTTTGGGTAAAGCTGATTAGTGAATACGCATGATCTAAGATTCACTTCCATCCCCAGCTCTTAGACTCCCCAGTCCTTCCTTTCCGTGCGGTTGAGTTTAGACTGTATCTTAGTCTCTCTCCTCTGTTGCCTATTTAACTTGGTGTGATTTCTACTTTAACCCTGGCCAAAACATGCCATCTCGTAACATAGTACAAAAATGTTTAGGTTTCAAACAAAAATCACACATTAAAATGAGAACCAGGTGGATTTGCAGTGAAAGTGAATGGAAGATCATTAATAAATGCTGGCAGCAAGATGACAGAAATATTAGAAAATACCTGATAAATAATTTGAAATAACCATGGTAAGCAGAAGGAGTACTTCAATGGACAATTAAGAACATGCTTGAAGCAAAAGGGGAAAAAAAAAAAGGGAAGTTTTACCAAAGAATTGAAATTTTCAGCCCCAAAATAGAATATATAAAGATTGATCAAAAGAAAATTTTAAAATTGAAAACAATAATCAAAATAAAAATCCTTTGGATCGTCTCTTCAGCAGAATGGAGGTGTAGTATTTTTATATATTTTAGAAACTTTGTGCTGTTTGTCCGTATTTTACCAAATACTTGAAAGAGGAATACTATAACTGGTCTATGAAACTAATGAGGGAGTTTTTTAAAATAAAAATGAATTGTTCTGGAAGTAGGCCCCACCTATATGAATTTCCTCCATTTGATTGGATTGATGGAGGTTTTTAATTTGGTAAAACTACCATTTTAGGTTCATATAATCATCATAATGTATTGGCAGGTGCTGTGTTGATTTATGTTTATCACTTTAATATTTCACAGAATATAGGACACATAAAATTGTTGGTACAGAAGATAATTATATGGTCCATGGTATTAACATTAAATAACATCAAATTATAGAGAGAAAAAGATATTTCTCTCTTTTTTTTTTTTTTTCTGGCTTCCTTAATTGCTCAGAAAAGATATCTTTGTTGAATATCACAATTTATAATCTTTCCCTCTTTTAACAAAGTAATGCTTCAGGCTCAGAATCTTCAGCTGGAACAATATTTAAATATTTAGGTAGGATTTTGTATTTATGCTTTGTTTTCAAACAGTTTACTTTTTGGGTTTCTGTTATTATGAAAAAAAATCCTTGTTTTCTACTATGATGAGGATATAAAGTTTCCTTTTACAAAATGCTTTTAATTTCTTTAAAAAATTACATTTAAATAAAAATAATAAGCAAAAAAAATACATATGAAATGAAAGTAGCAAAACTCATGATGGCATTATGCTAATGCAGAATATTAATTATTATGCATTAGCTCATTGGGTCTCCCATTAATTATGAGATTAATGTTTCAGTTTCACAAGTGCAGGAACTGAAGCTAAGTGATTTATTCCAGGTTTCACAGATAGTTACAGATAGATCTTACATCTTATACATTCAGCTCCTTGGCGAGGGCCCCTCCTTTAAAACTGCCTCCACAAATGAAGAAGCCCCTCTTCTCTATAGGAATTTTAGTCCAGATTATGTGGTTCATTGTCTCCAACATTGATAAAATGATTGTGGGAATCTTATGTTGTCTCCTCTAGCAAAAATTTACAATTTTTAGTAGTAAACACTGAACTGAGATTATTAAAAAAAAAAATCATAATCTCCTTAAGGACACCTCAGATGAGCTTATTTTGTTGATTATTATAGTGTGGATCATTTAATAAAAAGCAAGGCAGGCAAATAACATAAGAGATTCTCATCTTCTTTCTTATCAAGAAAATGAAGATGCTATTAAATTAAAAGAGAAGCCTTAAATAAATCCAAAGCTTTGCATTTAATAAATGACTGAATGAAATCTACAAGATTGAAAAGCATGGGCTGGATGGGTTAGGAGAGAAAGCAAAGGAATATATTTGCATAAGTTTTACTCCAGAATTGAATTAAATGTTACATCTTCTGAAGGTTCAGGGCAAAAATCATATATATAGCTATGATCAGGGAATTGAAATGGATAGCTTTTATTATTCAAAGAAGACTGTGATATTAATCAAAAGAAACCAAAGAGAATGCATTTCAGTTATTTGATAAGCATATTTGGACAGATCTTAACGTACACAATGGAGATAACTATATAAAAATTTTAATTCCCTCTTTCCTGACTCTACTGATGCATAAATCATTTTTTGTTTGAAATATTCATTTAAGATATTAAAGCCTTTTAAATTGTCTTATAAAATTGTAGAATTACATGTAAAAGGATGTTTTTAATGAATTGGCAGTTACCAAAATTCCAAATCCTAACTTCTGAAAATAGTCTTTGGACTCTTTTATAGAAAGTTCTAAAGACAAAAAAAAAGATATCTGTAATTAGTTTTTCACCAAAATTTATTTAGGTATGTTGCTTTAAAATGACAAAAAGCTCAGCCCACATTAAGAAAATAACTAGTCTATTGTGCAAGAAGGACAAGGAGAAAAGGAAAATTCATTATAAAATTTCAGTAACTAGAGTAAAAATTTCCTAAATCTTTATTGTTCTCAACTCAGTGGTATCCTTAGGATTCATGCTATATTATTAACTTTTGAATACATGGTCTTAAACAGGCATGGGTATAGCTTTGGGCAAGTTTAGTAAAAACAATATTGGTAAAATACCCATCTAGAAGGTACATTCACTGGGCAGTACAGTGGATCCACTTTACTTAGGAGTCTGTATTAATAACTGCTTTGTTACATACTGTGGTGAAATCCCATCTATATAATAGATGTGAGACCTTAAGACCTTAAAATCAAATTCATTAACACTGAATCTTGAGACAATTCTAGTAGAAAAGTATGAGCTCATTGTGTTCAGCAGACTCACAGAGATATATGTAGGCAACAGAAGTTCATGATGTTCTCACAGCAAACTTCGTGATAAACAATGATCCCTCTAATTTTCAGAAGCATTTTTCAGTTTAAGCAATTAAATGGAGAAGACATGTGGGTTTTTTTTTGTTTGTTTGTTGTTCTTGTTTGTTTTTTTAAGAGATCACTCTCTGAATCTTTCTACTACCTTAATTGTGGTGAGTACTTCTTAGGAGCTCTGATCTGCTCTGTTATGTATCCTCTGCACAAGCTTAAATGTTTTATGATAAGAGGCACTATTCAGAACAAAAGATAAAATTAGAATGTGGATTTTCTTTTCTTTTCTTTTTTTAAGATTTTACTTATTTGAGAGAGACACAGAGAGGGTGCACCCGTGCAAGAGCGCACATGCCGGGGAGGGGCAGGGGGAGGTACAGAAGGAGAAGTTGACTCCCCACTAAGCAGAAGCAGGGTTCCATCCAGAACCCTGGGATGACTACCTGAGCCAGAAGGCAGATACATAACCAACTGCCCATAGAACGAGGATTTTATACAAGAAGAGAAATGATCTTATTAATAACCAAATTCTGGACAGATCAGCCCATTTTGCCCCATTACACAAGTCAGAAAACTTTACATGAAAATAATTGGTATAGAGTCAATCTGAATCATTAGGCCAGAAATCCAAATAAGCTGTCTCACCCACATCGATCTGTCTGTCATCTTCATCGATCTTTCATCCATCTATCTTTATTTATTCACATTTATTTCTTTATTTATTGTGGTTTGTAAATCTTTATTTTTCTTTTGTTTTTGTTTCAAGTTTGTATTTAAATTCTAGTGAGTTAACATATATAGTGTAATATTGGCTTCAAAAGTCACCCACATCTTTCACCATGGGACACTTCTAATCATAGGAAACAAACTGAGGGTTGCTGGAGGGGCGGGAGGTGGGGCGATGGGGTAACTGTGTGACAGACTAAGGACATTAAGGTGTATAATGAGCACTGGGTATTATAGAAGACTGTTGAATCACCTCTACCGCTGAAACCAATGATATATTATGTTAATTAATTGAATTTAAATTAAAAACAAACAACACCAAAAATTTTCCTATCACCATTTCATAAATGATAAATAACTTTAAGTTTTTATCTCTCTTGATAAAAAATGTATCTCTTGGGACACCAAAGGAGTCATTTTTCCTATGAAGTAGTATGGGGAATCTCTGATTTGATCTGTAATTGATTAGAGGTACACAAATTATAATTCAACAAAGCTGAGAGGTCAACTGCATGAAATCTAGCCCCAGGCACAGATATATGCCACAGAAGACTACAATTTTACCTTTTAAGATATAAATATACTAAAGAAGGCTACAATTTTATATTTTAAGAGATTTCTAGGGAATTTTACCTACAGCTAAATAAAATAACTTAATTACCATAAAAACATGCACTATTTTTCAGTTCTTTTATAAAATCCTCCAAAAGTGTTGGATGCCATGAAATAAAGGATCTTTTGAAACAGAATTGTCTTGGTCACAGAAAAAAAAAAAAAAGTTCAAAACACCGTAGACTGTAGGGATGCCTGGGTGGCTCAGTTGATTAAGCAGCTGCCTTCGGCTCAGGTCATGATCCCAGAGTCCTGGAATCGAGTCCCAGATCAGGCTCCTTGGTCAGCAGGGAGCCTGCTTCTCCTTCTGCCTCTGCCTGCCATTCTGTCTGCCTGTGCTCATTCTCTCCCCCTCTCTCTCTCTGATAAATAAATAAAATTAAAAAAAAAAAAAAAACAACACCGTAGACTGTAAAGCTGTTCCTCAACAGTTTATTGTATTGTCTACATTAAAAGTGATAGAGCATTGATAAAGGATAAGTTCCAATGGGAATAATTTTTCAGTAATAACATCATTATTTAATATGTTTATATGTTACCTTGTGATAATGACACCTACACGTCCCATGGTGGTTCCATTGTATATTAACCATTCTCAGCTAAAGATAAGAGAGGACTACTCAAAAGGAAATGTCATGGACATCTGGTTGGCTCAGTTAGTTGAGTGGTTGGCTTGATTTTGGCTCAGGCTCTGATCTCAGGATCCTGGAATCAAGCCCTGTGAGGGGCTCTGAGCGCAGGGAAGACGTTGCTTGAGGATTCTCTATCTCTCCCTCTCCTCCTGCTCCTCTGCTCACATGCTCTCTCTCCCCCCACTCCCACCAAAATAAATAATTAAATATTAACCAAAAAAAAAAAAAAAAAGAACAAAGGTCACTTTTACACTTGAGCTGAGAGAAGTGGCACAAAATTAACAGGAGGGCAAATGGGAATTAATTTTATCAAAGAACCGTAGAAGGTCTATGTGATAATTAAGACAAAGATAATATATTTTTAAAGATTTATTTATTTATTTTAAAGGCAGAGTATGGGAAGTGCCAGAGTGAGAGAGAGGGACAGGAACTCAAGCAGACTCTGTGCTGAGCACAGAGCATGGGTCTCAATCTCACCACCCTGAGATCATGACCTGAGCCAAAACGAAGAGTCCTACACTTAACCTCCTGTACTACCCAGGTACCCCAAGACAAAGATATTTTTATCTTTTGTTTCAAATATCTAAAGAAACATTGTTTTTCTATTTTTAATTAGTGAACAGTTTTAGATACCTGTTTTGGTTAAAGATATTTTGCCATTTATTGTATATGTAATATAAATGCGTATGTTGACAATGTAAAGTTAAGCAACATAACTTAGTACCTTCTTCACCTTCTCTAAGTACTATTTCCCAAGAAAAAGAGTAAAGTCTACACATTTTCAACTAAGGATTCAAACTTACTATTTGCTGATAACCCATGACTTACCTGAAAGTATCTGTAAGTAAAAAAACAAAAGTGACAAATAAAATTTTAATTATTTTTAGCAACTAAAAACTCTTATTATACTTGAATATTCAGAGAGAGATAGCATCAAAATGAAGGATCCCAGAGTTCACAGTTTCAGTTCAATTTTTTAATCTGTTATGCTTGGCAATGATGCTTTGTGTCTGGCAAAAATCTCATCACCTGCAGGGTTACGCTGTTTTGTTTGAATGGATCTAAGTAATTCCTTTTCAAAAATGGAGTACTGCTTGCAGTGTGCCAGATTTATTTTGTGCAAGGTCATAAAGAAGTAAAACAAGAAAAATTAGCGTAATATTAAAGCACTAAATTCTCCTTTATCTATTCTATAGAATAAGGATATAAACTAGACTTGTTTAGTGTAAGTATAATTTAACCATAATATCACCATTCTCTTAATTTTGTTCTGTTCTTCTGCCTCCTACTCTGTAGCCTTGTGTCTCCAATAGACCTTATGACTTTTTTTAGTTTTATACTTACCACTGGCTTTTTAAAAATATTATGATTACATATATATGAATCTTAAATAAAATATTATTTATTTTTACTTGTCTTAGATCTTTATGCAAATGACATTATACTATAGTTTGTAATCTGTGACTTTTTTCCTCCATAGTACCTTAATAAGAATTTTGTTATTGTTTTGGTTGTAATTCATTTTTCATGATAATATTCCATCAAATTACTTGCCGTAATTTATCTTTAAATTTTGCTTATAGTATTAAGGTTTGTTATTTAAAGTATTTGCTTTAGCAAACTGTGCTTCTGAGAACTGTCCAGTGCATGTTCCTTGGTGCTCCTATGCCAGAATTTCTCTAAAATAAATATATAAGACAATGACGGATTTATAGGATATTTTACTACCAATTTAACAAGATATTGTCAAATTATCTTTCAAAGTGTCCTGTTTATTTACCTATCATCCCCACTGTGAAAGAGTTCCCTTTGATTTACACTGTATAATATTATTTTTTTATTTTTTCATTTCCTTCACGGTGTACTGTGATGAAATCTAAAGTTTAATATAATTGGATTTTTTCAAAATTTTTGTGATTAGCTTTTATCCTCTATTGTTAAAGAAACAAATTGGTACCAATATTTATAAATGTACACTTCCATAATTTCTTCTAAAATAATAAAATTATCATTTACATTTAAGTTTTTTAAGTCTTTTTTATTTTATTTTATTTTTTTGGCAAGGATTCAGATAGGAACCCAAAATCCTATTGTTCTCGTGGAAATACATATTTTCCTCATTTTCATTTATTCAACGTTTCCTCAGTAATCCAAACTGTTGCCTGTATCTCTCTCGGGGCCACCTGCTTCCTCCATTAATTCTGTGTGTCTTCATGAGTACCAGTGTCTTTTTCTTGGGCTACTTTTAAGATTATCTCTTTTTCTTTGATCTTTAGTAGATATGTAGCGGTGAGCCACGGTGTGGTTTTCTTTCTGTGTATTTTGCTGGGCATGCTGAATGATTTTAAATCTCTGGCATGGTATTTCACCAATGCTGAAAAATTTTTTGTCATTTTTCCTTCAAATATTTTTCATCCTCATTCTCTTTCTCTTCTTAGATTCTACCTGCTTTTGTGTTAATAATTACTTCTCTTGCTTTTTATATTTGAATTTGAAATTTTTTTCTTTATGAATCATGATTTTTTATCATATCTTCCAGGATATGTATCTTCTACTCTCCTGCATTTTACCTGGAATTAAATAAATTTGCATTCTTTGTTGGGTCCATGGTCAAGGAGTGAGACCGATACAAAGCGAAGGTCAAGCAAAGCTTTATTTCGCGCCAAGCATCGAGAATCAAACTGACCAGCCAGGACTGTCTCTTGCAAAGAGGCGATGACTCTCTGCCTTACAGACTAGCTTTTAATGGCATAGGCCATGTGGTTGGGCCTGGTCATGCACAGGTGGACAATGAGATTGTAACACAGAGAAAGCTGCACAGTCATGCTAGTTCACACATAAGTGACCAATTGAATTACAATTTACCCTATAGTAGATATTTGAACTAGCCCATCACCTTGGTCAGAATTGGCACCCACAAGGCACCTGAAGGGTGGGGCCCATACTCCTTGGTCGCTAGGGAGACAGGATACGCCCCCACCAATTGGATACCTCCACCTGGCCTGATCCACCCTTGTATTTGGGCTTTGTTAACTGGGACTGGTTTCTGGGACTTGTTTTTAAGTAAGTTCCCGAGGGGGGGGGAGGCGGGGGGGACGGCAGGGTCAGGATGGAGCTGCTCTGGCTAAATAGGCCCTTACATTCTTAATTTCGGTGATTCTGTTTTTTATATATGGAATTTTCATTTGTTTCTTTTTTTATAGATTGCAAATCTCTGCTTAGATTCTTTAGGATTTTAATATCATCAAAGTTTAATTTATTTTTATTGCATTTTGCTTGGTTTTGGGTAAATCACTCCTGCATTTTGGTTTGCTGAGCAGTTATTGATTCAATAACACATATTGGCTGTGAGGCTTGTAGGTAAAATTTAAGGCTGTGAAAGGAGTTCTGTTTGTCCAAGTAGTATGTGTGTTTGTTTTGGGCAGATTATGGCAGATCTCCTTCCCTCAGCCTGGGTTTGATCTGATTCCAAGATGGTTTTCAGGGCTCCTGAGTGTTAGCATTCATGCATATTTTGCTTGCTTTCAAGAATTCCGAAGAAAGCGTGAAGTGTTTACTAGATCTCCTAAATTATATTTTTGCTTATGCATCATTAAGAAAAGGTCAAAACCCTTAACAGTTTTTCAGATTTGTAGCTACCAATTCTGGCTCAACTTCTGACCTCTCAGCTGCTTTAGAGATTGGCAAATTGGGAAAACATACAGGAACCAGTTAAGTGTGTGTCCCCTCCTCCCTGGATATTTGCCTCTCAAGTCCTTGCTGTCTTAGTTCTCTTATGCTACAAAGAGCTCATTTATTTCAATTTTATCTAATTATTCTATTTGTTCCCAGTGGAGAGATTCATCACATATAAGCTATTCAATTATATCAAGAGATAGGAAGATTTAACTCTTCAATATAAATTTGAGAATAGTAAAATTATAATGATCTCTTAAAGAATATTCTTTGTAATTATATTGAAACTTTAGATCAATTCACAAATAATGACATTATTATAACATTTACTCTTTATGTTCAACAACATTATTTAATGCCCCAATTATTAATACCTTACTTATTATATCCTAATAACATTTTATAATTTTCCACATAGGACTCTTAGAGATAGTTTTATGACTTATTCCAAGGCACTTTATATTTTTTGATACTGTTTAAATTACATCTTCTTTTAAATTATATCTTCTAGTTTTTTGATGAAATTGGTTTATCCTCATTGATCTTAAACCCAACCACCTTATGAAACTCTCTTATCTTTCCAAAATTTGTCTGTAGATTATTTTATCTATGCCTCTCTGTATCAAAATATTATTTCTGAATGAATAGATTAAATATTTTTCAGTAGTTCAATGCTATGATTTTTATAAGCATTTAATTGTAGTGATACACTGATATAAACATAAATTATATACAATAATATAGCAAGTTTCTTATATTACCTTTATCCATTATCACCTTTTATGAAAAAAATTATGTTTTAGTCTCTTACTGAACCCATCAGTGTCTTCATCATTATATCAGCCATTTGAATAATAGTATTACAAAGTACATTATGTGTTCTTCCATTGGAGATGGTTGATATACACACAGCAGTTTTCAAATTCATACATGATGCTGTCACATGAAAATTCATCTGAAGTATCACAAATGCCCATTCTCATGCCCTAAAACCATTATCTTCAAAAGTCTTGTATACATATGCATTACTTCCTGTTATTAGCAATCCACAGTAAGGTGATACATTTGTTAAAGTTGATGAGCCAACATTGGTACATTGTTATTAACTAAAGTCTATAGTTTGCATTAGGGTTCTCTCTTTATATTGTACATTTTATGCTGTGACAAGTGTATAACAACGTTTATCTGCCATTACAGTATCACACAGGATAAATTCACTGTCCTAAAGCCCCTGTTATCCACCTAGTGATCTCTCCCTCCCTCTTCCTGAACTCTTGGCAACTACTGAACTTTTCACTGTGTCCATAGTTTTGCCTTTTCCAGAAGGTGTTATAGTTAGAATCATAGAATCATAGACTATACAACCTTTTCATATTGGCTTCTTTCAATTAGCAACATGCATTTGGGTCACTACCATGGATTTCATTGTACCATGTTCATTTTTTTAAATTGTTGAATAGTATTCCATTATAAGGATATACCACAGTTTATCTGGGTTCCTACTGATGGACATCATGGTTGCTTCTACATTTTGGCAGCTATGAACAACATGGCTAAAAACACTAGAATGTAGGTTTTTGTGTGTACATAGGTTTTTAACCAATTTAAGTAAACGTCAAGCGAGCATGATTGCTACGGGAGTTTCTTTAGTTTCGTAAAGAAGTACCAAGCTGTCACCTAAAATGCCTGAGCTGTTTTGCATTCCCACAAACAATGAATGAGAGTTCTCCTTGTTTCACATACTTGCCAGCCTTCAGTGTTTTCAGGGTTCTGGATTCTAGCCATTTGAACAGTTGTGCAGTGGTATCTTGTTGTTTTAATTTGCAATTCCCTAATGATATATGATGTTGAGATTTTTTTCATATGTGTATGCCATCTGTACGTCTTCTTTGATGAGGTGTCTATTTGGATCTTTGGTGAATTTTTAATTTTTTAATTAGGTCTCTTGTTTACTTATTGTTGGGTTTTAAGACTTGTATATTTTTGGTACAAGTCCTCTATCAGATTTCTGTTTTGCTAATATATTCTTTGTCTGTGGCTTTTGTTTTACCTCTTTTAAAGTGTTGTGATTTTTTTAATCACATAAATGAACTTTATTCTTGTTATCATTTTATACCAATCATTATTTATGTCTGTGTTTACCTTTTTATTAACCATCCCTTCTTTGCTTTGGACTGTCCTTCTGTCCTTTTTTCTTTTTCCCTTGAAATGAATTCTTTAAAATATATTGTCACAAAGCCAGCTTGTGGTAATCTAAGTTTTACCTTTCTAAAAATGACATTTTGCCAGAATTATCCTTTTTAAAAAATTTTATTTATTTGAGAGGAGGGGAGAGAGGGGGGGATAGAGTGAGTACAAGAGCTGGGGTGGCAGGTGTCAGGACAGTGGGGAGAGGGAAAAACAGACTCCCTGCTCAGCAGGAGCAGGGAGCCCAACACGGGGCTTGATCCCAGGACACTGGGATCATGACCTGAGCTGAAGACACTTAACTGACTGAGCCACCCAGGGGTTCCCAGATTTCTCCTTTTTAAGCACATTGATTTGAAACCATTACTTACATGAAGGAGCTTTTCTAACTGATAAACAAATGTTTTTAAAGGTTAATGTCACCTAATTTTTCTGTCTTCTAATGCGAATTCTTCTCACTGGTAAAATCTAATCTAGAACCATCTGGGCAAGGTGACTCTTAAAAATATAGTTATTGGGTGCCTGGGTGGCTCAGTGGGTTAAGCCGCTGCCTTTGGCTCAGGTCATGATCTCAGGGTCCTGGGATCGAGTCCCGCATCGGGCTCTCTGCTCAGCAGGGAGCCTGCTTCCTCCTCTCTCTCTCTCTCTCTGCCTGCTTCTTTGCCTACTTGTGCTCTCTCTCTGTCACTTAAATAAATAAAATCTTTTAAAAATAATACAGTTATTTTTTTCTCATTTGCCATTCCAAGAACACTTAGAAGTAAATGATAAGATACCACATAAACTAGTACATGGAATAATCAGGCTCACAGAAAAGTGACATTTGAGTAAAGCTCTGAATGATTTAATGAAAAAGAAATCGTTAAGCTCTTTGGAGGAAGAACATACTGACCATAGTGCAAGGATCTTGAAATCAGAGCATTCCTAATATGTTCTAACAAATGCTAGGTAGTCATTGTGGTTACAGCAGAGTAGGCAAGAGTGAAAGTAGTAGCAGACATATTCAAAGAGATCATGGGAACCAGATCTATGCTTTATTTTGTTTCTTACCCTTAGTAAGGTGGGAATCCTTGGGAAGGTTTTGAGCAAAAAAGCATAAATGTTTACCATCTTGAAGTATATATATTTTGGTTATTTTTCCACTCAGTAAACAACACATAAACTCATGTGTGACATCAACACTGCCAAGCAAACTTGTTGTAATAAATGATAATACTGATGAGAAAGATGATGATGATGCTAATAATACCACCAAATATCACTATTATCATAGGCTGGTTACTGATTTCCTATTTTATATATATGAATATCTGTATCTATATCCATCCATCTATTTCTGTCCATATCTATACATGAGTTCAGTTGCCTTTAATGCGAAATCAGTAACCAGGCTACCATAGTAAATAATAAATTTTACATCACAAACATATACATATTTAATGTTAAGAATTTAAGTATGACATAAACACTTTCAAATATGAAGTAATAAAGTAGCATATACTATACATGGTGGACTTAGTACAGTCTGCATCCTGCTTCCTGACTTAATTGTGATTACAATAAATTTCCCTCATTGACCTACTTCAACATGCTCCACATAGCACTTTTCCCCTTGAGATTATGACGGCACATTATGTAGGCCAAATAAAAGATTGTTTTCAGAAACACTGGAAATCTCATCAGCATATTTACATACTTATCACAGAGGATATGCTACATTGCCTAAAGTTTTAAAAATAATAATGCAGACCACTTAGCTAATGAAGATACAGTCTGAAAGCTTTTTATTTCTATATAGTAAATTGCATTTTAATAGCATTCCATTTATTTAATGAGTATATTTTTGTAACTTTCATCTAAGTATAAATTCTCTAAAAGTTCAAAATTAAAATATTATTTAAGGGAAATAGTACTTCAGCAACAATTTCAGTCATACTGAGCCATATTAAATTCAATTGCTAAAAAATTCTTCATAGAAAATTTTTTGTAATGAGATAAAATTTTCTAATTCCTGTGCTCTCAAAAGAAGAAATTGCTTCTATGACATTTTGAGAAATATTATAACAATTTTACAATTTTCTATAATTAAATATAAAACTAAGAAATGAGAAGATTAGCTAGAGAAGAATTTTTTACATCTAGGTATTTGATGACACGTATTATTTAATAATAATATCTGCCACATTATTTACCCTTTATTTAATCACTCCTGACCAACATAATTAATTTGTTCAATATACATCATAATTTCTATTTAATTGGTAGATATGGACCATGATGAGAGAAAGACGATTTGTAAGTTTTGGTAACTGATTGTAACTAGTTATGATACTAAGTCAATGCTTATGATATTAATTCAATTAAGAAACATAAATAGGAGCAGAAGACAATTAGTAACTTTTTGAGCGAAATACATACACTGTTCATTAGCTTACATTCACACATCTTGTTTGTTAGTTAGTTTGTTTTTAGGAGCCTTTAGCACAAATGTCCCAAACTGGAAAGGCTCCACATGCCCAAATGGTGAATGAATAAACAAGCTATGGCACAATGGACTATCCTGTTATGGGCAACATAACAGGAGGAGTCTCAGATGTATTTTGCTAAAGTTACAAGTTGTATTATTCTATTCCTTTGACATTCTGGAAAAGGCAATACTATGTTAGTTCAATTGTTCCTAGTTGCTAGCCACAGAAACCCAAGATGAAACAACTTGAGAAAAATAGTTATATTATCAGGAAAGAACTTTGGAAACAGGGGACTTTAAGGAGAGAAATTGATTGCATCTTAACTTGTTCTGGGTATTAAGTTTGTTCATCTTTAGGTACCTGTCAAGGGTTTGACTCACCAGGATCACTGGAGTAGAACAGACAAACGAATACTAGTTTGAATAAGCATATAACCTACAATCTTAATAGTTAAGGTTCCACATGCATATCCATACAATGTATATCTACAAGAATGCTAGCATTATGTCCAAGGTGAATTTGAATTAAACTTTTAATCATCAACATAACTATTACTATGAAAGCAACATTTGAGTAAAAAACCCAACTAATCTTATCAGAATTTGCTAAAGTGCCTAATATATTAGTAAAAGAAAGAAAAACAATGTAATTTAAAAACAAGCATAAGAATTTCTCAATGAGTTATTGCATGTTATAAGGAGATTTACTATGCCTCAGCTTCATTCTAAAGTTTATTTGTAGACCACCTAAACTAAAAGATTTTGAATAGTTTAAAATAAATGATCCTTTATTTTGTTAACATAGGCCAACCTTTATATGGTTTACATAATTCTTTCAGAAAGGAGACTAGTGAAGGAATTGAGGTGATTCCTATTGTCTGTCAACCATCAGTGATTTAACTGGATGGCCACCAGTACCTAGGAGCAGCCAAAATTCCTCTGTTTCTCTGTTCCTCTGGTCATTAACTACAAATAGAGAAAAAAAAAAGATGAGAAGAAATGAAATAGGTATATTATAAACAACAAATAATGTCTACCTCAAATATTAGTTAAGTTAAAATGCAACCCAAAACATTAACTGACAGGGTAGGTTTTAGTACTCATGTTTATTGATGATCATGTGGCTATGTATACATGGCACTAAGAAAAGTCTGCATTGATTCTCACGGACTCTTATAGGTGATTATTAGTCAGAATGAAACATTTAGGGGTGCCTGGGTGGCTCAGTGGGATGAGCCTCTGACTTCCGCTCAGGTCATGATCTCAGGGTCCTGGGATTGAGCCCTGCATTGGGCTCTCTGCTCAGCGGGGAGCCTGTTTCCCCTCTCTCTCTGCCTGCCTCTCTGCCTATTTGTGATCTCTCTCTCTCTCTGTCAAATAAATAAATAAAATCTTTTAAAAAAATAATGAAACATTTAAACATATTTAGCATTTCCAAGAGCCTCATAAAATGTAGGTTATAAATAAATATATGCTGAATGAAGAAACTTAAAGTTATAAAGTTTGACTATCAATACTCATACTTTTGGAAAAATTTATAAGCATTTAGAGTACCAAACTTAATAAATAAGATTGATGTAGCTTTCATATATTTATTGAAATTTTTATAATTTTTATGATTCCATGAGTGGGGTTTATTAATTCTGTATCTATAATTTAAAGAAACTGAGATTTGGAGAATGAAGGAGATTTCAGTTAAGGGTACTTAAAATAGGTTGTTTATAAACCTGTATGATAGCCAGACTAGGGAAGTAACTTGCATTGAGACACATCTTTTTTTTTTTTTTTTTTTTTAACAGTCAAGCCATAAGATGGACTTTAAGGATATTTGGATACTTTTGAAATACAGGTTCAACCTGCTAAGTTTCTGAACATACCAAACTACCAAAAATCAATTTATCTATTGCCTCTGATATCATCTTTGTTTCTAAAACTCAGAGTAGAAAAATATCATGCATCATGAACATTTCTCATAAATCCTAGACATTTCCTCATGGCTTTCAAGTCAATCACAGACCTGGCCTGACCTTCTTAGTTACTGAACTTGAGAGATTATGACTCAAGGAAGCCTTGCTCTGTGCAGACATCAAAAAAAGAAGCTGTTGAAGAAAATTGGAATTTAGTTACTTGATCTTTGTGAGATTGAGATCTAATCCTTTCCTTTGCCAGAGTCAATGGGCAGTTGTCTAAACTTCAACTTATTTTTAGAGTGATATATAGCAGAGATGTCAAACCCCATGAAAATATTTTTTTAAAAGACACAGAACTGAAACTGCACATCCAAAAGGAATATGCTATTGCCATTTTCTCACTCCCTAAACTCAGCTTTATAAAGACAAAGAGGACACAAGTAGACTATTACAGCATCAGGTATTGGAAAGTATTTTCCCCTAATGATGCCAATAAAATTAAACCAAAATCATACATATAATAATCATTATCAAGTAAGTACATGACAGTTTAGTTTAAAATGACTTTGACTTTATAATAATACATATATAGAAGACCTTGAATAGTACATTTCAAAGCATGAGAAATAATATAAATAATTGGTGTAAGGAGAATTGCCTTTGAGACTTAATGGTTTTTGATAGTGATGAAAACATACTACTTAATAATTTCAAGTCTTTATATACAAGGCTCTGTGAATCATGATTTCATATAAACTTCAGGCAAATCCCATATGGTAGGTATTTGGCCATATGGCAGGTAATATTACCATGCCCCATTTATAAATGAATAAAATGAGGCTGAGGATTTTTTTTTTTTTTTAAATAGCCCAAGTTTTCAGAGTATATGACACAGGTAGTGCTGGAACCAGATCTCATAGAAGGGCCAGAGTTCTTAAAAAGTTGATATGAACAAGAATTCAGAAAAATGTATAAAAAATAATTATAAATCAACAGAGTGAGTTAAAGAAGATAAAAACTAATGAAACAGAGAACCAAAACGCCATTAAAATAAAACATAATTCTTCTGAAAGTCACACAAGATAGAATGTACATGAGAAAAATCAAATTCTAACAAAGAGAAATCTTTGGTCACAAGGAACTTGAATGAAGACAAAAAGTGAAAAATACTAGAGAGAGAAGCTAATAGATATGGAAGAAAAGAAACTTGATTTTGGAAAGAAATAAAATTAACAGGAAAAGCATTCAAAACTAAAAAATATTTAAGATTCGGGGCGCCTGGGTGGCTCAGTGGGTTAAGCTGCTGCCTTCGGCTCAGGTCATGATCTCAGGGCCCTGGGATCGAGTCCCGCATCGGGCTCTCTGCTCAGCAGGGAGCCTGCTTCCCTCTCTCTCTCTCTCTGCCTGCCTCTCCATCTACTTGTGATTTCTCTCTGTCAAATAAATAAATAAATAAATCTTTAAAAAAAAAAAAAATATTTAAGATTTCCATATAAGAGAAGGGAGTTGGGGGAAATTAGAGGGGGAGATGAACCATGAGAGACTATGGACTTTGAAAAACAATCTGAGGGTTTTGGAGGGGTGGGGAATGGGAGGTTGGGTGAGTATTGCATGGAGCACTGAGTATGGTACATAAACAATTCTGGAACACTGAAAAGAAATTTAAAAAAAATTAAAATTAAAAAAAATAGAAAGCAGAAGGAAAAAATAAAGATTTCCATATAGAGAAAGAACTGGGTAAACAGAGTGAGATTATATTTTGCTACAGGAAAGTTGTGAACTGGGTGTGCTAAACTGAAATGACCCTGGAACCATGTTCTTAAATTTCTTGAGCTCAAGAATCCAAAGCAGAAAAGAAGAATAACCTCTGCACTTAAGCTATTCAGAAAATTCATTATTTGTGACTGTGCCCCAGAGAGAAGGGAGAGAATGAAGCATTTCTTAAGGAAACTGAAATCCAGGCAATTCAGTCAAGAAAAACAAAAGTCATGTTGTAATGGCAAAGATGACCAAAACATTTAAAAAATAAAATGTAGATTAAACAACTATGGAAATTGTACTTAGAACTGATAATAATCATTATATGTAAGAGTGGCAATAAATTGGCACCTGTGTGGCTCAGTTGGTTGGGCAACCGATTCTTGATCTCAGCTTGGGTCTTCATCTTAGGATCATGAGTCCGAGCTCCATGTTGAGCTCTACACTGGGTGTGGACCTACTTACAAAATAAAAGAAATTAAAAATTTTTAAAAAGAATGGCAATAAAGAAAAATATGTACTCAAAAGATAAGTTGGTGACTCAGAGAGTTTGATAATGTCTAAAATTGAAAAAAAAACTACATGTAATATATAAATATAATTTTGTTTTTATTTAGAAAAAATAGATTCTCATGGCACAAACAGTTTGAATAATGGACATGATTTGTATCTAGCATGTAAAAAAAACTATCTAGAAGGTAAAAAGTCATGGAAATATTAAATTCCTATCTATGTGAGTTTCCAAGAACTTGGAAAAGTCCACAAATATTGTTTTAAAAGAAACTTCTTGACTCCAACATTTTAAGAAGTTTAAAATAATTTTCTCTGCACACTCTAAAAGAGATTCTTTAAAAAGCATTTGTGTTGGTGAAGAAACAGTTGTTGAAATTAATGGATATTTTCAGATCTCATTTGTGTGATTTCAAATAAAATTAAATTCATCACTCTCTATTTATAAATGGAATTTCTATCCATCTTTCTATTTGTATTTCAGTAGACTAATTGAAAAATGTTCAAGCAATATTTACCCAAAGCTAATTATGCTGGTTCTTATCAGAGTTAGGATGATTTCATTTTTACTTTTCTATACTCCTTGAATTATCATGAATATATATTACATCTATCTAAATAATTTAACATTTTTGATATAAAATAAATAAAATGACATAATTTTTTTATTATAAAATGAGCCCATTATGATGAAATATTTATAAGAAAATGTGGGGTTTATCTGTTCCTAAAGTATTGAACTGATTATCAAGATATTTAGTGTAAGAATGCCCTTGCCAAAGCAAAGCAGGAATATTGTTCATGGTCAGCATAATTTATATTGATTATCTTCACAAAACATAAACTTGGGTTTTGTTATGTATACCAGCTGCTATAAACCATAACAAGTCTCATTGTAAGTAATATAGTCAACTCATCCATGTGTATGATGCTTGATCATGCAGCAAATCTACCACACTCTCTAAAACTGGACATTTGTTAGTTATGTTCTGACATAAGCATTTTGCCAAAATGCCAAGTAGCTACTTTATTTAAGCATGATTTGAATGACTCTTTATCCACTCTAGACTTCACACTCAAAAGAGAAAGGACGCAAAGATTTTATCCCATATTATAGACATTGTTCCACCATTGGTATCGGCTGTGCGATCATTTATTCTATTAATGATCCCACACGTTTCCATCAGAATCAATTGGATGAATAACTAACTACTGTTCAAACAAGGTCATTCTCCCATTACTGAGTGCCTTAGCCTCATTAATGATAATGGGAGGGAGGGCTGCTGGCCCGCATCAGCATGAAATAGGCTTAGTGGGAAACATTCAAAGATCAACAAGAAAATTACAGCTTTTTAAAAGTTATTATTAAAGAATTCATTCTCTCAAAGAAGCAAAAGTCAAAGCCATTAAATGGCCTGTTTTTATTGGTGATCAAAATATACATAGTCACTGGATAGTACTACATTCAAAAGTTCAAAATAAAGAGCATAGTTCTTTTATTTTTATTGCTGTCTATGTGATACAGGGGAATGAGGAAATGGTTCCTTACCCTCCATCTTCCAACCCTATTTATGTTTTTGCTTTTTAATTCAAGGTGGTATATTTTGAGTCTTAAGATAGTATTAAAGTTGGGTGTGCTTTGTTCCTTGCCTAAGGCTCTTCCACATAAGTATTTTATTCTTAAATGTAGATGTGAATTGAACCAGACACAGATGGGGGGTTAATGGATTGCAAGTCCTCATTTTGTGAAACTAAAGGCTTCTTTTAATAAGGTTCCTATTAAACATTTGCCAGTTGCCGCATGTTTATGATAATTCAATTGAGCTGAATGTTAATTTTACCTTGGAAATTTAAAGCACTGGTTCTCAAGGAAAATACATTAGGATCACCTGAGGTGTTTGTTCTACTTCTAGGTCTCAAGCTCAGTGATTTTGATTTTTAGTGGGGCCTGAGATCAAGAAAATTTAAAGTACCTCAGAAGAGGACCACGTTTTGAGAAAGACTGGTTTAAACTTATACTTATTAACCTTCCATGATGTATTTACTGAAACAAAAAATGACTAGTCTTCTTTGGCTTTTTAAGATCTAATTTCTTGCACCACTTTCCTTTTCCTGTCTCCTCCCAAACGTCATTTTTGATCATATGTTTGCCAACAGAGCACAAGTATTACTAAACTTAGCTAATATTTCCTAGGAGAAGAAAAATCATAGTACTGATAAAAAAAATCAAAAAATATTTAAAAAATTATGTATAATAATGTCTACATAATATTTTTGAAGGAAATGACTTAATGTTTACAAGTTTTTGCCTCATAAAGTTCAACCTCTAGCATCTTTTTTTTAGAAGAAAATTTGGATCCCTACTGGTCCAGATGGTCAATTTCCTTTCCTGTATTATCATGCATATATAGATAGCTTCCTTTTATAATTTCTAATAAAAATTAATAATTTCTGATAATTAAGAAGTTTTAGGCAATTCCACAACGCAGAGTACTAACCACTATACGATCACGGCTAGGCAATTCCAGAAGTCACTTACTAAATGTGGAATATCCTGTTTATTAAATTTTTAATCAATTCTTTCAAAAAATGGTTGATAACAACTCTTGTTGATTGCTGTTACTCTAGCTAAAATCGCATATATAAAGCATTTAGCAGAATTACCAGTACATGTGAAATACTCCGTGAACACCACCTGGAATTAATATTATTTTCATCTTCTAATTATTAATAAGATGTAATTTCATGATTATAATGAAACTGTTTTATAGTTCATAGATTATTTGAAGAAACTAAACATTTTTCTCTTACTATAAGAAGCTGACAATTTCTTTTTTACTGAATGATACATCTGTTGTAAAAAGGGTATATGCCCTGCTTCTCGATTCAAACTAGGACAAAGAAGGCAATGGCAAATCAATGCATAAGTAAATGGCATTCTGACATGACAGATAAATAGGCTCAAGATAGAAACAATTTTGTGGTGTCATGGTTATCTATACAGTAAATTTAAAAATGACCGTGAAAACCATGAATTCTGCATTTGTATATCTTAAGCTAGAACAGGACAGAGGCATCATAAAAATGAAAGAGAATGTAGTGTCAAGGAATGATAGAATGTGGTAGAATGGTCTGTTCCTACTACAACTTGTACCTGTTATAGAATGAAGGCTGCTGGACCGTCTAGCTAAAGAAAGCACAACTTACCTTCTGGTGATACTTGTACCAATTTGAAAAGAAAATCAGATGTGAATCAGAAATTATTGAAAACAAGAAGATTCAAACTATTCATTTGGGAAAAGATTAAAAACCAAGAGAACACTATCAGAAACCCCATTAACTAAAGTGAGATTTCCTATTATTCAACACAAATTAAACTAGAAACATAATCAAGTTAAGAGGATGTTTATGTTGAAACTTGCTATTTCAATTTTCTTCCTTGATCTTGTGGCTGATACAAGTACTCAAACAGATACAAGGCATTTGTTGCTGTCCCTTCTTCTGAGTATCATTAAACACACATGGACTTTTATAAACTCAATGTGCTGCAATCCCTTGCAGTTATTGTTTTTGAAAACTTTAGCCTGTGGGAAAAGTTGACAATGCATTATAGACCCATCTTATATATTTTCACCCTAGACCTGTAATTCAGCCATTTCCCAAGAAGGTCTGGCTATTTATTGTGAGGTAAAACATCCTTCAGAGTTTAAAAAAAAAAAAAAAAAAAGGCAATTTTGCAAAGAGCAATTTTTAAAAAATATTTTATTTATTTATTTGACAGAAATCACAAGTAAGCAGAGAGGCAGGCAGAGAGAGAGGGGGAAGCAGGCTCCCTGCCAAGCAGAGAGCCTGATGTGAGGCTCGATCCCAGGATCCTGAGATCATGACCTGAGCTGAAGGCAGAGGCTTAACCCACTGAGCCACCCAGGTGCCCCTGCAAAGAGCAATTTAGAGACCAACAGAATACTTAAAGGAGAAAGGGTTCTATGTCCATATAGATCATCATAGAGCCCAAATCAGCCTGATGAGGAATAGCAGTCCACTTCTCTCTACTATTTCAGAGAAATATCAACATTTGAACTGACAGATGCATCTAGACAGGATGCTATCAGAGGTTAGTACCCAAAAGAATCTCCATTGGAGGGTTTTGAAAATAAAGAAATTCTAAGTTTGTGTGTCTGCATAGGCACCCGATAATTCAAAATTTAACAAACATTCCCAGGTAATTCTGATGGTGATGATCCATACTTAGGAAAATATTTAGGAAAGCTATTGGGATGTTAGTAATATGCAGGTAGTTCATAGACTAACAGACCCCATTCTGCTATCACTTCTCAAGCCTGTTGAGTTCACTATTCTTCATGTTTGCTGTCTGTGAACCTTTTCATGAATGTAGGCTACCACAGTCTTGTCAGTCATCTTCCCCACTTCACCATCTATTCTAAGTAATCTAGGCTTCAATAATCCTGTGGGTCTAATCATCTCCTTCAACTCCCACATTGAGAATCTCAGTTATATTCGCATAAGCATAATTTGCAGAGACAAATTATAAATTTAATATTGGCTCAGTGATTAAAGAATTACTCTGCACCGCATTTGTTAAGACATGTTAGGTTTGAGGTTGGAGATGGGCATAGGAGGAATGCCAGCAAATAAGGAGGAAGAGAAGAATCACCAAAACCAAAATGTATTCAGTGCACTGAGCCTCAGTGGCTCAGTCTGTTAAGTGTTTGACTTCACCTCAGGTCATGATTCCATGGTCCTGGGATCTATTCCCAAATTGGGCTTTCTGCTCAGTAGGGAGTCTTCTTCTCCCTTTCACCTTGTTCCTCCCTCCTACTCATTCTCTCTCTCTCTCAAATAAATAAGTAAAATCTTTAAAAACATTTTTTTAAAGTGCATTCAGAAATTGTTTTCTAGTTAAAGCATTAAGATATTTATATAATTTCATCCTAAAAGAAAACCCTACTAGTCTTGCTCTTTCTCTCTAAACATAGTATTTTATATTATAATATTA
Source organism: Mustela lutreola (assembly GCF_030435805.1). Lineage (NCBI taxonomy): Eukaryota > Metazoa > Chordata > Mammalia > Carnivora > Mustelidae > Mustela > Mustela lutreola. The sequence goes on from NC_081290.1 coordinate 265,629,723, forward strand.
CAAGCAAAGATTTAAAGCTTAGACTGATAAAGTAATTTTATAGAGTAGCACGCAAAGATGTGGGAAAACAGGAATTTGAAGTCAGGTTAGTTTGATACAAGAGTGATTTTATAAAAAGTAGGAGAATCTTAAGAGGATACATCAACTAAAAGAAATCTTGTCAAATCCTAAGGAGATAGATTTTAGTCTCCACAACAGAGAAGTTGGTTTAACTATAGCACAGAGAATAAAACTGAAAAAGTATCACAGCAAAAGAGATTCAGCTCAAACATTAAAATAATATATTTTGGAACCTTGTACCTACAGACATGGCGATGGAAATCTAGAATAATGATACTCTTTGATATTTTACCTGTACTTACTTATATATTTTGGAATTAAATGTGACCTTACCAAAATCTTTATTGACAAGCATCTTTCATATGTGTGATGAAATTTTACTTCCAAGTAAGAAAGAAGAAAAAGGTAGTGAAACTCAAAACTTATCTAACCACTGCTAAGAGCCTTTCTTAAAGCCAGAAAAAGCAGGGTGGCTCCAAAGGTAAAGTAGAATTTCTCCATTATCTAGCTCAGAAGGGAGTTCAGCTTTATAGGAAATACTTTCAGAATCTCCTTGTGAATTTCCTTGCCAACTCCAAAACCCAACTTTAATGACATTTCCTTGATATATTTTCCTTCTTTTTCAAGGTCAGCTATTTTGAACTCAGCCAAACCCAAAACAGAAGATGAATGCATACAATATGTGATGTTTGCTAATTGAATCTTTTCTGATTTGATTGAAGTGTAATTTTACATAAATGAATCATTAAATAGTCCAATTTTAATCTACTTAAATTAACAAAACTTACTTGGAATTTTTCCTAGCATCTCTAACAACTAAGGTTAAACATTAACAAAGTATTTCTTCTACCTTATACATATTGTGTTATACTGTTTAGTTGTACAGTGTGTTAGAAACTGAAAACCACCTACAGGTAGTGATGAATTGATTTTTAATTATCTTTTGTCAAAATGATGTTTCATTGTAGTTTAGGTAAGATAATAATGCTTTGTGTCTGATGATAGGCATAATCATAATGTGAACAAATGTAAAAACAAGAGAATTTGAATAGCAAGTAATATTGTGTTAACATGTCAATAATTAGAATGATGATTGTAAATATAAAACCCTTCTGTAGATTATCAATGTACATAATTTATGTATATTAATGTATTAATACTAATACATTAATATATTACTGTAGATTAAGTCAAAGTGAAACTACCACTAATATCAATATAATAGTAAACACTAACAGAGAAGAGTAAGCTTCAGTTTCAATTACAATTTCTTACTATTGACTGATAATACCAGGTTCTCATTAATAGTCATGTCACAAACTGTCTGCAGTTCCAAGTTTTTAGAAGACATATTTGCTTGATTTTCCCTTTTAGTAAATAATTCTGTCACAACTTCCAGTCTTTCTAGTACTTTCTCCTATACATACTTAACTTTTTCTTTGTAAATAACTTACCTTTCTATTTTTTTTTCTTCACTCAAGCTATTCAATAGTACTATCCTATGAAGCTTTCCTAAATTGATGGAAAAAGATTTACTGTTAAGTCAAGAAGGAGAAATCTCCATGATTTAATTCACAAACTAAAGCTTTGCTAGTAAACTAAGGTAGATCTGTGAATTGTTTTTTTTTTTTCTTTTTTAAAGATTTTATTTATTTATTTGTCAGAGAGAGAGAAAGAGAGAGCATAAGCAGGGAGAGCAGCAGGCAGAGGGAGAAACAGACTCTCAGCTGAGCAAGAAGCCCAAAGCAGAACTTGATCTCCAGATCCTTGGATTATGACCTGAGCTGAAGGCAGATGCTTAACTGACTGAGCCACGTCCAGAACGTGATTTCCTCTGAAAATGATGAAATGGCAAATGTTTCAAAAGACAGAAAAATGCAAGTTTACTACGACTTCCTAATGATCTTTAGATTTATACATGAGCACAATGGATTCATAGAGTAAGAGGGAAATAAAATGAGGTTTATTCAAATTTTTTTTTTTTTAAATTTTTATTTATTTATTTATTTATTTTTTTATTTTTTATAAACATATATTTTTATCCCCAGGGGTACAGGTCTGTGAATCACCAGGTTTACACACTTCACAGCACTCACCAAATCACATGCCCTCCCTCTCAAAACAAACTGAGGGTTGCCGGGGGGAGGGGGTTTGGGAGAAGGGGTTGGGATTATGGACATTGGGGTTTATTCAAATTTTTAAAAGATTTATTTATTTATCTTAAAGAGAGAGGAAGGGGCAGGAGTGGAGAGAAACCCAAGCCGACTCTGCACAGAATGTAGAGCCTGACCTGGGGCTCGATCTCATGATCGAGAGGTCACAACCTGAGCTGAAATAAAGAGTCAGATATTTAACCAACTGTACCACCCAGTCACCCCTTATTCAATTTTTTAAATGCATTTTCTTGTTGTTCTTTAGAATAACACACAGAAAAATAAGCCATGAAACATCAATACTTACAAATAATTAGACATATTCAAAAAAGAACCTAAAATTTAAGAATAAATATAATGGATCTTATTAAATATGGAAGGTTATAGATTTTTTAAAAAAACTGATTCAATACCTACGCCTATTAAACAGACATTTAGTTTATTGCTTATGTTACGAAGGAAGTTTTTTCCTTTTCCTTTCTTCCTTTCTAGGTTCTTTGGTCTAATAACTAAATTGACATAAGACAATTAACAGGAGACAAATTGAATTTCCTATGTATGGGAGCTCATAGAAATATGAGACTCAAAGAAGTGATGAAAGCAGGCAGCTTTTACACCTTTAAGACAAAGGAACAATAAATTTATAAAGACACGAGAACACAAAATTTTGGGTTTGGGTTAATAACTTACTGAGGAAGTAGCAAGTTTTGTTTATATAGTCATCTCAGTTCTAAATTATCTACCTCTGGTGATAAGGATGTTTCTCTACCCCCCGGTACAGGGAGGATGCCCTTCATGTTGAAGATTTATCTTCTGCCTTCATGGGGACAAAGGAGGGTCAGACTGACCTTCTTGCATGGGCTATTTCCTATGTAACTTTAATTCAAATAACCAGTAAACCAGAGTGGTGTATTTTCAGGTGGCATATTTCTGCCTTCCCTCACTTAATATTTCTGCTTCTAATTTAAGAGGGATTTGAGAAAGATAGAGAGTTTACTCTGATAATGTGGAGGGGGTCCATTTTGCATATAAATCATAAAAATTGAAAGAGATAGAGAGGAAGGGATAACTGTCAGATAGGCTGGAGAATAGAGGAGCCATATTAATTTCCTCTTTGTCTAACTTGGATTCTTGGCAGGTAATTTGTTGTCAGAACTTTTGTACTGATACTTATAGACAGCACATAAATCTATGGAATTGTGTCATAAAGTACTTGGGTCATGCAAAACAGAATGGAGTCTGATACTTTTTATTCATAATCTTAAGTTTCTCAACAGTAGTGTATTTCCTGCCTAAAACAAATTTACCTAGCATAGAGTTTATGATTCATAATGGTTCTAAGCACTAGCCTGGCAGTGAGCTTGAAAGATTTGATATCTAACAGTGATGACAGCTGTGTATTGGGTAATTTTTTTTTAACTTGAGTTTCCCAAGACATTTAGATGTAATACTACTACTAATAATAATGATAAATGAAGTTAGTCCTACATGAACCACCTCTTTATTAATAGTGGGCATTATTTCACCAAAAGACTTCAGAGATTTGATAAATCAATCACCTGGCCTAGGTATGCAAGTTTAGCTCTGACTACAGGTAATTAAAAGACATACAAAATTATGTATACATTAAAAAAAAAATAAAGTCATGCTAACAAATACATCCTCATTTCATAGGGAAACTAGAAGAACTCTCCTGCCACAGCTTACCCATTACTGAAATATTCAAATATCACCCTTTCTCTGGACTAATTTTATTACTTTTGGAGAATTTTCTACTGCAAATGGCTACTAGAAGGACATCCTACTTACAGATGTCAGTCATCCCTGTTTTCTGGTAGACTTTTGAATTAAATCAGGCAGAAAGCATTTACAGAAAGCCTACAGTACCATAACTCTGAATATATCAATAAAACTAATGGAGACTTAATGCAGGGCAATAGGGAATGACACACAAATTAAACTAACTACCACAAAATAGGGACATTTTAAATACTAATGGAATACACATATTTATTTTACTTAAAAATGAGAGAGAAGAAAAGAATATGGTGCAAATTCAGTGAGCCTCTGTTCTAATGCTTAGTAAGCTAAAGATATGGGGTGAGAAAATGAGATTTTGGCTATGAGATGGAACAGTAGAATAATTTTAGCTCTCTGGACACTGTCTGGTGAGGACAGGACTTGGTAAGTTCTGGGTATGTGTTTGCTTGAACCTCCCGTCTTACGTTTAAATCCCTACCACCTATCGTGAAATGGCACTTCGTTAGAATATGTCAGGAATTCATAATAACCTCTGCTTTTGAAATTTTCCTTATCAAACACAGGACTTAAGGCTGACAGTCCTCTTTAGATGTTATTCTTTGAACAACAAGTTTAAATTACCATAAACAGCTTTCTTTTTAACAATGGGGACATATACTTCTAGGGTTATCTATCTTTTGGGCCTTAGTTGCTTCAGCATTTTGTTTCTGGAAAAGGTTGAAGTAAGGACAGTTTCATCTATCAAATGGAAAACTTAGGAAGATAAAGCAAATGATTCTCTCATGGTTGAATCACCTGGCTTTGTCAGACTTACAGAGGATCAAGTTTAGTTGGTACAGAAGTGGAAAGATCTCAGAGCAGAGAAAATACTACAAAATGTGACACCCGAGGTCTTCTCTGGGTGACTATGGTTGGTAAATATCAAGTTTCACTAAGAATAATAATAACAAAAATGCTATTTGCGTCCATAGGGGAGGAAAAACTTTACCTCTACTCTCTTAGGGTTTCTGGCTGGGCTTGAGAATTAAATTGGCATAAGAGAGATTAATAGGAGAAAGGCATACAGATTTTTACCTCTATGTGGGAACCCCATGGGAAGATGAAGACCCAAAGAAGTGGCTAGACCTGTGTTTATGTATTAGGTTGAATAAAGGAAAAGTAACTAAAATATATGGAAAAATGAAAGAAAAACGAGTTATTTTAAGGTCTGTTTTGTAGATTTCACTTGGCCTTGACTCTTTGTCTTTGGTGATAAGGATGTATCTTTCCTTTTGTTACAGGGAGAGAATCTTTCACACGGGTGTTTCATCTCCTGCTTCCATGAAGAAAGGAAGGTGAGTGTAGTTTTGCTGTGGCTGTTTCTAAAGTGCCTTTAGTTCAAAATGCATATGCCAAATCTATATGCCACCTTTCCTGTCCTTTCTGCATACTGTTAGCTGGTTAAGCTCCAAGATGGCAGCAATCAGTGCTGAAGGCTCCGTTTTTCACTAGTTACATTGTAAAGCCATCTCTTTCAACCCTTTTCTTAATCTGTCATATTGTGCAAATGAGTACATATGCTAATGGTGCAACTAAAAGTCCTTAAAGCTGATGGGGACGGGAGCAGACCTCATCACACCTCCTCCCCCATAGGTACCCCCAGGTGCAACCACATAGTGCCCCTGCTCATAGGTTCCTTAGATCATGCCAACACAAAAGAGTGAATAAAATGCTCAATGGACACATGTACAGATGTGTCACATGTACAGATATCCTGGAAGGACATTTCAGCTTCAGCTGTGAATCTACCACTAGAAATCGATGAAGTTAGATAGCTCAGGAAAAATACATTAAAAGGGAAGCATTAAAATATCCCATTGCAATGCAGTCCATCCTGGATATCCTTTTTCAGAAATATAACACAGATGGGCATATTTCCCTAAATATGATAACCACTAAATATATATTATTATTTAATGAATCCTATATATGACTCCTGTACAAAGACACAATTAAAAAGCCATCCACTGCTTACATTTTGGAGGGTTAAAACTCTTTTAATAATGGTTTTCAAGCTATGGATATTCTTTCCTTTAAAAAGTACACATAAGGTTTCATGATGCTACACATTTCTTGGGAACTATTTATAGGCCATGGGTTCCAAGCTGAGGTCTCTTGCTTTGGTCAAACTCTTATTTCACAGAGGAGCAAACAGAGACCTTGGTACTTCACTTGGATGAAATAACCAGTCTAGGGCAATAAAACCCAAATTCATGAGGTTCAGTTTGTCGCTCTTTCTACCGTGCCATTCTCTCTCCCTCCCATTTATAGATGAAAGATAACTGAATAAAAGAATTCTGAGATTGCCCTAATAACAGAAGAAGTCACTCAGGGATGCTATGCCCTAAAATAAGTAGCATTTTTTTAACTGAGGGCACACCTAATTTAATTGTCACATATCATTCTCCTGTAAGCAGAGCAATAACACACAACTCATCGGGATTTCCTGAACATCAGGCACTTAATTAGAAACTGTATCTATCACTATCTCACACATTTAAAGGATACTTTTGCCAATAGTAGGAGATGGCAGGGCTATTTTGGGTTTTAATGAGCCTTATTTACTTGTTTTTTCAGTCTCATCTATATCATATTAAACATATGAAAATTCATTCATATTGCACAGGAAATAACATCAATGTATAACTGCAAAAGAGTTAGTTTGTGGTAAAAATATCTAAGATATAATTTTACATTTGGTAAACATACAATTATATACTTATAAGGTTTAATATTATAATGCTTTTCCTATTCTGAACCAATACTTTTTTTTCACATTTAAACATTTTTCTGAATCTGTAAAAAGCAACTAGGCCTAGGCATGTGCTCAAACAACCGATACATGAAGCTGTCATGACAGAGATGTCTGTTAACTGGAAGGAATCTCCAAAGACTTTGCAATTTAGCATAGACTGACATCCAAAATCATTGATCATGAACACATCAAGGGAGAAAGAGTATTCCCTTCTCCTCAAACTTTGAATCCAAACAAGCTGATGTCTTCAAAGATCAGCCTACAAAGGCCAGGGAGATAAAGTTTGAGATAAGTTAGAGCTAAGGAGATATATTAATCTGGGTTCCTCAGAGAAGCAGAACCCATAGGATTTACAGAAGCTAAGAAGTCCCATGATCTGCTGTCTGTGCTCGGGAAACTCAGGAATGCTGGTGTTATAATTCAATCTGGGTATGAAGGCCAGGGACACAAAGGAGCTGATGGTATAAATCCTCATCTGAGGGAAAAAAGGAGATGTTGCAATTACAGAGGCAGGCAGTGGACAGAAAAGGGGCAACTTCCTTCTTTCTCTGCCCCTTGTTCTATGCAGGACCTCGGTCGATTGGATGATGTCCATCCACATTGGGGAGGGCAATTCACTTCACAAAGTCCACTTCAAATGCTAACACTACTTGGAAACACCACATGCACACCCAGAAATAATGTTTAATCTGGATACCTGGTGGCCAGTTGAGACAGAAACACTCATTACAAGGAACAAATATAAAATGTAGGTAAATTGAACATGCAACTACTCTATTGGTTAAATACCCTCATCAGAGCATATTAAGGGCAACGTCTATGCTTGTTCATCACTGTATTTATCATTCATGGTACTTAACAAATATGTTAGCAAATGTGATTCCCTTGATATCATGCTGATGGGAGTTTTAAAGCATGCAGTTCCAATCTCCATTCCATGCTACAGGTATATGAGGATGACCAGGGTGACCCTATGCCTCAGGCTTGTTTCCTTTAACATTTCTCCTACTTTACACTAAGACCACCGGTATCGTGCACCACGAGACTTAGAGAGAACATACACAAAACTATTGGAACCAGAACAGGGCTGGGTGATCAGACATGCAATTAAGGATGGCCATTTTTGCTCTGTTTTGAGATGGGGAAATTAGGCTGTGTGCAAGGTGATTCTCTTCCCTTAAACTGATTCTTTTTTTTTTTTTTTTAAAGATTTTATTTATTTATTTGACAGAGAGAGATTACAAGTAGGCAGAGAGAGAGAGAGGAGGAAGCAGGCTCCCTGCTGAGCAGAGAGCCTGATATGGGACTCGATCCCAGGATCCTGAGATCATGACCTGAGCCGAAGGCAGCGGCTTAACCCACTGAGCCACCCAGGCGCCCTAAACTGATTCTTTTATGCTTTCTTAATCTATAGTCATCCAGATAAAGACCACACTTCCCAGGTTCCCTTGCAGGTGGGTGTGTCCTTGTGACTGAGTCCCTGCCAATGAAAAATAGTATAACAGGTATGGGTAACTTTCAACTTAATCAAAATGAAATTACTTGTTGAAGGCATTCTCTCTTTATCCTTCCTAAAGCCTTAAAAACAAATCAGGAAAGAACCTAAGTCTGACCCTGTAGACACACACATTGTTCCAGAGAGGATGGAATAATATTAAACTAGGAAAACCAAGGTTCTGGGTGATGTTATGGAGCAAATCTTCTCCATCTGCCCAAATAAGGAAATGAAAAACATTTATTCTAAATGTACCAATTCCTTTTTTTCATGAAGTTATGATTATTTTCTCATCAAAATCTCTAAAAAATGTATTATAAATTAATTTCTTAAGCTTTTATAAGAAGATTGATGTTGATATGTGTCCACTTTATCCCTTTTTATTACTTTTTCTTTGGATAATAATTGCAAACAACATCAAAAATAGTAGGTGTAATTTTTGAACGTTATATCTGAGAAACTGTATGTCTTATATGTGTTAGCTTGTTTACTTTTTATAATCCTGTGTGAGAGATACTATTACCATCTTCATTTTACATATGAGTAAATTAAGTCACAGTTTTTAATTTTATTTTGAGAGAGAGAGCATGTGCCCAAGCCAGGTGTGGGGAAGGGCAGAGGGAAAGGGAGAGAGAGAATCTTAGGCAGACTCCTTGCTGAGTGCAGATCCCAGTGTGGGGCTCTATCTCACGACCCTGAGATCACGACCTGAGTCAAAATCAAGAGTTAAATTCTTAAACACATTTTTTTAAAAGATTTTATTTATTTATTTGACAGAGATCACAAGTAGGCAGAGAGGCAGGCAGAGAGAGAGAGTGGAGGAAGCAGGCTCCCTGCTGAGCAGAGAGCCCGATGTGGGTCTCAATCCCAGGACTCTGGGATCATGACCTGAACCAAAGGCAGAGGCTTTAACCCACTGAGCCACCTAGGCACCCCAAGAGTCAAATTCTTTACGGACTGAGGCACCCAGGTGCCCCTAGTCACAGAGAATTTGAATACATTTCCATTAGTTGTTCAGTTTTGAAAAGGATGGAGCTAGGAACCAGATTGCTAAATTCAAAATCCAAGCTCCTATATTTTTAAATTCCTTTATTTATCAATTGAATCACTGAGAGCTTGCTTAACCTCCCTGTCAAAGGAGCCATTCTGATTCAAAAGATTGGTATAAAATCACTTTATGCATTGGGTTTCCATGCTCTGAAGAAAAAACAAAACACCTATAAGGCATTGAGATAGCTAAATATCCATACTGATATGAAAGTAGAATTTCTCTGTGTCACTCTGGAAAACAGAGTATAACAAATAGTAAACTGAGTGGAAAGAAGTTTAGTGATGAAACACTCTAATGAATGGTGTTCCCGGGAATGGCCTTGTCCCAAAGCTGTGTGTTACTCTTCATTGTACTTATTTAAAAATAATATCAATGTCTGGCAAAGACTTTGAATAGAGGATCATTAACCAAGGACAAAATAGGATTGAACTGTCATTACACAATTTCATAAACGATAACTTTCAATTCTTATCTGATCTTCTATGAATGAACGGATCTCATCAACCTATAAGTATACCCCACTGTCATCTTTGCACCAGACATAGGAAGCTGCATCTTGGCTGGCTCAGTGGTGTTCTCTTCCCTGACCTATTTATATATTTGGAATTGTTTCTTTTTGGGAGATGGATTTAGTTAAGGTTTCATCTTTTCTTTTTTTCCCCTAATATCTGGGCTTTTTATTTAAAACTGTGTTTCTTTAATCTTACACTGTGTATGTGTGTGTGTGTGTCTGTGTTTGTGTGTGAGAGAGAGAGGGAGAGAGAGAATAATATATATTCCTGTATTCATGTATGCATGATTTCTTTAGATAATTCAGAATTTCTTAATTAAAACACTAATAGATCAGAATTGTTATCCTTGAATTTTCTATTTATTTGGAAAAAATGTTTGTTGCCAGCACTGCCCAATTTATCATACTGTATTTTAATACAGAGGCATTTTCTACAATTTCATGTGTCTTGAATAAGGCAGATATGAGAAGAGCTTAAACTTATCATTGTGGAGCTTACACATGCACCAAAATGAGTTTTTTTTTTTTTTTTACAATCAGTTTTAGCCTAAAACCCAAGGTTTATATCTGTTTATTCCTTTGACTGTTAAACATGTAGTTGCCTGTTTATCCATGTCTCCATATCAGATGTCATTCCACTGTATATAAATGTGAGATAATTAAAGAATGTGTTAAAAACATATAAACTCATTATTCGTCTCATTTAGTAATATACAGCAATTGTTTTGCTCTGGCTTTGAATAGCATCCAGTCTCAGAGCACACAAAATGACAGTAAGGGATTTTATAATATTTTAAACCCATGGGAAGTCAGTGACACGAGAAGATAGCTTTCATTATCTTACTGAAAGTTTCCTAACAGCCAAAATAAATTTTATAAAATTATTTATTTATTTGTGAATGGGCATTTCTATCACAGTCAGAAGATAAAGAGGAAGCAATAACCTAATTCACACATTTGTTTTCCAAAATGTCTCCCTTCCTGTTTCAAAAAAAATTATTAGCTTCCTATGAAAAGTCTCATTAAATTACAACCTGAAAGTATAAAGAAAACACAATCAATCAGCGAGTTCCTTTGAACTTTGCCCTGCTCTCCACCAGTATTATTGACCCCTCAAACCGCAGAAGTCTATTTTCCAATCAAAGGCTGAAGGCAAGTGAATGGAAGTAAGGATAAGGACCAAGAGTACTGAAGACGAGTTCCACTTTCCTCTAGATCTTTCGCAATGTGAGTTGTGTTCAAGTTTCACAGTTGGGTGGATGGGAACACTTGCCACAACAGCAGCACCCACAGGGCAACAGTAGCACATGATTGAATTGAATTTTCTGTTTCTCCCTTGCAGGAGAATCAAGTTTGTTACCATCCTCATCATCATATTTATGATCACTTATGATCATTTATAATAAATGTGATCATTTATGATCATATTCCTCCCAGCCAGGAATTATGAAGCTTCAATGATTTTATTTCGTTATTGAGAAAGTTTAGTTTTCATATATTTTCTTATATTCCAAAAAGTCATACTTATGTTAACCTAAAATACTTTTTCACAAACTAAAATTTATTTCACTCTAATGTCTTTTGTCAGGTTGATCTGACCAATTAAAAAAAATTAGTAGCCCAAAATAATGAGTCTTTTTAGGACTTCAATAGAAGTGCATATGAGTCATAACTACGTAGCTTCACTGCCTAGCTTTAACTCATGTGAATTCTTTATTAATTTTGATATAATTATTTATGATGACATTATTAGGCCATCATAAATAAATGACTTATATAGTTTAAATCTAGATTATGTTCTCTTAGTTAAAAGAGAATTGATAAGTTCTGGATGGCAGGTTTTCCTTTAAAATTTTTTAAATGTACATTTAAATTTTTTATAAATGGCTTTGTTTGTTCATGCTTCCTGCCTAATCATTTGTCATAATTCCTTCAGTGGAATTTAATAAATTTGTGATAAGCCTTATTGAGTGTGTGAAATTTTAGCTCTATTCATCACACTAAGTCAGAGCAGAGTCTCAAGTAAGAAAAGTTTGTTGGGGGAGAAATTTCATTTTCAAAGATATATTCCACAAATTGATTCAAAAGTACTTGCCATTGTGCAAAAACTGTTCTTGTTTGTAATGATATGAAAAATACCTGTCTACTTACAACCTGTTTTAATTTGATATTTTGTATTCTTAGATAAATGGACCAGGTACATCATTTAGAACATTGCTTTGAGAAATGACCCTAAAAAACAAATCAGTCAAAGGGTACTAACATTTAAGAACATTAGAAAGCAATGAGACTTTTCTCAACCTGGTCATCACAAAGAAATCATTAGTTTTATAGTACTGAGTAAGAAATAGAGGAAGACACAAAGAAATGGAAAAATGTTCCATGCTCCTGGATTGGGAGAATATTGTGAAAATGACTATGCTACCTAAAGCAATCTACACATTTAATGCAATTCTTATCAAAGTACCATCCATCTTTTTCAAAGAAATGGAACAAATAATTCTAAAATTTATATGGAACCAGAAAAGACCTCGAATAGCCAAAGGGATATTGAAGAAGAAAGCCAACGTTGGTGGCATCACAATTCCGGACTTCAAGCTCTATTACAAAGCTGTCATCATCAAGACAGCATGGTACTGGCACAAAAACAGACACATAGATCAATGGAACAGAATAGAGAGCCCAGAAATAGACCCTCAACTCTATGGTCAACTAATCTTCGACAAAGCAGGAAAGAATGTCCAATGGGAAAAAGACAGCCTCTTCAATAAATGGTGCTGGGAAAATTGGACAGCCACATGCAGAAAAATGAAATTGGACCATTTCCTTACACCACACACAAAAATAGACTCAAAATGGATGAAGGACCTCAATGTGCGAAAGGAATCCATCAAAATCCTTGAGGAGAACACATGCAGCAACCTCTTCGACCTCAGCCGCAGCAACATCTTCCTAGGAACAACACCAAAGGCAAGGGAAGCAAGGGCAAAAATGAACTATTGGGATTTCAGCAAGATCAAAAGCTTTTGCACAGCAAAGGAAACAGTTAACAAAATCAAAAGACAACTGACAGAATGGGAGAAGATATTTGCAAACGACATATCAGATAAAGGACTAGTGTCCAGAATCTATAAAGAACTTAGCAAACTCAACACCCAAAGAACAAATAATCCAATCAAGAAATGGGCAGAGGACATGAACAGACATTTCTGCAAAGAAGACATCCAGATGGCCAACAGACACATGAAAAAGTGCTCCATATCACTCGGCATCAGGGAAATACAAATCAAAACCACAATGAGATATCACCTCACACCAGTCAGAATGGCTAAAATCAACAAGTCAGGAAATGACAGATGCTGGTGAGGATGCGTAGAAAGGGGAACCCTCCTACACTGTTAGTGGGAATGCAAGCTGGTGCAGCCACTCTGGAAAACAGCATGGAGGTTCCTCAAAATGTTGAAAATAGAACTGCCCTATGACCCAGCAATTGCACTATTGGGTATTTACCCTAAAGATACAAACGTAGTGATCCAAAGGGGCACGTGCACCCGAATGTTTATAGCAGCAATGTCCACAATAGCCAAACTGTGGAAAGAACCTAGATGTCCATCAACAGATGAATGGATCAAGAAGATGTGGTATATATACACAATGGAATACTATGCAGCCATCAAAAGAAATGAAATCTTGCCATTTGCGACAACATGGATGGAACTAGAGCGTATCATGCTTAGCGAAATAAGTCAAGCAGAGAAAGACAACTATCATATGATCTCCCTGATATGAGGAAGTGGTGATGCAACATGGGGGCTTAAGTGGGTAGGAGAAGAATAAATGAAACAAGATGGGATTGGGAGGGAGACAAACCATAAGTGACTCTTAATCTCACAAAACAAACTGAGGGTTGCTGGGGGGAGGGAGGTTGGGAGAAGGGGGGGTGGGGTTATGGACATTGGGGAGGGTATGTGCTATGGTGAGTGCTGTGAAGTGTGTAATCCGGGCTATTCACAGACCTGTACCCTGGGGATAAAAATATATTATATGTTTATAAAAAATAAAAAATAAAAATAAATAAAAAATATCAAAAAAAAGAAGTATATTGCAAAAGGGGTAAATTCCTCAATCCTACTTGGTGACCCTGGAGATTCTCCCTAATATTTGTCCACAAAACCACAGTAGGAAATCTTTTCTTAGTTCTTTGGAACATAATGTATGGTATTAAAACTATTCTATTAAACAGGTAAAATTTCTAGGGACATTCATAAGCACCTTTATTTTTATTTCCCATCATTCTTTAAAATCAGTTTAGTGGGGCACCTGGGTGGCTGAGTGGGTTAAAGCCTCTGCCTTCGGCTCAGGTCATGATCCCAGGGTTCTGGGATCGAGCCCCAGATCAGGCTCTCTGCTCAGCGGGGAACCTGTTTCCTCCTCTCTCTCTGCCTGCCTTTCTGCCTACTTGTGATCTCTGCCTATCAAATAAATAAATAAAATCTTTAAAAAAAAATCAGTTTAGTGAGGCTGATTCTTCCCTTAACCTTAGATGTGAACTCAGGCAATCCCATTCAGATTTTGGACCATATTTATGTAACATTTTCTTATTACACCTTTAATTACCAAATGCAGTTTCACATAGTAATCAAATTATCTGAAATATTCTTTTTTGCTCTCCTTCAACTCAGTTTTAATACAGATGGGAAGTCTGCTTTTTTACTGAAGTTTATAATTTGGAGGTGTGGCAGGGAAGTGGTATGACTTGTATGTCTGCATTCAAAATCCATATATCAAATTCATACATAGAAAATTCAAATATAGAAATTCTTGCCTGGGGCACCTGGGTGGCTCAGTGGGTTAAAGCCATGACCCTGACTTCAGCTCGGGTCATAATCCCATAGGTCTTAGATCGAGCCCCACATCAGGTTCTCTGCTCAGCAGGGAGCCTGCCTCCCCACCTTCTCTCTGTCTGCCTCTCTACCTACTTGTGATCTCTGTCTGACAAATAAAATCTTAAAAAAAAAAAAAAAAAGAAAAGAAATCCTAATGCCTAATATGTTGGTATGAAGAGGTAGAATCTTCAGGGGTGATGAGGTATGAGGGTGAAACCCTTGAGAATGGGATTAATGCTCATATGAAAGAGGTCCCACAGAGCTCCTTAGCTCCTTCCACCATATAAGGATACAAGAAGAAGGTGGCAGGTATGAACCAGGAGGAGGACCTTCACCAGAAAGCAGCCATGCTGGAATCTTGATCTTAAATTTCCCAGCTTTCAGGCCTGCAAGAAATACATTTCTCTGGTTTGTAAGTTATCCAGTGTGTGGTATTTTGTTGTAGCAGCCTGAAGGGTAAGCAGGATAGGTAAGGAGAAAAAAATTATTAACCATTAAAATTATTAACCAGCTAGCTTTGGCATACTACTTTCTGGGTATTTAATGCTGACTTTCCCTCATCAAGTCCTCCGTGGTTTTTTTCCAAGGCTTTGTCATGGTTTAGGATCTGTAAGTTCTCAGATGATTAGGGTAAATGAATCTCTGTTCCACCTTGTCACAATCGCCCCCTCTGGCCCAAGGTTTCCCTTGATGCCTGCTTAGTTTTATGTGCCAATCCAGAGTCCTTCTTTGAGAAAGCCTAAGATGGTCCTAAAGCAAATGTATCTCTCACAAAGGTACATTTTTAAATTTAATTTTATTTTTTCAGTGTTCCAGGATTCATTGTTTATGTACCACATGCAGTGCTCCATGAATATGTGCCCTCCTTAATACCCACCACCAGGCCCACCTATACCCCCATTCCTTTCCCCTCCAAAACCTTCAGTTTGTTTCTCTGAGTCCATAGTCTCTCATGGTTCCTCTTCCTCTGATTTCCCCCAATTCACTTTTCATTTCCTTCTCCTAATGTCCTCTGTGTTATTCCTTATGCTCCACAGGTAAGTGAAATCATATGATAATTGATTTTCTCTGCTTGACTGATACATTTTTTACCCATGAAAAAGTGTTGCTTCCTCATCCCTAAGATGTTGCTCAACAAAGAAGCAATCTTCCCTTTGTTCCACCAGTAGAGTAGCTGGACATCCAGTCCTTGTCCTTTGGTTTCCCAGTTGTCTAGATATCAATTAAAAATGTTGTACTGCTCTTTGAGTCATCTCATTGGATTTTAGCAAAGTGAGTTTAGCAGGAGGGGTGGGGATTCCACGGGGTGATAAGACTAAACACTAATAACTCCAAAGACTGAAAACATCCCTGTTCAGATCAAGACATTTAAGAGTCTCATAATTTTTTTTTAAAACACTGTCTTTTCCATTCCTGTGTTTGGTCTAGCGTCTACATTTGAGTGCAGTTATCTATTGTTTGTGATTCTTAAGCAATGCTTTCCTTTTATCATCATAGAACATCATACATTGATGGTAAAGATGAATTCTTTCACTTTCTCCTGGAAATAGTTTGAATTGTGTTCTGCTAAAAGACATACTAAAGCTTAAACCCTGGTATGGGTGAATGTAATCTTTTTTGGATTATATGTTATTGTGCATGTAATTGAGTTGAGATGATGTCATACTAGAGTAGGTGGGTCCTTATGAGTTCCCTATGGGATAGACATAGACAGAGAGGATACTACTACTGTCCAGAGGGAAGATAGCCATGTGACAATGGAGTCAGAGACTAGAGCTTTGCACCTGCAAGCAAGGAATGCTGAGAATTGCCAGTAATGTCAGCTAGGAGAGAGAGGATGGCTCTTCTAGCCTTTTGGTTTTGAACATCTAACTTTGAGAAGTGTATTCTAACCCACCCAGTTTGTGGTAGTATGCTTTCACACACCAGGAAGCTCCAACACACTCCTCTTAACTAAACACTTAACATATACATACACCAGTGATGCCATCACCACAATCTCAGCTGTATGCCTATGCCCAAACTCATCAAGATGCACATGTGAAATGTGTGCAATTGTTTCTATATCTCTTACACCTCAATAAAGCTAAAAAAAAAGGGGGGGAGGATATTAATGTATGTCATTAGAGTTCCTCTAGAGTGTGTGCTACCTTATTGAAATTTTGTATTTAGCCATGTTTTAGTCATGAGGAGTGAGACTTGAAAGAAAGTTATGTCCATCACTCTGATGGACAAAAGCAGGATATGCTAGTTGGTTGAGACTTTGAATAACTCTTTGGGTACAAAGTGAATTATTTATTTTATTTTCTTTATTTTTTTTTAGTGTGAGATGGTATACTATATGGGACATTGTTTTTGAAAAGTAAATGTAGAGGAAGATAGGCTTCTGTAAATGTTTATGAGTTAGAGAATGGAAACTGAGATCATCCATTTTTGCCCGCCTGAGACTACTTCTTTCTTCCAACTAAAAGCATTCTAATTTTGCTTTAGGTAGCTTACCTGCCACTTTCATTCTATGTGTATCTTGTGTTGGACCCATTCTAGTTTGAGTTTTGAGGTTAGTAATATGACCTGAGGTCCGGCTCATCAGAGAGCCATATCTCTGTGTCATACGAATAGATTAAGAAATAATTATAGATCTAAAGTTGGACAGATTGCATACCTTCAGACAATACTGATGATATTGGCTGGAAGTCGTATTCTCCCAATGCTTAAGTTGCTAAATTGTTGGGATGTAAATAATGATGGCAAACTTTGCATTTCCATAAATGGAGTTAATATAGAAAATGGTATCACTGAGAAATAGTAAAGACAATATGCTGAAAGCAATGTTCAAACCTAAGACTCAACTATGTCTGAAATCTCATATTTCTGAGTTATAAAGCCAAAGCCACATACGTTTTACTTTGCCTCTCCTTCTGTAACAGAGGGTAAGCTATTTTCCTACCTCTGTACATACTGTACTCATCTACATATATACTCATCGTGTGATTGGGTACAATGTCTTGTTTGTTGCTGGATAGACACTCAGAGTTAAGGCTACAGATGGCTTGGCTTTAAAGTCCAGTGTACTGAGAGTCATAGTCTGTTATCAAGGATCTGCTTGAGAATAGCAGGGAATCCTCTATAAACTTTTGGCAAGTTAGAATTAAGAGGATTTTGAGTTTTAAAGTTTAATAGAATTATTTTCTAAATGAGAGAAATATATGTCACAATTTTTCTACATGATTTTCATGTACATTTTCTTTAATATCTTTAAAACTTTGAAATATCGAAAATATTACCTCTATATCTTTTTAAAGATTTTATTTATTTATTTGAGAGAGAAAGAGTGCACAAGCAGGGGGAGGGGCAGAGGGACAAGCAAACTCCCCACTGAGAAAGTAACCCTCTGCTGGGCTCCATCCCATCCTTTTGGGATTATGACTTTAGCTGAAGGCAGACACTAAAACTACTAAGTCTCTCAGGTGTCCCACCTCCATCTTTTTAACGTAAAACTCATAATCTCTCTAAAATTTTTAATTTGCTTTACACAATGTCCTTATTTCATTTTGTTCATGTACTAAAATACAATAATAGTATCAGTATATCTCAAAAAATGAATTTATTCACATATTTAAGTGTTACTATATACATGAAAGTATTCATTTAAAAATAGAGAATTATTTAAGGAATAAATTTTAAAGAATTTCAACCTCCAAAGGAATAGACTCATATATAAATAAGCCAGATGTCAGAAAAATAATTATTTCTTCAGAATCACAGTTACATACACATGTACACTCACATAGTCAAAGAAAAACACATAGGCTACTCATTCTACCTTTACCACTGAGAATTTCTTTTAAATCTTAAGCAAATGAATATTTCTATTTCCCTTAAAACATGGACATAAAATTAACAGAATACAAATATTGCAACCAAAGAGCTCATAAGTTTATACACTAAAATTACAGACTATTTTTACATAGTGTATTTGAACTTTAAAAATACCTCTTACCAGAAAGTGAAGACATATCAACTATAGAAACACATTTTGATAAATATATGATACATATATTTTATATATATATATATATATATATATATATATATACACACACATATCAATATTTCAACAGCAGTCACACAAGATTTATTTGGAATTTTTACTTTTATCCTTTTAATTTTTCTTACTCTTATTGAAAACATTAGGCAGCAGGTGCCTGTATATCTTTTAATTATTTTTTGTAAGACATATTTGTGCCTGCTTAATTGTACACATATTCCCAATGTCCAATTTCTTTTTGGCTTTAGATATTTGCTTGCAAAAAAGTCAATAAAAGTTGTACAGTCAAATTATAATGTTTATAGTCTAGAATGAGAAAGTCAGACAGAATAAAAATTATGCCAGAGTTTTGTTTTTTAAGATATGGATTTTTCTCATGCTTATAAGATATTTGGAGGATATTGCTGCAAAATTAAATAAGCCATAGCAGGTCGATATTTAAGGTAAATAACTTTAAATAATTTGGCATAATTGGGTTTTAAGAACAGTAAAAATAATTAGATTTAGAATGCTTAGGTACTTGGCTATTTAAAAGTCTGGCCCTAGTACAGCTAGGCATTTTACTTTAAAACCCAGTAAAAGGACAGAGTTTTAATTCTTTGCTTTTATTTAGCTTGGTACACTTCATTCAAATAATTGATTTGAGTATATGAGAAAAATTGGCTCAATCTATTGACAAAATTAAGACATGCTTTGGGCATTCGAACCAAGAAGAGTGTATGAAACCAGCAGAAATGGTTGTGCTTTTGAAAGTTAAAGTATAAACTCAAAACTGCTGACAACTACTCCTTAAACACTATGGTGATTACCTCTAACACTAGAAGTTGGTAACTCAACTAAGAAAACAGGTCCTGAGTAAAACCAGTTAGTTCCAAAGTTCGTGTTTGTTCTGAGGTGTACTATGTTGCAATAACAGGTATTTGCCTGCCATTTTGTTAAGGACTTTATGTATGTTCTCACCGTTCACATTACTTGGAGATGGACATGCTATTACCTCACTCTGCAATGCATTTAGCCATCGCTGAAGTTTAGAAGACAGTGAATAGATGAGGCAAAATTTGAAATCAGGAAAACCGTGTTCTTAATCACTATGTCTTTAGTCCCTATCCTATAATGCCATTCACCTTTCAGGTGAAATTTAACATTTTAAATGGTACAGAATGTTTTTCCTGACCTCAAGAAATAGGTAATACATTTGAAGAATTTACAATAATATAGCCTTATGAGGGGAGCTTGGCAAAAATCTGCTCTTTCATGATATGAAAGGGGAGCAAACCTGGAGAATAGGGACCCGCCCCCTCCACATGCTGATGTGCCCCAGAAGGTGCAAACGAAGTCTTGCTAGAATGACTCAGGAGCATTGCATTAGAACCTATTCTCTTGGTCAAGTACATTGCCACATTCACCTCTACAAGGAAGTTGAATGAAACTAGTTGGAAGATTGGATCTCAATTCTTCAACAGCATAGCACTTCCCTCTGTTTCTTTCCGACTCCTTTCTGGTTTAATAAAGCCAAAACTATAATTCTAACTGGCACGAAGTTAATGGGAAGAAGTCATGGTAAACCTAAGATAGAAAGTAGAAAGGAAGAATAGAAAAGCTAGAGAGGTGGAAGCAGGTGTAGCAATGGTACATTAGGAATCAAGAAATATTTCTGGTACAACTATTCAACTTGACAGGTTTCCTTGTTTTCATGCTACAGATTACTCTAGCAAAAAAGCCATTCCAAAGGATCTGAATGCTACTTTTTGACTGAATACTCTTTTAGAGCCAACATTGAGAATTCCTTTTAAGTGTAGTTTTCTCATAAGAAAAATGTCCAGCTTTTTGAAGTCGTCTTATGCACATAGAAATTAAGTAACTAATTCCAGGCTCAATTACTCATTTTCATGGACAAGTGCCTAATTTTACAAGAAATAGTTGCTAGCAGGTGAAAAGAGTACTTTTTTTAAGATAGTAGAGAGAAAATAATTTATTGGAAGTTTAAATTTATTAGAGGTGTATTTTAGAGATATAGAGAGACTGGCCATCTTGAATATAAGCTAGATATTTAATGCCAAGTTGTTGTCATCAAATAATTTTTACCTATCACCAGAAAGTTCAGGAACAGACATTTTATACAACCATGTGGAAATGCCACAGAAATTTCAGCATATTTCAGAAGGTAAATTTTAGGATCTCAGTTTCAGCTATCACATGAAGGACAATGCTATCAAATGAACACCACCCCGCCCCCACCTAAATTCTTATGTTGAAGTCCTAGCTACCACCATTATGGTATTAGGAGATGGGACCTGTGGTAGGTAATTAGGTTGAGAATGGGATCAGTAGACCCCATGTAAAGCAGACCCTAGAGAGGTCCCTCCCCTCCTCCTCCATGTGAGGATATTTTGAGATGGCCTTCTATGAACCAGAAACAAGCTCTCATCAGATACCAAATCTGCTGGTATCTTGATCTTAGACTAGCCACTCTCCAGAACTCTGAGAAATAAATTTTTGTTATTTATAGGCCTCCCAATTTTTGATATTTTGTTCTAGCCACCCAAATGGATTAAGACAGTGACTTTGGCCTATGATTTTCCACCATTAAATCCTAAGCCCCTGAGATAACTTGAATTTAACAAATAGTGTTCACAAATCCATATGGTCTACCAGAGTTATAAGGTTTCATATTAAAATTTTAATTCTAGAAATGATGTATCAGCTTGTAAAAAAATTAGGTGTATGTATCAAATTGACATTTGATAATTATTAAGTGAAAAATCCCTCAATCCTATTTAGTTTTTAGAATAAAATGCTAAGCTGTTTGCAGGTCTTCTAAAGCAATAAAAAGATCAATTCTCCTTTAAGAAAACACTCAGAAGACTCCACAAAGCATATAGTGTTATGCTTTTTGTAGCATCTGGGTAGTCTGTGTCAGCCTCAGTGTCCTCACTGTAAGTAATGGAAAATCAAGTGTGTGAACAGAACTTTGTAGGACAAGGATATAAATTGTGGTATGTCCATCAGGACAGTGGCTACCAGAAAGGTCCGTAGTTTGTTGGCTAGACACTTTCCTCCAAATATATCTTAATTATTCCCATGAATCACTCTATGTCACATTTAAGTCTGAACTATTAAGTTTATTTATATTTTTAAATATTTATTTATTTAATTTAGATTGAGAGAGCACAAGCAAGCTGAGGAAGGGGTAGTAGGGAAGAGAGAATACTGAAGTCAATTTCATGCTGAGCGCAGAGGCTGATGTGGGCTCCACCCTAGGACTGAGATCAAGACCTAAGCCAAAAACAAGTCAGTTGCTCAACTGACTGTGCCACCCAGGTGACCCTGAAATATTGTTTACTTTTTAAAATCAAATGATATATTAAGAGCTCAAAATACTGGCCATTTTTATTTTTCTTATCCATGGTTTTTTCTACCTTGAACACTTCCTTGTTAGACAAACTTTTTGTCATTTTAATTAAAATTGTAGTATTATTTATCATGAAAATTATGATATGTCATAATTTTATGACATATGTCTTCAATGCACTGAGACCCATTTTTTTTTATTGGTTCTCAGTATCAATATATTTTTCTGGAACAACCTAAAACAATATTCTCCACAAACAAAATATTCCCTTCTGATTTTTCCCATTGAATAACATTTTCCATTTAATTCCAAAATCAAGTAAAACATCTTATCTGACTTTTAAAAGGGATATGTAAAGTCTAAAATATTTTGTCAATCAGTAAATGTCTCAGAATTTCAAGGGCAAAACTGAGACAGATGCTATCTCAAACACATTTGATATATTTGATGTACTTTTCAAGTTCCCTCAAAATATACTATTTTCTGTTATATTCAAAATTATTACACTTTAAAAGAAATTCCCTTCTCTCTCTCTTCATATATATGAAAAAGAGAGAGAGACAGAGAGAAAGAATTAATTAGGCCAAAACCTTGAAGAATGAGAAGAAAGAAAATATGAAACAAATACATTGAGCTCTACTAACTCCAATGTGATTTTAACCTATATCCTATCATTTGCCTTCATAAATACTCTATGTATTAGACATTATCATACACACTTTGTGGGTTGAAAAATGATACCAAAATAAGGGCAATTAATTAAGCAACAGATGTAGGATTCAAATTCTGGTTAAATACATGATCTCTCTACTCTAGAATGTCAGATGACTAGAAATAGTCCACTAAATGAATGAGCAGAGCTCCAGGTCCCAGCAGAGGGAAAAAAAATAATTCCACCTAGAAGATAAGAAAAAATAGCCCCTTGAAGAGCCAATATCTATCTAAACTTTACAGGAAGAATATAATTTTGATAAGCAACATGTACACAAAGAGGGCTTTGTAGATTAGGTGAATGCTATGGGAATAAAAATGAAGGCACAACACGTTTATTCTTTAGAGGAAGTCCAATGTGGTAGATGTAACTTTGAGGTATAAGTAATAAGGTCAATAAAGTAGGTAAGGTGGGGCCATTTCATGGAACCCTACTCTGAGAAAGGATTTGAGGATTAGGAGAGAGAATTCAAAATAATGTGTAAGCATTCATGGAAGAATTCTAGTTAGAGGTGATTTAGACTTCTTCACAGAGAATCCTTTCATTGGGTCTTTTTTATGTTGGGGAGAGTTTTCTGGCATATTGCTCCATGGATAACAAATGTTTGATTTTTAGGAAGTCAACATGGGTGGATTGTTGAAGCTAGTCTCGTAAGTCTGGAGATTGACTGTCTTGACCCCACCCCCACCCCGGAGGCCCCACCCTACTCTAGACCTTCAGAGTCTGCAGCTATAGCAATTGTGTTTGCTCTACAGATTCAGACTTTCTATTAAGGGGCTATTCAAGGGGGCTACATATCTAAATCTATACTCTTTGAAAAATCATGTGAGTGCTGAAGTGGGCTTTCACATTGTCATTAGTCTCTCTTCTGTCTTTCAGTTTATTCCCAACCCTGGAAGAGAAGAAGTTTCTTTTCTACTTCCCTTCCTATCTCTAGTGATTGGAATTGCTTATCTTAGGAGATATTGCTGATCTATTAGGAGAATTGCTTATCTATCAGGAGAATAGAGCATAGTTTAAAATACAAATAATGATGGACAGTGAGTTCATATAGAAGGCTACTTCACTAAGTAACTGTGAAGCTACAGAGAAATTAAAAGTTATAAAACACAATAGGAAATTGAATCAACAAGCATGTATATAGGAAATCACATTTTAAAAAGGAAGAACCAACTGCATTGAATTAAACAATATGACTTTATAATTTATAAAGGTGCCCAAAAACCTTAACCAACTGGGGCCTAAATCTATAGTTTTCTGAATCATTGACATGGGCTTCAATGAAAAAAACTATAAGGACAATGAGTTTTTGTTATGTTTTGTTTTCCTTACAGGCAAAGAGACTGAAAAGACAGAAAAAGGTGCCCACCCGAACTATTGTTGTGATTTAAGTTTGAATATCAAGTATTAATACCATGTGGGCATGATCTACATATGCCTGGTTAAATATTTTTATAAATAATTGGCGAAATTTGCCCCAAACCATTTTGGTGGATAACTAAAAACTTAGCCCTTACACACATGTTATTCGATTCTAGACATCAAGGAAACTAGAAAGGAGAATTAGATTAATTAACTAACTAATTAGTTAATTAATTAATGCCTTATACTTTCATATACATTTGTCTCCTGAAATTGATAATTAAGTCTCCTGTCTTTACAGGACATTCGGTGAAGTTCATTGCTTCTGTTATGTGGGTAGTATGTTATGAAAGTTTGATTAAACTGAGAGGTTCCAAACAGAAATGGAATTAAATTTTATTTGGTCTGTGGTACTGGGACTTTCTTTGTGTTATTGCAACTAATCACAAAATGAGGCATTATTATTGCTGTATTAAAGGTAATAAAAGAGGCTAAGAGTTATTAAATGAATTGCCCAAGTTCACAAGCTACTCCCTATACAGACAGACACAAAGTACTGACTAGTAAGATGAGTGATCAGGTCAAATCAGGCATTTCATTTAATTTCTTTATTCCTCTCCTCTGTTAATATTGCATAACACTCAATTTCCTTTGAAACTTCCAGCAAATTGTGTCAGACAGATGAACCTGAAGATCTCTATCAACTTGCCTCAACTAGAATTATGGAACTACTATCATCTGCCTAGAATTTGAGGCCAATTTTCAGTGATAGTTCATAATCATAAGAACCACATTAGAGATAATTTATTTTTCTTATGCCAACAATATCCCTTCCTCTCTGAAATCATAAAATTTAGAGATGAAAAGAACATTATAGATTCTCTAAACCTACTGCTAATCAAATGTTTAACTTCCCCACAGTATTCTTGTTCTTACCACCAGTGCTGAAAATATAACCACCTCAAGGATCTGATCCAAATTTTTCAGTTAATGTCTTACTGAAACTCCTATTGCAGCCGCATTCACATGCGTCTGCGCAATCTCTCAGCCAGATAGGCCAGATGGGGCAATTGAGGACCAAAACTATGATCCAGAAGAAACTTCTGGCTCCTTGGAGACTGACAAGTTCACCGTGGAGGGTCCAGAAGCACGTTGACACGGGGAGGTACGTACAGTATATATATCTGAAAGGCAAATCTATACCAGATCAGTTTTAGGAAAAAAAAGAAAGGCAAAATGAAATAGATATCACCTGGCACTGAGACAGAATCCCATACAACTCAGTATAAGCCGGACTGGCTCCATTAATTTGTGGGTTGCAACACAAAATGAAAACACAGGGTCCCTTGTTCAAAAGCAAAAGTGATGTAAAACATACTAAAATATAAAGCTTTTCCTTTCTTGGGTGGTCTCTCTCTTGACTTATCGAGGTATTTTCATTTGCTGTTTCATGTCATTCTAGGTAAATAATTTTTAAAATTATTAGCATGAATTTTTCCATTATTCTTTATAATGTGCAGTGTTAGTTTTAAATACAAATATAAGAGCATTTAACTCATTCATGAAAACACTAAAATGATGCAGTTTGTATTTTATAGCTCATTCCTGGAGCGTGCCTCTGGCCAGCCAGAGGTAACACTTCCACATTACAGGCTGGGAGGTTCAACAAAGGTGAAGAGGTTTGTGGTGAGGCACTGGGCCGTCCCAAGGGATGCTGCCCTGGGTATGGCAACCCTCACAGCCATCCTGGGTGCCCAACCTGTGACTGAAGTCACCTGTAAGGACCTGGGACTCTCGTCACACCAAAGCATAGTCCCGGCTTGGTGGGGTGAAAGGTGGGGGTGCTCTAGGGAATTTAAGCCAGTTGTCTCCCTTCCCATAGCCCCACCCACTACCAGCATATGGCTTCTGTCCCCCCACTGGATGTGCCAGGAAATGCCTGCTGTGGGTGGCAATGACTACCACCAGCCCCATGCAGAGACACTCCAGAGCACAGGCTCCTGGCTCTGGATTCTGAACAAGGTCTTCTGTGTTGTTCTTACAATCAGGCCTCCACTGAAGTATGAAGAGTGGTGGTAGAATGTGGACTCCATCCCCCTATCACCCTAATTGCAATTGGGTTGTTGCTCCAGGGAGAGGGAAGCAGCAACAGCAATTGGGGGTCTGGGGTACCCAAGAATAGGGGACTGGGCAATGGAAAATCTGCACTGAGTGGCTGGGAGAGAGGTCTGTACATGAACTGACTCCATGCCTCCTCTACCCCATTCAACCATGTTTAATTGTGCCATGGAGATTCACTTTCAAACCCAAAGGTAATAAGCATTTCAAAACAGTGACTACAGGGCATTAGACCAAGCGCTTAGTCCATCTGAGCCTGGAACCCTGTGCCACTGCAGTGCTCACATACCCTTGAATCCAACCTTGGACAAGTCAGGTAATGTTTGATATACGAGAGAAGGTGAAGTCAAGGTGCTAGCAGGTGTCGAGGACCGAGGTTGAGAAATCAGACACCAGAAACTATTCATCTATGGCGAGATCTACTTCTTTCACCATCTCTAAATACAGTTATTAATATCTGAGCCAAATTACCTGTCTTATTTATACTTCCCTTAGTCTACTGTAAGTTTGGGTACCAGAACACTGTTGCCAGAGCTAGGTTCAGATGTTACCAACATAATCACCTCTCCTGGTTTAAATATCCATCTCTGCCTATGTAGGGAGTGACTGCTTATCAGAACAGTTTGCTAAGTAAATTGATATTTTTATAAGGTTTTCACAACGAATATTTAACCACTTTAACACACAGACTATCTGCAAGCTTGTGAATACAAATATAGTACAATGTGTAAGTTAGTTAAAATTATTTTCCATCATCTATGCATAGTAGTGATTTTAATTGGCCACATTTAATTTTCATACATATTTTTTAGCCTATGATTTAGAAAATTTGTGAAAATATAGATAACAATAGTATACTTTATTATTATATGTTCATTATCTTGCATGTAAATTCACAAAATAAAAAATGCCTCAAGTTTAATTATTTGCTCCTCACAAGGTAAATTATCTAATGTCAAATGAAACTAATAAACGCAGGGCTCTGAGATCACAAAACCACATACAAATCTGAATTGCATTTCATACAAAAAGTTAATTATTTTCTGTTGGCATTGACAGAATATTCCCTCAGCTACTTCAAAGTATTTTTAAAAATCAGATGAAGTCAAAAGGCATTCTTGCATTTGAAAAACAAAAGATGAGTGACTACAGATTCAAGAAAAGAGAATAAAGTCTGGTGTAGTAACTTGTATTTAACGCCCAGAGACAAATGACAGAGGCTTTGATCTTGTCTAGGCATGAATGAAGTTTTGAGGAAGTTAGCTCCTCCTGTCTAATGGGATGACCAAGGTCACTGCCACACTCAACAATGCCACTATGCTATCCCTCTTCTGCGCATGTTGACTCTTCTGTAGGAATAGCTTCAGTGCCTTTTGCAAAGGCAAGTTACACCTTTTAGTGTAGTGAGTATTACTTTAGATATCTCAAGGACTTAGGCTAAATTGCCTTTTTCTGTTTATCCCCATAATAATTTTTCTGGTGTGATACCATTCACGTTATCTTTTAATTTCTTGGTGCCCCATGGGGTACAAGTTGTCTGTGATTGCATGTGTCATGAATACCTCAAGCAGGAAAGATTGTGCCTTGGACCAAGGGACACAAAGAAACTTCCATTCCAACATCCCTCTATTTAACAGAGATGAGAACAAGGACTTAAAACGTTGGGGTATCATCTGAATTGGAAATGCAAACGACCATTTTCAGCATCAGATCAGTGAAATGAAATATAAAATATGGGAAGGACCTTTCCTGGTGATGATGGGTCTTACAGAAATATAAAATGAAAATGAATGTATCATTCCAAATGAACATTAAACCCTTGTGTGAAATGAATTGATATGAGAAAAAGTGATGAGTATTATATAGTCCCTTGTTCTATATTTCTATAATGGAAAATAATGGGGAATTCAGTTTGTTTTTACCTTCTTTTTAATCTACAAAAAGTACTGAATTTTCCTTAAAGTTTAAAAAAAAAAGTATCTTCTTCTGGAAAATTCTTCAACAGTTTTAAAACCACATGTTATTTTTTTCTCTAAAAATATATATGCTAGTTTCAAAACCACTAATATCTTATTCTTACTATATTTAGATCTAAGCCATAGTTCCTATAAACCATTATAAAAATATGTATGTCTATAGATTATATTCTTCTACATTGAATGGGGCATTTTTACTAATATCCAGTAATAGATTTTCCTTGCACACTTGCTGATAAATATTTGGGTTTTCAAATGGTCATTATAACATATAATTCTCAAACAATTAAGAGTTTGCTAATAAGCTGTCACTTTGTGTAAGCTCAAAGAAAGCAGAATGACCTAAAACACAATTCATTCCTTAATAATGCTATAATCCAATCAGGAGACAGCACATGTATTTGAATTTAAAAAATCATAAGTAATAGAAATTTTACCTACTAATAGATAGATTAAAGGTAATTATGATGACATCTCAAAAAATAAATTATTGAGGGTTAGCATAGTTGAAGAGGCATTCAAGGATAAGGTTATAATTTGAAATTTTAAGAAAGGACAGAATTTAATGGGCATTCCATGTAGGGTTTACTTTATAACCAACTATCTGTAATATAAATGCAAATGCTAATTAAAGAATAAATAAGTATACCCCATTCAGTGAAATAAATAATATTATAAATTTCAAATTCAGGGAAGAAAATGATTTAAATAGTTAAAATGGAGAAGACAGTCATTGTAGAGAAGCATGCAGAACTGGAGATTATGTTTCTTGCTTGAATGAGACAATGCACACATAGTTTCAAGGGCCTTGTGGGAATTTGGACCAAAGTCACTAAACTGAAATTATAATAGAATAAAATATGGGTGGTTGTAGGAAATCTTTTAGACTTTAAATTTGTGGAATTAATTTAAAAAATATTTAAGCAATGCTAACCCCTTTACTGGGAAAGATCTTGCATGTAGCCCCTTGATTTGTAATTTCCCTTGTATTGGTAAGTGAAAGAGGTATTTGTGTGTACAACCACCACCCAGTCAAGATGTACAACTTTCCCATCACACTAGAGAATTTCCTTATAACTTTTTAAAATTAGCAGCACTCCCTTTATATAAGGATACAACTCTTCTGACTTATATCACTAATAATGGGCTTTGCCATGTTAGCAGGATTGCTCTTTGTTTATTCTTATCCAGTACTATGTTGTGTAACTTCACAGTGATATATTTATCCATTCTTCTGCTCATGAATATCAAGATTTTTATGAGCAGGAGATGGTATCTAGACAATTAATATCAAAATTCATATAAAAATAAACAAGAAGTATTTTTTTAATTAATTTATTTATTTTTATTATGCATATATTTTTTTTTATAAACATATATTTTTATCCCCAGGGGTACAGGTCTGTGAATCACCAGGTTTACACACTTCACAGCACTCACCAAATCATATACCCTCCCCAATGTCCATAATCCCACCCCCTTCTCCCAAACCCCCTCCCCCCGGCAACCCTCAGTTTGTTTCGTGAGATTAAGAGTCACTTATGGTTTGTCTCCCTCCCAATCCCATCTTGTTTCATTTATTCTTCTCCTACCCACTTAAGCCCCCATGTTGCATCACCACTTCCTCATATCAGGGAGATCATATGATAGTTGTCTTTCTCTGCTTGACTTATTTCGCTAAGCATGATACGCTCTAGTTCCATCCATGTTGTCGCAAATGGCAAGATTTCATTTCTTTTGATGGCTGCATAGTATTCCATTGTGTATATATACCACATCTTCTTGATCCATTCATCTGTTGATGGACATCTAGGTTCTTTCCACAGTTTGGCTATTGTGGACATTGCTGCTATAAACATTCGGGTGCACGTGCCCCTTTGGATCACTACGTTTGTATCTTTAGGGTAAATACCCAATAGTGCAATTGCTGGGTCATAGGGCAGTTCTATTTTCAACATTTTGAGGAACCTCCATGCTGTTTTCCAGAGTGGCTGCACCAGCTTGCATTCCCACTAACAGTGTAGGAGGGTTCCCCTTTCTACGCATCCTCACCAGCATCTGTCATTTCCTGATTTGTTGATTTTAGCCATTCTGACTGGTGTGAGGTGATATCTCATTGTGGTTTTGATTTGTATTTCCCTGATGCCGAGTGATATGGAGCACTTTTTCATGTGTCTGTTCGCCATCTGGATGTCTTCTTTGCAGAAATGTCTGTTCATGTCTTCTGCCCATTTCTTGATTGGATTATTTGTTCTTTGGGTGTTGAGTTTGCTAAGTTCTTTATAGATTCTGGACACTAGTCCTTTATCTGATATGTCGTTTGCAAATATCTTCTCCCATTCTGTCAGTTGTCTTTTGATTTTGTTAACTGTTTCCTTTGCTGTGCAAAAGCTTTTGATCTTGATGAAATCCCAGTAGTTCATTTTTTCCCTTGCTTCCCTCATCAAAATCCTTGAGGAGAACACGGGCAGCAACCTCTTCAACCTCTGCCGCAGCAACATCTTCCTAGGAACAACGCAAAAGGCAAGGGAAACAAGAAGTATTTTTTATCGAAATCCTGTAATCGTGAAGCAACAAGGAGAGATTCATGTTGCCATGACATAAGAAGCTCCATTAATTAAAAAGTATGTAATTAATGTGAACCAACACAGGTTAATGAATCAGAATATAAAGCTCAGGGAAGATCCTAGAACATAGAAAATTTAACTTATAATTTAGTCTGCCAATCAGTAAGAAAAGTTAGATTATTCCAGAAATGATTTTTTGAAGGAATGAATAGCCATAAATATAGTAATAAATAAAGTTGATTGCAAAACTCATCCTTTGTAAAAGAGTAAGTTCCAAGTAGCACAAGATTGAAATTGTATGTTTAATGTATTTTCTAACCACAACAATAAATACTCTTCAGCCAGGAAGACCTAAATAGGCACTTCAAAGAAAGGAAATACAATATCTGTAGATCCCTGTCTATCTATGATAACTACTGTAGTAAGACAAATGCTAAGGTATCATCTTTCACCTATTGGATTTGCAGAAATCAAGGAGTTTCATGCTACATTGAACTGGTAAGGGTATAGAAACAAGACATGATTAGAAGGAAAATTTGATAATATCTATCAAAATCCAAAATGTATTTCACCCAATAATTTTCCTTCCTAAGTCTTAGGGATTTAAAAACCTGAAATGATAAATGTAAAACATTTTTCTCTCCCTTCCTCTTTGTGATAAAAAAAATTCTGAAATCCCTAAACATTCTTTAATAGGACACTGGATAAATAAGGTACAGTGTATCCATAAAACAGAATACTGTACTGTTAGAGAACATAATGAGAAAGTTCTGCATGTACTAATTGGGAATGCTGTCTAAGATACAGAATTAAATGCAAATATAAGGACAAATGTAGTATCTCTAATATGTTGCCATTTGTGTAAAGGGGAAGATGATACAAATGTTATTTCATATGAGTAAATACTCTGGAAGAATACAAGAAATTTCTAATAACATTGACTAACTCTAGCAAAGAGG
Source organism: Mustela lutreola (assembly GCF_030435805.1). NCBI lineage: Eukaryota > Metazoa > Chordata > Mammalia > Carnivora > Mustelidae > Mustela > Mustela lutreola. Next base: position 265,661,528 of record NC_081290.1, read on the forward strand.
CCTGAGTTTTCACATGTACTTTTTTATTTTCCACATTTTGATCGCATGAATGAGTTACTTCAAAAATTAAGTAATTACGTTTTATAACTATAAAGTCATGGGGCACCTGGGTGGCTCAGTGGGTTATAGCCTTGGGCTCAGGTCATGATCCCAGGGTCCTGGGATGGAGCCCCACATCATGCTCTCTGCTTGGTGGGGAGCCTTCCTCTCTCTGTCTACCTCTCTGCCTCCTTGTGAGCTCACTCTGTCTCTCTCTCTCTCTCTGTCAAATAAATAAATAAATAAAATCTTAAAAAAAAAGGAAGTCATAATAAAGCTTTATAAACTTAAAACACTATGCAAATGTAGGAGTCTATTTCATATTATATTGCCATTAGGCACTACCTACCTATGAAAAATTTTTTAATGATTAGGCAATAGAAATTTTAAATTACATTTATTATGGAAACTATAAATGCTCATTGTAAGAAATGTGGGAAGACATAAGGCTAATAACTTTAGTATATGAAGAACTCTCTGCAAATTGCCAAAAAGGATTCAAACATGTAAAAAGACAATTTATAAAGAAGGAAATGCAAATGAATAATAAACACATGAACAGATACTCAAGCCCACCAGTAGACAAGATAATAAATACCTCAGCAATGATAGAATCCTTTTTGCCCTTTAAAATGATAACAATTATAAAGATTAATAACATTGAGTGCTAATAATAAGTATGCAGTGAAACAGGTAGTCTCATGAATTACTGGAGGAAATTTGAACTGCTATTACATATTAGGAAACTGAATAAGCTGGTCAAAAGGAAAGTTTCTCCCTTCCTTCCTCCCTCCCTCCCCCAATTCCTTCTTTTCTTTTTTTTTTTTTTTTTAAGATTTTATTTATTTATTTCACAGACAGAGATCGCAAGAGGGCAGAGAGGCAGGCAGAGAGAGAGAGGGGGAAGCAGGCTCCCCACTGAGCAGAGAGCCCAATGTGGGACTCGATCCCAGGACCCTGAGATCATGACCTGAGCCGAAGGCAGAGGCTTAACCCACTGAGCCACCCAGTCGTCCTTCTTTTCATTTCATTCCTTTCCTTTTCTTTTCCTTCCTTCCTTCCTTCCTTCCTTCCTTCCTTTCTTTCCTCTTTCTTTCTTTCTGCTGAAGAGGTAATATATTCACATAATTGACATACTTCAAGATTCCAAACATATCCAAACATGGATAGTGAGATGTTTTCCTGGCAATACTGCCCCTTAGAATCCTCCCATTTCTCTGTCTCAAGGTAACTAATGGCATCATTGCCTTTTGAATTTTTCCAGGGGTATATGTATGTACATATGTATGCATAATATATACATATGCATGCATGCATATCTATATATCTATAATATTTATGTATAATATATTCATGTACATAGTATTAACTCCCTTATACTTATCACAGCATATTTGCACACATCATTTACATTTTTTATTTTTCACTTGTTGACATTAGGGTTTTTTTTTGTTTTTGTTTTGTTTTGTTTTGTTTTTTTGTGGTGGTGGTGTGGGGGTGGCTGCATGTTCCAATGTGTGAAAGTACCATAATTTATTTGCTATTGTCTTTTGTGAAAATTTTGGTTCTTTACAATCTGCTGTTGTTTTGAGCAACATCACACTGAATAAATGTACACATATTTAATTTCAAAAAGGAAAAAGGGAGAAAGCAAAATTTTACATTAGAAAAGTGATCAGGGACATAAACTCAGATAAATATAAAATATAAGAATTATAGGATAATTCTTTGCTCAATTTACATTAATAGATTTTAATACTTTAAAAATGGATATACTGGAATAGGTAAAATACAGAAACTGACCCAATATAGAAAAATCTGTCCAATTACCATAAGAATAATCAAAACTGATATTTTAACAATTCCCCATTATCTTCACTCACTATTTCAACTTTCAAATCTATCCTCTGCCAAAATAAATTTTTAAAAATGCCTGCAAGATTTCATGAGAGAATGCTTAAAAGTTTTTCAGTGAATGGATAATTCTGAATTTACTTAATCTATTCCAAGTGGTGTCAGGAGAATCATAACTACACAACCTAAATTTAACAGTATGAACAAATATGATACGAGAGCAAAATCATATACCATTCATCTGCTTATTAAACAATATTATAGACTATTACATGTAAATACTGCACATATATGTTGATTATATAAAAATATGCTTAGAAAGAGTTTCCCAGCGGGGCGCCTGGGTGGCTCAGTGGGTTAAGCTGCTGCCTTCGGCTCGGGTCATGATCTCAGGGTCCTGGGATCGAGTCCCGCATTGGGCTCTCTGCTCGGCAGGGAGCCTGCTTCCTCCTCTCTATCTGCCTGCCTCTCCATCTACTTGTGATTTCTCTCTGTCAAATAAATAAATAAAATCTTAAAAAAAAAAAAAAAAGAAAAAGAAAGAGTTTCCCAGCAATTCATGATAATAGGTACCTACATTAAAGTAACTTAGAGGAAAAAGGGGGCGATGGTTTTACTTCCAATGTTTCATTTATTTGAAAATGACTTGAAATATAAAAATAGCTCAACTCCTAGATGCAAAGTGCTCCCCAAATGTGCATTCACGTCCACTGTAAACATTTTAAAAGAATAGTTATAGCAACCACAGTGTTTAAAAAAAAAAAAAAAAAGAAACCTTGGGACGCCTGGGTGGCTCAGTGGGTTAAGGCTCTGCCTTCAGCTCAGGTCATGGTCTCAGGGTCCTGGGATTGAGCCCCACATCAGGCTCTCTGCTCGGCAGGGAGCCTGCTTCCCCCCCTCTCTGCCTGCCTCTCTGCCTACTTGTGATCTCTCTCTCTCTCTGTCAAATAAGTAAATAAATACTTAAAAAAAAAAAGAACCTCAAAACAACCTGTATGTCTACCAAAGGACAATGATTACACATTATTGCATTAAATAGGGAATCATTATAATTATTTATCATTAAATGAAGGTATGCATTATTATATACAACGTACATGAATTCCCCAAACTTTTTTTGTTTTTGTTTTGTTTTTTAGGTAGTTGACATCTTTATTGCTTTGGTAGTGGGGAGCAGGTGTTCAGGAGCTCTGGGTGGAGCCCACCACTTCCTCTTAGCCTCACAGGCTTCTGGTTGGACAGGATGGATCTGGCCATGTGCAGATCTGGGCTGTTCTTGCTCTTGGGGATCGTGTCCTGGTTGCACCGGAAGGTGGCCTGGGTGTTCTTGCCATGGTGGTCCACTTGTAGGAGGTGGCAGGCTTTGTCTGGCCAGATCTCTGTTTCTTCACCACCACTACAGCTTTGCCTTCCTTCCATAGCAGGCTCCACACCCACAGCCTTGTGCTGGAGCAGCCTATTCTAGCAGAAAGAGTTTTGTGCCTTCAGCTTATTGGGCTCTTTGCTCTATGTCTGCTTGTTCCTCTTGATCAGGAAATTGGAGCAGTTGCAGGGGACCATCCATTGCACGTGGGTAGACATAGCTGCCGCTCCTCTTGCTTGGGTGGCTAGAGGCAGAAAGAGCCACAAATATATTTTTGATGAAAGAAGTCCAATAAAAAGTAATATGAAATGTAGGGTTCCATTTATATAAATGTTAAAATAGATAAAAATATCTCTGTTTTTAGTTGTCAGTTGTTAATCTCAGCTGGGAGTATCTTGACGGAAGGGGACAGAGAGAGTAATGTAGTATTGCTTGATTTATTTCCAGTTACACACAAGTGATTATAATTTGTCAAAATTAATCAGGCTGTGCTTATGTTTCATATTCTAGTCTGTATGTGACTTACATTTTAGTATAAAATATACCTTCGTTAAATTGATCTGAAGCAAATATGCAAACTAGATATTCAATGTGAGTTGTAGAATCCTGGGTGTGTATATGATTTTTAATAGTGACTAATTTAATATTAAGTAAATTACTTTTATTCTCATCTATGAAACATTGACTACTGCAGACATTTCCCTTTCACTGTAATCATGTAGCAAACAGAATAAAATATATGGAACAACCAGTTTCAGACATTGGATGATAGGCACTGAATTTCTATGATGCTTGGAATAAGGGAAGCCTTTAAGGTAAGTCCTGAAATTGTCCCAGCTTACCAAAGAGAATGAGTTTCCAGATCACATCACAGGGAGTGAGATTCTCCAAAGAATCTAAGGTCTCAATGACTTACAGAAGGTTGCCATTTTGGGAGGGAGAAGTGGGTAGAATTTATGATGCTGAATACAGATGAATACAGAAAGGTAGGAGCTTAAGAGAGAGAGAGAGAGAGATTGAATGAGAATAACAGATCTTCAGAGAACTCCCTTAAGTTTTTGGCAGAGTGTTGAACAGCACATAAAAGAAAGGAACATCCCCAAAGTAAGTTAAAAAAACCAGTGGAAAGCAATAAACTAGACAATGTCCAGGGCTTACAGAAGGGGAGAAATAGTTCATGTTTCTATCAACCAGATTAGATAAACTTCAAAACATATTAAATATGTATAAATATATAAATGTATTAAATATACATAAAATAGTCAATATATCAGAGGATATAATCTTTAGAAGAGTTTCACTTTACTAGTGGACCTATATTAGGATTGGAATGAAGGCTATTTTGGACATACCATAATAAAGCTTAAATACAAGTCTTAATCAAACTGATCTTCAAGTAGCTTAACTGTGTGTTAGAACAAAAGTCATCACTCTTTAAAGGACTATGACAACATAAACACTTAGTGTAAATTTATAATGTCCATTATTCAACTAGAAATTTCAAGCCATGCGTAGAAACAGGGAATTGTCATACATAACTAAGAGAAATATAAATCAACAGAAACAGACAAGAAATGATAACAATGATGGCACTAGAATGCTGTAACTTCAAAATAGTTATTTTAAGCCTTAGAGTATACTCAAGGATGAAAAGAAAAGCATGAAGTTTATCAGAGAAAAAGTTAGAACTATAAACCTGGAAATTAGACAGATAAAAAAATTTAGTTCTTAAGTGAAAAATATGTTAAAGAGAATTAGCAGAAAATTGAAAGCCACATAAAAGATCACTATAATTGAAAATAATAATAAAATTATAAAAAAGCACAGAGAAAGATATTTAAGAACAATTAACAGGGAGCACCTGGGTGGCTCAGTTATTAGGTATTTGCCTTTGGTTCTGGTCATGATCTCAGGGTCCTGGGATGGAGCCCTGCATTGGTCACCCTGCTCGGTGGGGAGCCTGCTTCTCTCTCTCCCACTTCCCTTGCTAGTATTCCCTCTCTCGCTGTGTCTCTCTTTGTCAAATAAATAAATAAAATCTTTAAAGAAAAGAATAATTAACAGAATAATGAGCTATAAAACATTTTTCACTCTAACATATGAATCATTTTGTTCCAGAAGGTATAAAAGGTGGAGAGAATACATAAGAAAATAATAACAGGAAGTTATCCAAATTTCTTTAAATTATATCCAAACTTCAAGCATAAAACACTACAGTAGGACACATTATTATCAAACTGCTAAAAACCAGTAATAAAAAGAAAGTCTATAACTAAGACCAAAAAGCCACCTTACATACAAGACTAATAAAAAAAATTAAAAAGCAAACAGAGGGCGCCTGGGTGGCTCAGTGGGTTAAGCGGCTGCCTTCGGCTCAGGTCATGATCTCAGGGTCCTGGGATCAAGTCCCGCATTTGGCACTCTGCTCAGCAGGGAGCCTGCTTCCCTCTCTCTCTCTGCCTGCCTCTCTGCCTACTTGTGATTTCTCTCTGTCAAATAAATAAATAAAATCTTTAAAAAAAAAAAAAAGCAAACAGAAATTGATAAAAAAACATAACCCAAATATAAAAGTCTTAAAATATACATAGTTTTAGAAACAAACATCAGTTAATATTTTTTAAAAAGCATTAAAATTAGTGAGTGAATTAAAATAGAAAACCACAAGAACTTGCATAAATATCACACAGATAATTTTACAAGCTTTTTTTAGAAACAATTTTCAGAAATAATTGTTCCAATCTTATATAAGATAGGCTAAATGATTTTGATCAAGCATGATCAACTCTCATCATTAAATAAGGGTAGTGAAATTTTGCCTACCAAGCAAGGTCAGACAGGTTGGTTATGTCATTTATACCTCAGTACAAATGAGCTCCTATATGGGGTAAAGCACACAGACTGGCTGGAAAGCATGGATCAGCTTGGAAAAATACTATTATCTTAAAGAGATAAAAATTGTTAAAGAATCTACTACCAACTATGACTTGAAGGGGTAAATCCTAAATTTGTGAGAGAAAGGGAATATGAAGAAGAGAAAAAAAAAAGGAACATTTATTGAGGATCCAACATGTGCCACGGATTTTATATGCATTATTGCATTTTCCCATTCTTCATGATCAATGCTAATATTACTAACCCATTTTACAGTGAGGAAACTGAGGCTCAGGAAAGCTCCTACTTACTACCACAGAAGCAATTAGTTTAATAGATGGCGTTTGAGCCTACATTTGATATATTGCACTCTTTTAATTCCTAATCCAGTTGACATTGTTACTAAATTTTAAATTTGAAAGGGTTATTCATTCATGGGTTAACTTAACAAGAATCTATAAAGAACCCACTGTCATAGCTCAGAATGGAATTTTCTTCTTTAAATCAAACACTTCATTCAGTAAAAACAGACTTTTTTCCTAAGACGCAAACATTGCTACTTTAAGAGCTTTTATATGTGTCTAAAGGAATAAAGCATCCCATTTCTAAGCAACCCATTAGTATTTGCGATTAATTAGCATGAAGAATAATGAGGTGACTAAGACCAGAGGACCCTTGCCTTAATTGATTGCCTGAGTTCCTGGATTAATAAAATCCAATTATTTTCTTATGTAATTGGCACAAAGTTTATTTGTATTTCCTTTTTAATAAATTTGCTAATGGTCTAAGAAAGTAAACAAAACAAACTAATCGTAAATGAATACCAAGTTCAATTAAATCTCCAGGCCTGACCAAGTATCCCTATATACAGATTAGTTCAAAATCCTTATTTATCTGCAAAACACACACCAAGTTAATGGCCCTTGTTACTCTGGCTTGTGTGTTGAAGTAAGAGCAAAAGGTATTACAGCTTTTTAAATAGCAGTGAAAGATCATAGCTCTCTGGAATTAGAGAAAGGCCAATCAGAGGGAAATCTCTAGTGTTTCAGAGACTGAACTTTAAAGGAGACTAGGATGGAGTTGTTTCCGTGAGACTGATTGTAAGATGTCTCTCAAGTGACTCTAATGGTGCCTTCTTGAATCCTTTACCAAATCAGTCCCTGTTCCTGCTGTGGCTCACTTGCCTTTGTTGTCAGATTTTGCATACCCCTAATCCTGCCTGGTTTGGGTGTTGAAGCTGTTGTAGGCAGGCTCTAGACTCAAGTTTGACTATTTCCAGACCATTTAGGGCTGGAATCATCTGAGTTGGGAGTGAGCCTTGGGCATCGCCACCGCTCAGTAAGATTCATTCCTCAGCTCACCATTATCTCTTCTCAGCTCCTCTTATTTGGCTTCTGTGGTTTTATCTTACTTAATCTTTATTTTCACAGTTTTACCAGAAATCCTTCCTTAACCCCAAGCTATTAGGAGGAGGTTTCAAAAAAAATGAGTACGTTATACAATGTCTAAGAACTCTAAAATGGTATGCTAGATATGATAGGAACGCTGAGCCTAGCAGAGGCTTAAAAATAGTTGGTGGGGGCGCCTGGTGGCTCAGTGGGTTAAAGCCTCTGCCTTTGGCTCAGGTCATGATCTCAGGGTCCTGGGATCGAGTCCCGCCTCGGGCTCTCTGCTCAGTGGGGAGCCTGCTTCCCTTCGTCTCTCTCTGCCTGCCTCTCTGCCTACTTGTGATCTCTTTCTGTCAAATAAATAAATAAAATTTTAAAAAAATAGTTGGTGAATAATATGTACTTTTTTATTTAAATTAAATGGATTAATATATTAATATATTATATTGGTATAATTGTATTAGAGAACCATGCTGTACATGACTATAGTTTTAATCGTCCTTCATGCTGATGACTCATCTACATAAATCTTTAGTTTATACCCCCCCAAAAAAGTTTAGGGTTGTATATATGACTGTCTACTTGATGTCTACACTTTGATATACACCCTCAAGCAAGCTCCTGGTTATCACCGAAAGCCTATTTCTATAACCTTTCCATCTCTGGTAATGGTCACTTCTATGTCATAGTTGCTCAGAACAAAAATTTGGAAGGGTTTTCTTCCCCCATCCTCTGTCATCCAATCTTTCGGTCAATACTAACAATTCTCTCTTAAAATAAATCTAAATTTATTAGATTTATTAGATTTATTAATCTCAATTAGCTAGAATCTTAATTTATCTGTATAAATAGCACCCTCACTTCCTTTAGGATTTTAGTTGAATGTTCTCTCCTTGCTGTGTCTTTCTCTTATCATCCTATTTAAAATATTATCTCCCAGGTGCCTGGGTGGCTCAGTGGGTTAAAGCCTCTGCCTTCGGCTCAGGTCATGATCCCAGGTTCCTGGGATGGGGAGTCCCACATCGGGCTTTCTGCTCGGCAAGGAGCCTGCTTCCTCCTCTCTCTCTCTCTCTCTGCCTGCCTCTCTGCCTACTTGTGATCTCTGTCTGTCAAATAAATAAATAAATAAATCTAAAAAAAAAAAGAAAAAAATCCGTTTAAAAAACAAATAAAATACTATCTCCTAAGGCTCCCCATTCCCTTTCCCTGCTTTATTTTGTTTGCTACAGTATTTGTTGTGATTTAATGAGTGTGTTATGTATTTTATTTATAGATTTTAGTTTCTGTTTTTCTGCCCTAAAATATTACTCCTCAGAGGCTGGGGATTTTTGTATTTTGTTTCCAGCTGTATCCCCTGCTCCTCCATAGATGCTGCCATATATAAGTCGCTAAAAAATTATCTGTTGAGGAAGTGGCTGGATAAGACTGTGGTGGACAGAATGACAGGTATGATTCTGCATCTCCTGACAGTACCAGGGTTAGACATCCATACTCCCCCCATTTAATTTTTTTGTATTGTGTACTCCTCACCTCACCCCCCAATTTGGGGGGTGAGGTGAGGAGTATTGCCCTTTGTCAATGAAGAGCTCGACCATCTAATTGGCTTCAGTCAGTAGGCTTGTAGGAAACATAGTGTAAGTACTGTCTTTTTTTTTTTTTTTAAGATTTTATTTATTTATTTGACAGGCAGAGATCACAAGTAGGCAGAGAGGCAGGCAGAGAGAGAGGAGGAAGCATGCTCCCCACCAAGCAGAGAGCCCGATGCGGGGCTCCATCCCAGGACCCTGGGATCATGACCTGAGCTGAAGGCAGAGGCTTTAACACACTGAGCCTCCCAGGCGCCCTGTAAGTACAGTCTTGAGAAGCACCTGAACAATCACGCAGGCATCTCTTCATCATATGAGAATATACCCCCGGATAGGCAGCAAAACCCAGCTAAGATCAGCAACACTGTTCAGCTGAGCCTAGCTTACTTCTCACTATTTCTAGGAAACCCTCAGATACATGAGCTAAACAAACACATACTGTTCAAGACATTAAGCCATTAAGATTAGAGGTGTTTGTTTTATGGCCATAGCAACTTAAACAACGGACCATAAAACAAAATTTTTTTAGAGGTCAAAAATGGTACAGTGGCTTCCTAATGAACTAACATGCTATATTAAGTTAAAAAACTGAATAATTCCTCTTTTAAATTTTTACATGATTATTGGGAAGCTCATTAAGTTATAGTAATGTGCTTTAGCATAGATTTCAGATTATAATCATTCTCTTCTTCCATAAGCTGTTCATGTATTACTTAGTTCTGTTTTTAATCTTTTTTTAATAGAAGTTTTTTTTCCCCTCTGCTTTACATCATTATTTCTATGCTTTAAATTATTTTAAATCTTTGTTTTTATAAATAGGCGTTGTGTGAATTAACAATAATAGCAATTATTGTAATACTGTACTTAGTAGAATTTATATGTTGATGTTGCAACTTAAGACTTATTAAGCTTTAATTAATCTTATAGGCACATTCTTGCCTCTATATGATGAAGAGGGTAAGTTCTATCATCTGTTTTCTGTGTCTTCATAGCTTAGATCTGAGCTGAGTAAAAGGTATAGGACCTCTGAAATAAAACTAAATATTTTACTGACCCTTTAATCATTAATTTTCAAACTGGTTTCTATATCATGGTAGTTAAATTAATTCCTATGATAATTCATATAATAAAACATAAAGTCAGTACCTGAAACAATAAATTCTGAAATGAATAATAAATTATCTTATGAAGATTCTAAGTCACTTTATTTTTTAAAATTTTTTATTGTGTTGTTAGTCACCATAGAGTACATTATTAGTTTTTGATGTAGTGTTCCATGATTCATTGTTCATGTATTAACACCCAGTGCTATTCATTTATATGAAAGGGGATGCAAATTTTTCCAAAAATACTAGTTTAAAATAACAGGTAGTAAAGTGTTTCCAAAATGTTATATTACCCTTCAATTCCCATAGCTAATTCACAGCAAGAATTATGCTTTATATTACAAACAGTTTGTCCATCTATCTGTCTATCTGTGTCTATCCGTCTCTGTCTCTGTCTTCCTCGCTCACACAAAGACACACGTACTTGTGTATACAAATTCACTTAGCAGAATGTTAGTTTTTGAAATTTTCTCTTTTCTTCTCTGTTAAATTACTCCTAAGTATCCTCTTAAGCACATACACAGAATCATTGTGAACTGCAAATAGAGCCACCATTTCATTGATTGTGCCAGCAGACTGGACCTGTGCTGCAAATATAATATGAAATTCATTCAGGAATTTAAAATAAAGTTAAACCCAAGGATTAGGTAGGAAAAAATAGGGAAATGAGTTACAAATTATTATGTTAACTTTTTAAATCTTAGTAATAGAACTTATTTACTCATTAAACTTTTTAATTTACTGTTTTGAACTTACCACCTATAAATTCAATGGAAGTGTTGTAAAAGAAAAGTATAAAATTCACTTTATTTCTAAAACTTAATACAGTTTGGACAGATCCTTTCAACTTATGCTGATCTATTTTCAGCACAGAGATTAAAGGTACTTGAAAATTACTCTTATCGCTATGAGTCCTGAGACCACATTTGTGAACTTTGGTGAAATAGAAATGAGACTGAATAAGATCAGAACTGAGGAGCTGAACTGGAAACAGAATTAATCACCAAAGTACGGCAACCAGAAATAAAACACAGATATCTAGATAAATAAGGTGAACTTGACCTGGTTCAGATTGGTAGAAGAAAAATGATGTTAGGGATTCAAAATATCGTTTACACCCAGATTTAAAGAGCTCTTATGATTCTATATAACTTGTCTTTGAAGCAGGATCTCTACCAATGGTTGAGGTCAAAGGGTACATGGCCTGAAATGTGTTCCACAGGATTTCAGTGATTTACTATCATTTATTTCCTGGGTCTATGGAAGAAGGGCAGTCTTGGTGGGAAACTGGGCACTAAAAGGAAAACAAGATCTTTTGAGATGCAGAGGTCCAATTAGAGGGACAAGAGCAACACGATTTGGAAAGGACAGGTTGCTAGAGAATTGACATGAGTTGGCTCATATACTTTGTCAGTGCTTCTCTTTAACTTGTTTTGTCAGTGAATATTTAATGAGTACCATTACTCATTAATGCTCAATTCTAGGATGCAGTGTTGAACCATGTGTCCACCCTAAGTGTGATATCTACTGGAGGAAGATAGTCAAATAATTAGGTAATTATAATAGAATGTGCCATATACTGGTTCTTTTTTTTTTTTTAAGATTTTTATTTTGTATTTATTTGACAGAGAAAGAGAGAGAGAGAGAAAGATATCACAAGTAGGCAGAGAAGCAGGCAGAAAAAGAGGGGGAAGCAGGCTCCCCCATATACTGGTTCTTTTTTTTTTTTAATTTAATTTTTAAAATTTATTTTCAGCATAACAGTATTCATTGTTTTTGTACCACACCCAGTGCTCCATGCAATCTGTGCCCTCTCCAATACCCACCACCTGGTTCCCCCAACCTCCCACCCCCACCCCTTCGAAACCCTCAGATTGTTTTTCTGAGTCCATAGTCTCTCATGGTTCACCTCCCCTTCCAATTTCCCTCAACTCCCTTCTCCTCTATGGTCAAATAATTTTTGACAAAACAGGAAAAAATATACAGTGGAAAAAAGACAGTCTCTTCAATAAATGGTGCTGGGAAAACTGGACAGCTATATGTAGAAGAATGAAACTCGACCATTCTCTTACACAGTACACAAAGATAAACTCAAAATGGATAAAAGACCTTAACATGAAACAGGAATCCATCAGAATCCTAGAGGAGAATATAGGCAGTAACCTCTTCGATATCAACCACAGCAAGTTCTTTCAAGATATGTCTCCAAAGGCAAAGGAAACAAAAGCAAAAATGAACTTTTGGGACTTCAAAATCAAAAGCTTCTGCACAGCAAAGGAAACAGTCAACAAAACAAAGAGGCAACCCACGGAATAGGTGAAGATATTTGCAAATGACAGTACAGACAAAAGGTTGATATCCAGGATCTATAAAGAACTCCTCAAACTCAACACACACAAAACAGACAATCATATAAAAAGATGGGCAGAAGATATGAACAGACACTTCTCCAATGAAGACATACAAATGGCTATCAGACACATGAGAAAATGTTCATCATCAATAGCCATCAAGGAGATTCAAATTAAAGCCACATTGAGATACCACCTTATAACACTTAGAATGGCCAAAATTAGCAAGACAGGAAACAACATGTGTTGGAGGATGTGGAGAAAGGGGAACCCTCTTACATTGGTGGTGGGAATGCAAGTTGGTGCAGCCACTTTGGAGAACAGTGTGGAGATTCCTCAAGAAATTAAAAATAGAGCTTCCCTATGACCCTGCAATTGCACTACTGGGTATTTACCCCAAAGATACAGAGGTCGTGAAAAGAAGGGCCATCTGTACCCCAATGTTTATAGCAGCAATGGCCATGGTCACCAAACTGTGGAAAGAACCAAGATGCCTTTCAGTGGACGAATGGATAAGGAAGATGTGGTCCATATGCACTATGGAGTATTATGCCTCCATCAGAAAGGACGAATACCCCACTTTTGTAGCAACATGGATGGGACTGGAAGAGATTATGCTGAGTGAAATAAGTCAAGCAGAGAGACCCCATATACTGGTTCTTGATAACAGCTGTGCCATCTGCATTAGATCCCTTCTATTGCCAGGAAGAAACTCCTAAAAGACTCTTCATATCCACAGCCAGAATTTCCTCAGAAACTATTTAGAATAGAGCTAACCTTGTAATGGCTTTATTTACTAGCTTGGGTAAGTTGCTAACTGATTTGATCTTGAATTATCCCATTTATAAAATGGGTAACCACATTAAGTCACTGAACTTAGTGATACAAGGTAACACTGCATTGATAGAGATTAGTAGAGTGTCTGGCACATCTTAATTTTGCAATATTTATTAGGGTTACTATTTACATTACTACTGTAATTAGATATAACTGATCAAAACTACAGAAAGAGGGGTTAGTGTACAATAGAAAGTACTGTGCATGAAGTGTATGCAAAATCTGGAAGGTAAGAGTTAAAACCTCAAGAGGAATTTACCATAATTCACATGAATCTTTCATGCTGAAAAGGAAAACTAATATTCTTCATAACCTGATCGCAAAAACATCAATAAGCATTTTACCATGGATTTGCAGCCTTTCTAGCCTTATTTAACTCTGGATTGCATGAACTATGCAAGTTACCCCAACCTCTTTTCCTTCATGAATAAATTCATTCCCTATTTAACTTTGGTTCACATGATACAGCATATTACATTTTGGAAATATGAGGTTCCAGAAGTGTCACACAAATATAGAGCTCTAATGCTTTCTGATCACTCAAAACCCATGGTTAAAAAAAATAATAATACTAAATAGAGATGGACTGATAGTATGCTAGGAGATATTGCTGCTGCTAAGTTTAATAAAATATGATTGACATGCTTAGATTTATCATGGGAAGGATCACATTTTTATAACAATCCAAAATGACAAGGAGCAAAATTTGCTGCCGGTGAGTGGAATGAGAAACACAATACTCTGTGTTCTGTTAGCAGAGCATTAACGACCCAGCACTGGAAGAGACAATGCTTGTTTGTCGCAGAGACCTCACTCCTTCCTTCACAAGTGTGGTTCCCAGGACCTGTCTCTATTATCTACACTGCTTTGCACTGCCTCCCTCCCATTCAGGCTATTACAACATTTGCTGGGAGGACGTTTTTTCTTATTCCTAAAAGCTTTCGACTTGACAAGTTGATTTTCAGAAAGATGACAGTTGAAATTCCCAAAGATTGGAAAACATTTTGATAGGAGTTAGTTCAGAACAGAAAGGCAAGGTCTTCTTTCCCCCTCTTTAGCCTTTATGTTGACTCAAGCATTATTGTCTTTGCCCAGAGAAAATGAGAATTTAAAAGGGAAACACACACACACATGTTCATAGAAGCATTATTCATAATAGCCCCAAAGTGGGGGGAAAAAACCCTAAATTTCCATCAATGGATGAGTGAATAGATAAAATGTAGAATATCCATACAAGGGGATATTATTAAGCAATAAAAATGAAATGAAGTATTGGTACATGCCAACGTATGGATGAACCTCGAAAACTTGCTAAGTGAAATAAAGACCACATATTATTTAAGTGATATGTCCAAAATAAGCTAATGTATAGGGAGGGATAAGAATAGATGAATGGTTGCCTAAGGCTGAAGCTGGGAGTGGACTAAAAAACAGTGATTGCTAATGGGTATGGGTATTTGGGGGTGAGGAGTAATAAAAAAAAAAAAAAATTCTTAGATGGATTATGGTTCAACCCTATGACTATACTAAAATCATTGAACTATACACGTTAAATAGTTAAATATATGGTAAATGAATTATCTTTCAAGAAAGCTGTTATTAAAAAAGATATTGATAATAGCAGCTAGCTCACTGGGTTTCCCGTGAGGGTAAATAAGGTCATATAAAATGCATCACCATGAGAAGAATCAATGAAACAAGATGGGGTTGGGAGGGAGACAAACCATAAGTGACTCTTAATCTCACAAAACAAACTGAGGGTTGCTGGGGGGAGGGGGTTTGGGAGAAGGGGGTGGCATTATGGACATTGGGGAGGGTATGTGCTTTGGTGAGTGCTGTGAAGTGTGTAAACCTGGTGATTCACAGACCTGTACCCCTGGGGGTAAAAATATATGTTTTTAAAAAATTAAAAAAAAAAAAGCATCACCATGTCTAATAGATATATAGCAAACAATTTAGCATTTTTCACTTCTTCCCTAACTTCCCAGGGTGTTTTCATAGAGAAGTCTAAGATTAGAAAGCAGTGGTTATATTTTCTTAAGAGCCTGTAAACTCGAATTCAAGGCTTATATTGCACTGTATATGGTTATGCAACTAGCATGTAATGGAAATTAATCTTCAACTACTTCTTCTGACTATATGTTATTTGTTTTTTCCACTATACCACAATGAACCAATTCCAACACAACTTGTTTTTCCCTCTCTTACGATTTTCTTAATGTCCTAAAGTCTCATTCTTATACTGATAATAGTAATAATATTTTTATTTTCCTCTATATCATATGCCATTTCTGAAAATACACACATCATCTTTTATATTTTCTCCCATTTTGCCCTAATTAAATTTTACTCTGAGAAATCAATTATAACTTCTATAATTTTATTATTTTATCTTCACATTACTCTTAAAGTTCAATTTCTACAGTAAAGAGATTCAAGATTACTGTAGTCTTAAATTGAAATAATCCTTTTCTATAGGTAGAATGGTGTTTTTTAAAAACATGCTAAATATGGTGAGGCTTGGTGGGAGATGGAAAGCTTTATGAGAGTACATTGATTTGATAGCATTATCCAGTTTCTTCTTTGCTTAAAATTCTTCAGTTTCATACTGCTCAAATTATATGTTAATGTTAAACATTTTCCATTTTGAACTGTATCTGAAGATATCAATATTGTTTTGGATCAATTACTATGAAATTTGCATCTCTGATTTTTTTTTTTTTTTGTGCCTATCATTAAGAGATTCTTATTTTTGAGGCTAGTATAAGGTTCTGGCAAGAGGAAATCATAAAATTTAAATCAGTGTTCATAAATTGAAAGACACAATTTAAATCAGTGTTCATAAATTGAAATCAAGCACCGTTGCACACTTAAGTTGAAAATCTTTACCTTCCTAGAATACAGAAAACAAAAAAGCAAACCAAAAGAAGGTTACAAAGAGCAAACCTATGGGGTGCCTGGGTGGCTTAGCAGTCAAGTGTCTGTGTTTGGCTCAGGTAATGATCCCAGGGTGCTGGGATCTGGCCCCACATTGGGGTCTTTGGAATCATGTAAAGTCACAACTTGTTCAAGTTGATCCTTTAAGTAACAAGTAATGGCGCTAAGCATTAGTTCATTTATGACTCAACTTGATTTAGGGATAGACTGTCAATGTGAACCTTCAATATGGTAGCCACTAGTCACATGTGTCTATTAAAATTAAAATTAATTAAAATTGAAAATTCTATTTCTCAGTCTGAGTTCTCTTTTCAAGTGCTAATAGTGATTGTGTTAAACACAAGTATAAAGCACTTCTTTTTTTTTTTTTTAAGATTTTATTTTATTAATTTGACAGAGAGAAATCACAAGTAGACGGAGAGGCAGCCAGAGAGAGAGAGAGGGAAGCAGGCTCTCTGCTGAGCAGAGAGCCCGATGCGGGACTCGATCCCAGGACTCCGAGATCATGACCTGAGCCGAAGGCAGCGACTTAACCCACTGAGCCACCCAGGCGCCCCTAAAGCACTTCTTTCATTATAAATAATTTTATTGGACTGCATGCCTTGATTATCTAGATTGGTGATTTTTTTTTCCTGGATTCAGTGTTCTTTTGAAAATGTAATGAAATCTGATTAAAAAAATAAATAGATTAAGAGTCTGCTTCCTTCAAGCAATCACCCATAATATAGTTTGCTAAACTGAGTTTTGGAAATTGTTGTTTAAGTGTTTAAGTGTTCTTTTTCTTGAAGAATATTAGAAGTTCAACTACTTAATGTTGCAATCTAAAGACAGAGTGATAAGCTCAATTTCATATTATGACTGACATCATTCCTAAAAACTGAAGAACTGCACAGAGGTTATTCAACTTCTACTGAAGAGTTGGTGATAGTAATTTAATTATAACGATAATAAAATTGAGAGTTAAAGTAACAAGTGCAAAAAAAAAATCAAGTGTGATCACATACATCAAGTCATTTAATGTTCAAAAATCCATGCATCAGGCACTACTCTTGTACCAGTTTGAAAGAAAACAAGGTCAAGTAAATCACCAAAGATAATTCACAATTTATAACAATTTGAATCAAGGATTATACTCCTGTTTAATTCAGTTCAGATTTAAGTTTTGTGAGACAAGGAAAAATGGATGTGAAGCTCGTAATTCATAATTATGAAAATTTTATTATGAGAAAATGTTAAGGCAGATATAACCATACATCCAACATGCCTCGTAAAAGAAAAATAAATATTTGCAAAGCACCGTTGCACACTTAAATTGAAAATCTTTACCTTCCTAGAATACAGAAAACAAAAAAGCAAAAAAAAGAAGGCTACAAAGAGCAAACCTATGGGGTGCCTGAGTGGCTTAGCAGTCTCTCTGTGTTTGGCTCAGGTAATGATCCCAGGGTGCTGGGATCTGGCCCCACATTGGGGTGCTTGCTCAGGAGATCCTACTTCTCCCTTTCTCTCTGCCTGCTGAAGAGTGCTCTCTCTCTCTTTCTGTCCAATAAATAAATGAAATCTTTTTTAAAAAGCAAACCTATATTACTAAATGATTGCCTAGAACATTTTGTGATTTTTTTTTCCATTGAAAATATTAGCCGCAAGTGATCAGTTTCCTGTGACTTTGCCTTTTAGTATATTTGACCTGGTATATTAGTATTAGTATATTAGTATATTATAATATTAGTATATCAGTATATTTGACCTGGTTTCTTTTTTACATAAATTGAGATACACAAACACGTATTTTGACCTTTAATATCTCTGGGAATTAAAAAATATATATATCTAAACTCCCTACTTTAAATTCTTATCTGTAAAATGTTGATGGTGGTGGTGGTTAGTGAATCTGTCCTACTAATCTTTTAGATTTGTTGGGGGTGGGGGATTGAATCAGATGGAGTGTATGAATATGTTATGCAAGAATCTAAAGTATTATGTTTGAATTGGTATAATTTACAATTCTTGCTTTTCTTTCCAGTTCACTTTGCTTACCTGCCCAAAATGCAATGATGTAAGAAGTTGAAATAATGTATCCTAACAGTCTATTGATCACTCTTTTTTAAAGAGCCAAAATATCCTACAGTTCAAAAACAAATTCACACAACACAACACCAAGCAAATATATGTTAGCATACAATTCATTCACACACGCATGCACACACGCACCCACGCGCGTGCAAACACACACGCGCTTGCGCACACACACACACTTCTACATAAAATTCAGTTAACAACAAATCTAATTCTGACAATAAGGCAATAGCTACAAATCACTAAGAAACTTATTCTTTTCCTGAATTTTATTATACTAAGAGTTCAGGCTAGATTTACTCATAAAGATGGACGTTCAGTAACTTTTAGTGCTTTGAACATATCTTTTTCATTCCACAAAATACCTCAGTGGAGTCTTAGAACTCTCAATATTTGGCTAAGCATATATACATTACACAAAACAAGAGATTTTTATTTTCAATTACTGACATTCTTCTAGATCATTCCAACATAATAAGCCTTACCACATGGGATTTTCTTCCTCTCTTAATATCTTAAGGACCCAATTTTCAGATGGCTTGATGTAGTAGAAAAAGCACTGATGAAGGAGAGAGAAAACCTGAATTTAAGTACCATTTTGGCTCTAGATTTGTTTCAGAATGACTGTTTTCTCATCTATAATTGGAGCTACGATACCTTCCTGAAAAGGCTGTTTTGTGGTTGGAAGGAGATGAGGTATACGAAAGAGCTCTACAAATGTAATGAATTACAATGATCATTTTCATTAATGTAATATTTGACAAAGAGAAATAGAAATCGCATAACTGATTAGCTTTTGAAAGGAACTCAGCACCCATATAACCTGCAATTCTTTTCTTCTTTTTTTATTTTTAAAGATTCCAGAGCTCACTGTAATATTTCCTTTAGCTGCCACATATGTGGCATAATATTTTTCAAAATATAATGAAAAATTAGATTTTAACCATCCTCAGGAAATTGTCTTTAATTCTTGTTTTCTTTGTTCTTGAGTGACGTTTGTGAATTTGAGATTCTGGAATGCAATGGAAGCCAAAATTAATATAGTTGAGGCTTCAAATCATGTATGAATGAATTAACTCCTCACGTGTGGAAATTCTATTTTGTCCTATTCTCTATCATTCTGTTTGTCCTGTTCTACAATGACTAGCACACTGGACATTAAATAAACACCATTCAGTAACAGCTCTGGTACAGATGATAGTGTGCAAAAGCACACATTTCAGTGAATGAGTTTTCTTCCTCTGAATCTGAAAGTTAAGACTAATCCCAGAATTATAGTAAGTGATGTAATAGATAGAAGTTTAAACTAATTTCCAGAAAGCCTGGAAAAAAAATAAAGTAACTGTGAGGGATAATTTAAATGACTATTAACTGTATAAAATCACAATCATAATTTCCTGTGTGGTAAAAAGTAAAATAAGAATTAAAACATACGGCTACAGTTATTTATAAGGAGGAGTACTTCTTCAGTACAGAGAGAGGGTAAAATGGTTATGTTTATATTTTGATAAAGGAGCGTGCACATTGTAATTTCTCAAATAACCAATAGAAATGAACTAAATATATTCTAATTGGAGGTAGGAAGAAAATGAATTTTAAAAATGTTTAATCAACACAAAAGAAGGCAAAATGGAGAGAAAAAGAAATATAGAACATGCAGACATATTAAAAAAAGTACAATATATGATGATAGTTATCAAATATATAAAAAATTCTATTAACTATAAAAAGATTAAATTCTCTGATTAAACTACAAAGATTAGGGGTGCCTGAGTGGCTCAGTTGGTTAAGCATCTGCTTTTGGCTCAGGTCATGATCTCAGGGTCCTGGGACTGGGCTACTTGGTCAGTAGGGAGCTTCTTCTCCCTCTCCTGCTTCTCTTGCTTGTCCTCTTTCAATCCGTCAAATAAAGAAATAAATATTTTTTCTTAAAAAAAGTACAAAGATTATCAGAAAGCAAAGTTCAACAATATGCAGTTTTCAAGAAAGAAAGTTAAATCACACACACACAGTATAAGTTAAATAAAGTTACAACCTAAGCCAGGAAATGATAGAATAATTTTGGAATTTCTCAATTAATGTTAAATAAAATAATATTCATAGAACATTATTATAAATAAAAAGGGTCACTGTATAGTGATAAGTTCAAATTTACTAAGAACATATTATTTTAAAATGTGTATGCAGGGGCGCCTGGGTGGCTCAGTGGGTCCAAGCCTCTGCCTTCGGCTCAGGTCATGATCCCAGGGTCCTGGCATTAAGCCCCACGTCAGGCTCTCTGCTCAGTGGGGAGCCTGCTTCCCCCTCCTCTGTCTGCCTGCCTCTCTGCCTACTTGTGATCTCTATCTATCAAATAAATAAATAAA
Organism: Mustela lutreola; assembly: GCF_030435805.1. Taxonomy (NCBI): domain Eukaryota; kingdom Metazoa; phylum Chordata; class Mammalia; order Carnivora; family Mustelidae; genus Mustela; species Mustela lutreola. The sequence continues at coordinate 265,682,299 of NC_081290.1, forward strand.
AGTTTAAAAATGTGTATGCATATGATGATATAGTATATGATTATTTTAAATAAAATTCAATGAATATATTTTAAATTGACAAAATATATTCATAATAAGTGATTTTTCACGTTTATCTCTATAATTGACAGAACAAGCAATGAATGTAACTGTAAATCTATATCGACTAAGAATAAGAAACCTACCCAAGATACAGATTTCAACAGCATAACTAACAAATAATTTTACCATACACACACACACACACAGAGTGCATCCAACAGATGTGGACACCAGGGTGTTAAACAAGCTAATAGATTTAGAATACTTGCTAAACTTTTTAGAAAATACTTTACATAAAATAAATCCTATCTATTATTGTTATGGTTTTAAAACCCTTCTATGAACTGTTCCCTTCTTACTTCTCTAAACTTTTCTCTTGCCAATTCATCTCTCGATTTAAATATTCAAGTAGATTTTTATAAAGCTTAAAGTTTCCTGCAATCACATTCAGTTTCATGCTCTTCTGATTTTGTCATTTCAGATCCCTCTGCCTGGAATATGCTAGGTTATTCCAACTCTGGTGCATATTATGTTATAATTCAGCTTTATGGAAATAACTTGTCTTTTTTTTTTTTTTTTCCTTTTAATCAGTATTCTCTATACCAAAGCAAGTGACTTGGAAGAAATGCCCTTCCAATACTTAATGTACTTGATAACTCTGACTGTTGCTTCAATAGTAATTTTTTCTTAGAGTTATTGCTCAGTTGCATAAAACTAAGTTTGTCCTTTTTTTAACATTTTATTTATTTGACAGAGAGAAATCACAAGTTAGGCAGAGAGGCAGGCAGAGAGAGAGGAGGAAGCAGGCTCCCTACGGAGCAGAGAGCTCGATGTGGGGCTCGGTCCCAGGACTCTGGGATCATGACCTGAGCCAAAGGCAGAGGCTTGAACCCACTGAACCACCCAGGTGCCCCTATTTTTTTTTTTATTTGATCTCCCTGTGCTGAATTTCTATCTTTAGTACCCATCCTGCTCCCAAATTTAGAAGTCTTTGCTAATTCACACACATAAAATATAATTTCTGTTGCCTAGATTCTCCCTTCCCCTCATATTCAAACCCATCCTTCTTTTTTAACCAAACCCATATGATTGTGTTAGTCATATATTAATCATGTATTCTTCTACCTTGCCTCCTAGAGCTCAACCAGTTAGCTTTCTTCCAAGATGCAAACAACTTCCCAAATTATGCCTCCTACTTGAAGTTAGCTCTGATTATTTGGAAGATTGGCCAAACTAACTACATTCTGCTTCTCATAAACATAGTGAAGACTGCGTGTATACATTCTTGCCAAATATGTGAAACTGTGTTTAGTGTATATTTTTAACATGAATAAATTATATGACTTAGGTTGCAAATTCATAGAAAAAAATCAAAATCAAGCATGCTTTAAAGATTCCTTTAAATATTATCTACTACATATTAAATCATTCAGCAGTTTTGGTGGATTTTATGTGCCAACTCTTTCTTTAGTCATAACGGTTTCTGTTTTCTCAAGAAAGAATGTGACAATCCCTTGTTTCTGCTGCTTATATTATTATTATTACACTGCTTACCTTATACTCTTGTTATGCATATGTTCACTTCTGTAATTTTAAAACAAGGTGGAGGTGAGATTTCCATGAGGTTGAAGATATTGCAAAGGTATCTTTGAATTTCTAAAATAAAAGAAACAGACTCATTTTGATCTATCAGTGATAATTACTTCTCTTCAGTTTAAGTGCATTGAAATAGTTGGGAACATTTTATTATTATCCTTAAGTAGGAAATTATACTCCTTGAAATGCCAAGTTTTGAATATTTAATTTTAGAAATAATGCCATCTCCTATGTCCCTGTTAACATTAGAACAGAGAAAATTGATAGCTCCTAACAGGGTGATGTGTCACCTGAGAAAGGTTATCTTTACTGGGAAACTGTGCCAAATGTATTAACTAATTTTCCTATTATCCTAGACCAAAAACATAATTAGGTTCATGAACCTATGGCAGTTGGTATGGTTTAAATTTAGTTACCTTCAAATGCAAGTTGGGAGGACTACATATTGAGTTGATTTTGCTAAATTTATAAAACTAGCGTGGCTCCATTCATTTATATATTAACTTTTAAACTTCTCTTGACTTCGCCATCACAGCAAAGATGAACCATGACCATCCCCTTGTTCAAACCAAAAACCCAAGTGTCCCCTTTAATTTTTCATTTCCACTCTGCTACCAAATTCAGTGCATTAGTAAGTTGTTGGTTCTACCTCCTGATACATATTGTATTTTATAGCTCCTTTCCACATTCATGGCAGGCTACTATCATCTTCTGCCTCATACAGTGCTCTTCACTGCTCTTCCTTAGCTTTCCCTTGCCCTCATGGACTATTAACTTTATATATGAAGAAGTCACCAAATGCTTCAGACTACAGTTCTCTCATAGCTTCTTAATGCACTTAAGATATAATTAAAAACTCCTTATCACAGGCAACAAAAGACTTCATGTGGCCTAAGTCTTGCCCCCACACTTGACCACATCCTGTCAACCTCAGAGCCACAATCAGGCCAGTCACGCTGGTGTTCTTTCTGTTTCTTGAACATGTACAAATACCTCATTCTCACTTCTGCCCTTTCTATTCTTTCTAAAAAGAATGCTTTTCTCCCAGATAGTCGCTTGCTCCCCCTGTTTATTGTGGACATACCTTCCACTGGAAATCTTGCTTGTCTCATTTACTACTTTGTCTGGAAGCTAGGGATAGTGGCTTGCGTGTGGCAGAAGAACATCAAACACTCCTTTAATAAATGAAACCCAGTATTTTTGATAATTTTAAAACCTAACTTGATTTGTAATAGAAAACATAGATACTACATAAAAGCCATGATTCTGAAAAATGTGAAATCTCAATTTCAACATCCCCAAAATGAAAATCTATAAACACTTGACTTTCTTAGCATAGGGATAATAATAAACCCTGAGATAATACTGCTGCCTTGGAACTTTGATTCCATTTCTGTTAGGTGGTGGAGAAAATGATCATACAATGAAGAGCCTATCACTTTACTACTTTTGAAAGTTGTTAATAAACCTAAAACTGACAGAAAGCCTTATTATGTAGAACATGGTGAAAACAGATGCTCACTAACATATAATAGATTGTGTAAACTGTCACAATTCATCACAGCCGAGAGCATTTGACTGACAAGACTTGGCTCTTTTGGAGGCCTGGCACATGAGGACAAACAGAATTGTAGAATGTCTCAGAGTTACAGTGGGAGTGATTAGAGTCCAAAAGTTTTGGTTCCCAGTTGCTCGTGCTGCTAACACTGAGTTCTTATGACTCTGGAATTGCTCAGTGTTGTAAAAGAAGAGCCAAAATTGCCAAAAGGAATCCCATATTTTCTAGTAAATACTGTGGGGAAAACACACACACACACACACACACAACTGAGAGAAACCATGTAGAACAAGACTTGACATTACGTGATCACCCAAACGCTGAAGAGACTCAACTGAGGTTTTTTTTGTTTTGTTTTTTTGTTTTTTTTTAAGATTTTATTTATTTATTTGACAGAGAGAGAGATCACAAGTAGGCAGAGAGGCAGGCGGGGTGGAGGGGGAAGCAGGCTCCCCGCTTAGCAGAGAGCCCAATGCAGGGCTCTATCCCAGACTCCGAGATCATGACCTGACCTGAAGGCAGAGGCTTAACCCTCTGAGCCACTCAGGTGCCCCTCAACTGAGTTTTTAAAGCTCTATTGATATATTACTGAAATAGAAAATGTACACATTTAATATATAGTTGACTCTTGAACAACATGGATTTGAAATGCATGGGTCTGGTATATATGGCTTTTTAAAATAAATACAGTATAGTACTGTGAATATATTTTCCTTATTTTCTTGCAACATTTTCTTTTCTGTAGCTTACTTTATTGTAAGAACACAGTATATACTCTATATGGCAGGCAGAATATGTGTTAATCAACTGTTGATTCTATTGGTAAGGCTTCAGTTCAATAGGCTATTATTAGTTAAGTTTTGGGGGAGTCAAAAGTTATGCATGGATTTTTGACTGTATGGAGAGCCTGAATCCCTAACTCCTGCATTTTTTTCAAGGGAGAACTGTACATCTTGATGAATTTAGATTCCTTTACAACACTGAGCAATGATACCATCACCACAATCAAAATAATAAGCCTTCAAAAATTCCTTGTGTTCTTGTGTGTGTGTGTGTGTGTGTGTGTGTGTGTGTGTGTTGGTGGCAAGAACACTGAACATGAGATATATCCTTAAAATATTTTTCCAGCTTGATGGAGATATTATTAACATGACATGGAAGTGTAGATGTACAATGTGATGACTAGATACATGAATACATTCAAAATGATGACCACTATAAGATTAGTTAATACCGCCATTCCCCCACATAATTATCCTTCCTATTTGTAGTGGTAACACTTAAGACTACTTTCAAATATATAATACTATTAACTATTTTCAAATATATAATACAGTATTGTTAACTGTAGACATCTTACTATATTTTACATCCCCCAAATTTATAGCTGAAAGTTATAAGTACCTTGTGTATTTCCCAATTTTTCCCAGCTCCCACCCCCTCATTCTACTCCCAGCAACCATCATTCTACTCTATTTCTGTCAGTTCAGTTTTTTAGATTCCACATATAAGTGACAAAACTGTATTTGTCTTTCCATGTCTGACTTATTTTACTTACCATAATATTCTCAAGGTCCATCTGTGTTGTTTCAAAAGGCAAATTGACTAAATAATATCCATATATATGATATATAATACTTATATATATTATATATCTATAGTATTTTTTTCTATACACTCATCCTTGCATGGATATTTAGGTTGTTTCCATGCCTTGGCTATTGTAAATAATGCTGCATTATTTACGCTTAACTTAATTATAAAGTTAATTATAACTTAATTAAAAACTTAATTTAATATATAATTATATATATATATAATATATATATATTAACTGCATTATAACGCTTAACTTAATTGTAAATAAAGTGCAGATAACTCTTAAACATTCTGGTTTGATTTCCTCAGGGTATACACCTAGAAGTGGGATTGCTGGAGCATATGGCATTTCTTTTTTTTTTTTTTAATTTTGTTGAAGACCCTCCATACTCTTTTCGATAGTAGCTCTACTAATTTCCATTTTCACCAGCACCACACAAGACTCTATACACAGATTAAAGCGCACCGTGTTGTATTGTTACTATAGGTACTATGTGGTACAGCAGATCTGTAGACCTTACTCATCTTGTGTAACAGAAACTTTGCACCCATTGAGCAACAATTTCCCATTTCCTGTTGTCCTCAGCCCCTGCTAACCACTGTTGGCTGCTCTGCTTCTATGAGTTTGACTATTGTAGAGACCTCATATAAGTATAATCATGCAGTATTTTTTCTTCTGTTGACTAGGTTATTTAACTTAACAGAATGGAATATCTTCAAGGTTCATCTATTTCACAAGTGGCAGGATTTCCCTTTTAAAGGCTGAATTATAATCCATTGAATCTATATTACCACATTTTCTTTATCCATTCACCTGTCAATTACATTTGTGTTGTTGTCATACCTTGGTTTTTGTGAAAATTGCTGCAGTGAACATAGGGGTGTAGCTATCTCTTTGAGATCCAGATTTCAGTTCTTTCAGATATATATCCAGAAATAGGATTACTGGATCATTTGGTAGTTCTACTTTGAATTTTTTGAGGAAATTCCATGTTGTTTTCTGTACCATTTACAGCATTTTAACATCATTCTACAGTCCCATCAGCAGTATATGAAGATTCACCTTTTCCCACACCCATGCCAATATTTACTACCTTTTTAAAATACAAGTCAGCCTAATAGGTGTGAGTTGATATTTCAGTGTGGTTTTGATCTGTGTTTCAATGATACTTAGTAATGTCGAACACCTTTTCATAAACCTGGTGTCCATTGATATGAATTAGGAGAAAGGTCTGTTTAAGTCCTTTGTCCATCAAATCAGTTTTTTTTTTTTTAAGATTTTATTTCTTTATGGCAGAGAGATAGCGAGAGAAGGAATACAAGCACAGGGGAGCTGGAGAGGGAGAAGCAGACTCCTCGCTGAGCAGGGAGCCCGTATGGGGCTCGATCCCAGGACTCTGGGATCATGACCTGAGCTGAAGGCAGACACTTAAGTGACTGATCTACCAGGTGCCCCCATCAAATCAGTTTTAAGTTAAGCCAGAACTAGGTTCAGTTACCCAGTCCTCTCTGTTTTCTCTTCCCAATACCTCACATTCTGATTTCTTTGAAAGAACTTTAATTTTTAAAATTTAGCCACAAAATTCTGAAAATAAATGATGTGATCCATATATAATTTACTCATCATATATTACACTACTACTATAATAGAGGGGCTGTAAAAATGTCCTCTCATGTCCAAATTTGCATATAGTAAAATTGAATATGAGTATAGTAAAATAAGCCAACCAGAATGTAAACTCACTAGAATGTAAATTCCATCAGTGCTGATTTATTAATTGCCAAGACCAAGGATTTCTTTTTTTTTTTTCTTTCTCCCCCTAAGGAACATTCCTCCATAGTGGTGTAAGCAGGTGTTATGAAGAAAACTATTTTTTGTAAAAGCAATTGGAATCCAGAGAAGAGATTACCTACTGGTGTGGAGGAGCTCGAGTATAACTAGTTATTAATCAGCAATTTCTGGTATTGATGGGAGTCAGAGCGACAAGATGTAGGTATAACAGTCAGACTACTGTGAAACTGTCCAAGGGAAGTAACACTAAAGCCCCAAGTGCTGAAGAACCCTCTTGCTGTGTGGGATTTAAGCAAATGAGGGAGGAAAAGATTCATACCACACAGGGTTTTTGCATATTCGCTTAAGGTCTGTATAACAGAAAATGGACAGTGAATCACTAGTGATCTATATTATTGAAAAATAACCCCATCAGCATTTTTAAAATTGGAAGTTACAGAATGTAAACCAAGCTAGCTTATTCAAAGAAAAAATATTGATTCACTACATGAAACAAGTCTGGAGTTCATCTAACGTAAGGGAAGGCAGACTCCAAGGCCATTGATTATATTCTCTCTACCTCGGTTTTCTTCATCTGCAAAATAGAAAAGAAAAAATTAGCATTTATTTCATAGGCCAGTTATAAAAATTAAGTGAATTGCCATATGTAATTTACTTTTAAAAGTGCCTATTACAAAGTAAGTGTTACTTATATATATTTTTTTATTAACAAAGATATTTTCAAGACCTACAGAATAATTTGTGCATGCTCTCGTTTTCTTTCAGGAGAGGTGCTATTAGTGAAGAAACCAAACATTTCAATGAAACTAAAATATAAAGACTTCAACACAATTAAAAAGAACCATATTTGATGAAAAAAATCAATAAAATATTTAATAATTATGCTATCTTCCTGGGATAAGAACCTCCTCCTTTGGTCATTGTGTTAAGAAGAATTATAACTCAATTTAATTTTTAAACCTGAAACACATTAAAGCATTCTATTTTAAGTTGTGTTCCCCCGTTTCATATTCACAATCATTGGTATTTACAAGTATGTGAGCAAAGAATGTGAATGAAACAAATGAGCAGGACATGTTTTCTAAAACTCTTAATGGAATATCTTACAAAGCATGCTCAACAACCACCCACCAGATAACAAAGAGTTACGTCCAGTAGATGTTGAAACCTACACTCAAGGCACAAGCTTTGAGACTCAGTCAATGTGTAAAATCCTTTAACTTTCAGGCTTCCTTGCCCCAAGGACAATTCCTTTCCCCAAACACAATTCCTTTACCCTGATACTCACACTTCCCTCCTTCCTTTTCATTTTAAGGAGAGTGGTATCTCTCTGCCGGACCATGTTGGATTCTCCACGTGTGGACTGATTCCAGTACCCTCCCAGTCTCAGAAAAACATGCTCAACATTTCTTCTCCTTCCCTCTGTCATGTTCTTGAAAATTCTCCTTCTCCATGTGCCTTTCTGCCCTCTCTTAATCATTGTATTAATTAATAATTAACTTCTTCCTGTTAATAACTTCCTTCACCCTGCCTATATTGTGGCTGTGTCGTTTGTCTCTGTAACTTGATAGATCTCCATACTTCATAAGACAGGTCATACTCAGTAGCTCCTGATGTCTCATTCCTCTTTCTTCACCACACTCTGATTTTTATGGTCTCCACTTCACCCTTGGACAATTTGCCTAATATTTAGCTGTAGTGGTTTTTTTTTTTTAATGAAGTTTTTTTTTTTAATTTTGATTCCAGTATTATTCACATACATTATTACATTAATTTCAGATATACAACATAATGATTCATCAATTCTATACATTATTCAATTCTCTAGCCTTAGTTCTGCTGTTTGCAAAGAAAACTGTCATACTTACTTTTTAGGGTTAGTGTGAAGATCAGGTGAAATGGCATAAATGAATTTTTATGTACAATAGTTGGCATTTTAGAAACAAGGTAATAAATCTTCCTTAATTAATAATAATGGCATATTTGCTGAATAAATTTAAAGTTATTCTTGTGAAATTTTACCAATAGGATATAAATAAAAAACTGTACCTGGGAAATTGATAAGGCATAAAGGTGAACATATTTTCAGGGTATTTACTTCATGGTGGTGGTAATGAAGGAGACCCTGTTATTTCAGTAGAATGACACTTTAAAATCCTCTTTAAATTTCCACCTGCAGCAGAGACTAGTACTTGCCCATCAGAAATTCATATCTCCTTACTTTTTCATACACATACTTCTGAGAATAGCTACCCAGGCTGAGGCTATGAACCAGTATTTTCCCCAAACATTACGAGCTAATATTATGTATGTGTGTGTGTGTGTGTGTGTATTTCCTGGACTGGCATAATGAAGTAGATCAGCTTCCCATCACCCTCTCTCTCTCTTTTTATTGCTGTCTAAAATTTACCTGTTGAAAATAGCAGAGCCTGATTATGGGAGGTGCCCGGGTTCTTGAATGACCTGGAACATCATTGGGCATTTGCCAACATCTGGGAGTTGTATAAAGGGGCGATAAACTCCTATTGTATTAAATCTACAGATATTGTTGGATGCATCTGACTTACCATAACTAATACATCTCCTGACCTTTTTGTGAGAACATCCACGTTTTCATGAACTCGAGTACAAGAAGGCTTCTCCCTTTGGGCAGTAAATATGACATTGATATCTCTATCTCAATTGGCCAATGTAAGACAGAACCAACAGCTCTTAGATGAATTATTGAATTATTGAGTTACTCTCTAAAACTATACACCAGTGTTATATATACAATCTTAGATATTTAGACAGTTAAATCTTGATCCCTTTTAACTTTATTTTCTAGGAGATTCTGAACTCACATTTTTTGGCCACTGTTAAGTAGCAGAGACTGAGTGTTACTTTTAGAAGGACAAATGTGCTTTCTTGCAGCAGGAAATCGAAATGGTAGAAATCTGTTAGTCCACTGAAAACTCATCCAAACTGTCAAGGAGTGCAGTGAGTGTAAAGCAGCAGGACCATAGATTGGTTCATCAACTTCAGTTTTCTCCAGTATCTTCCTGTTGGTTCTAGAAAGATGTCGTAAATCCCAATTAAAAAATGATGAGAAAATTACAAATGAATATTATTTCCAAAATAAGCAAATGCCAAATATAAGTTATGTGAATGTGTATTTCATAGACTTACTGACTTTTTATGTTTGGTTATGCAATCAGGCAGAGAAAATAATTTTTTTTTTGAAGTTGGGAGAATAGCATATACTCCTGGTCCCATATGTCATGTTATTTTTTCCTTTATTTTAATGTAGAAAACTTATTCATATAATTGAACATTGTCAATTTACTTTGGTGCCTCATATTTACTGGGTGATTACTATGTTAAAAAACAATGAAGAGCTCTGTGCTTGTTGTATAGTAATGGGTTTTTCTCAGAATGCTTTCTAGAATGGAAAGAAACAAATAGATGAAAACAAAATAAAACTCATTTTATCCATAATGCTTTTGTTCACCGACTCTGCACCTAGGAAAAAGGGTTTCCCTATATTCCATCTGGGTAATGCTTTTATGCATCCTTTTCACTACCATTTTGAGTTTTTGTTTATATTCTCATCATGTAGCAATCACATTATTGTTCACTAATTTTGATTTTTGCATGATTGGCAAAATTTTTATAGTAACTGTCCATGCATATGGTTGTTTTTCATATCTCAAAGACAGACATGCCTGGAAGTCATACAGAATGATTAATTTATCAACACAGTTTTAACAGGTGATATTTTGAAAAAGCTTTTATGCCTATACAAATTAAAAAAAAAAATACCAAGCAGGGAATAGAGGAATAATTTTGCTACAGTTTACATCAATATAGGACTTCCTTTTGGTGAAATACCAAAAATAAGCTAGGACAAAATCGTATGAAGTAGAACAGAAAAAATAAAATGATGAAACAAATAGCTATCACATTTATCAGATATATTTGTCATCAAACTAATATATATATATATATATATATATATATAAATCATGTATTTAGAGCATTTAAAAAAAATAAATATGCAATATTATGGGAAGCAATGCTATACTTAAAGCTCAACTTTAAATGCTAAGGAGAAAGTGAAATTTTAAATTTGATTTGCTTTTATTAAACTTAACTGAGTATTTAAAAAGCACATTAACATATCCATTACTTTGTTTGGACTAAAAGTGTGCATATGTTCTGTGTTCATTAATTTCTTAAGCACTTTGATCAATTGATTGATGCATATATTGAGGTCTTGCTACATTAAAGTTACAATGTAATTTTAAATCTAGCCTTTAGTGTAGAGAAAACATAGAAGAAAGGACTAGTCAAACAACGTCTTCAAAACCAGTAAGACAATTGCAAAATATGGGATATTCTACAAACAAGATGGTCCCTGAACAACTCAATGTCAGTTTTAAAAGTAGGAACTGGTCTAGGGTAAGAAACAAAGAAATTATTTTGAGTGTCCTGATTGGGAAATGGTGGAAAAGAAAAAGGTTTACAAAAGACACTTGAGGTATAATTTGGAATATTTAAATATTTCATTCTGCAACAGAAGCTCTTAGGGAATTATTGCTAATAATCTCCATCATGATAGCATTATTTCATTTAGATAAAATGACATTTTTATTTTGCAAAGACACATACTGAAGTACTTAGGAAAGAAGTGCTTTGTCCACGAGTTTGAAGTGGCTCAGCAAAACACACACACACACACAACACGTGTGTGTGTGATATGCATGTAGTGGGAAAGATTATAGGAAGATATGCACTATTGTTGAATCTAGGTGGTGGAAATCTGTGTATTTTAATCTACTATAGTTTTTTACCATATTTTTGAGAATTTTTATAAAAGCTTGAAAAAGTAGAAAGCCACTGCTTCTGGGTTGAAACTAGATTGAAAAGGGGAAAGACTCTGTCAAGAAACTGGTAGAACAAATGCCAAATTGATGCTCAGAGTGTTTGCAACAGTCATTCTTAACATTTTAAGATCCGTTCAGAAATTCTACACTAGTAAAAAATCATACCTGAACTTTTCAAGAGGCCTCCTTACCCATTGTCCAATGGTGAGCTAATCCATGTGACTACCGTTGACTCTCTAAAAGTCAGGAGCTCCCCAGACCCTTAACATTTTTAATAATCTTATTTCCATTTTTATTCATAGTTCTAGATAAATTATCAGAAGACGTAGCTTTATGAACTTTTTACAACATGAACACAGTAATTCTTAAATCCCCCTTAATTTGGGATAACTTATTTACATTTTCACCAGCTTCATCTTGGTCCATTGATCCCTAGATGGATGCTACAAGAGGGATATTCTTACTGTAAAATATTTTACTATACAAAAACCTGGATGCAAATGGAGGGTTTTTTTGTTTTTCTCTCCCAAGTTATTTATATACTGTCTTTTTATACAGTGCAAGTGTTAGGAACAAGACTGAAGATGAAGCAGGATATTAAAAATTAATCATCAGTAAAGATACAGAATCAAAAATGACAGTGAACCAAAAAGAAAATCATTATGAAATCTCTTATGAAAATATTTAAATATAAATTTAATTAATTTAGATATTTATAAGTAGATATAAGTATAATTAAAAGTACAACTTTATTGGTTAGTGATAGTCTTATATGCTTATGATAAAAAGCAGAGATAAATAAATTCAAAATTAGGTAATCTCAGAATACATGTAACAAATGTAATGCAATAAATGGAAAAGTAAGTAAAATCCATCCTAAAATAGCCATAACTACTAAAATGATGATGCAATTCCTAGTCATGGATAAGTTCTAAGATTCAATTTGGTTTTTGTTTGTTTGTTTTGTTTTGTTTTGTTCTGCAGTCTTTCAAAGCTTGACCGTAATCAAATAGCTAATTGATTTTAAGGAGTTTTTTCCTACGGTTTTCACACCAGTTTATCAATATTAAATTATTCAACTAGTATTTCAGAAATACTTGGCGCATGTGGAATATATAGGAAGGAGAGTGTGAGCTTAATCCATTTTCTATTAGAAGAATTTGTTGGAAAAGTTTCATTTGTTTTCAGTCACATTTTCATAATGGAAATTGGTTCCTGTCCCTAATCGGACTTAATGGAAAGGAAGATCAAGTTCTTGACATATCTGATAGGATATCAACACAATTTGCTGGAACACTTGCCACTTGATGATGAAACTGTCAGAACTATACTAATGAGAAAGGGATGCTTTGATTAGAAGCTTTGTTGAATGTTAATTATGCAGTTAGGAAAATAGAGAGTTTATATTCTGACATGAAATTCCTAGTAGAATAAAATGGATTCATAAAGGTCCAGGAAGTCAAGCTAAAGCAAAGTACCATTTATCTTATGTATTGGCCAAATAAATAATCTTCAGTATGACCTTGAAAATTTATATAATTTGCTAGTATCAATAGACTATGTCCTTCCAGATTCCCAGATTTAATGATCAGGAGGTTAAGTTTTAGTCATGTTGGTTGCATATTCTAAGGCGAGCAGTTGCAAGTTAGTGTGGGGTCAGAGATAAGCAGTTAAGGTGAAATATCTAGCAACTATGTTACATAAAAAATACTTGTACTGTGATAAGTTTTGCTTTAACACAGGAATATATGTTAGCTACCTTTAAAGACTTGAAACTTTATCATGTAGAAGAGAGAGCTTATTCAATGCTGTGTTAAGTTTACAAACATGACTTGTACCACGAATATACCTGCCCAACAATGAAGAAAATAGTGATGACTAGAGAAGAGATTCTAAGAGTGAAATCTTGCCATTTTCAATGATGGGGATGGAACTAGAGGGTATTATACTAAGTGAAATAAGTTAGAGAAAGAAAAATACCATATGATTTCACTCAATTGTGGAATCTAAGAAACAAAACTGATGAACAAAGGAAAAGGGAAGGAAAAATAAAATAAGATAAAAGTAGAGACGGAGCCAAATCATAGGAAACTCAACTATAGAGAAAAAAACTGAGGGTTATTAGAGGGGAGGGGAGTAATAAGGTGTTGGGCATTACGGAGGGCACTTGATGTAATGAACACTGAGTGTTATATGCAATTGATGAATCACTAAATTCTACCCCCAAATTAATAACACACTATTATATAGTGTAATGATACATTATTATAACCTCAAATTAAATAACATCAAAAAATGAGTTTCAAAAAATAATAAAACCTGTTTTTGAAATTAGAAAAAAGAAAAAAGAGAGAGGGAGAGAGAGAGTCTATGTCAGGACAGCCTCCACTAAGTTAAGTCTCATTTCTTTGAATTTGATTTTCTATGATTTGCTGTGATTAATAATTACATTTTCTGTAAGTTACAATAATATTAACATATATACAATTAAAGTTCCTTGGAAGTAAGTTAGTTGAGAGCTTTAAGGGACTATTGTATATGTATCAGAAGTGTTGTTTTTGGTTCCAACCAGAAATTTCCCTTTGACCCATTACAACCATTTTATCCAATAGGAACTAATCCAGTTTCCTACTGGTTTCAGTACAATAAAGTGGGAGATGATAAGACCACTTTTTATTTTATAATTATTCTGGGAAGACAATAAGATTTTATCTGCTGAAAAACAAAGACAATTTTCTAGTTAATTTAATTTTCAAGCCACTTTTACTTGACATTTTAGGTAATTTGAGAAAAAGCTATTTTATTTTCGATTTCACTTGTAGAAACATGAAGTCACTTGAATATTGCACCTTTACTTTGCTGCTGAAGCTTTAATCAACTTGGATAATTTGATAATATTGTGTCTACATAGAGAGAGTTTTGCATGCATGCCTGTGAATGTTTTATTCTTGTTACTCTTGGTAATTTCTGAAATCTGAAGGGCTATGTAATAATCCCCATATAATATCTTCATATATACCTACTGCAGCCATTCCATTTACATATTCCACAAACACTAATTATTTTCACAGAATGCACTTAATTAACTCCATCCCACTGCTGAAATCTCATTTAGAGGAGATGATGAAACTCAGTTAATTGCAGCCTGGGAGAGTATGTGCCTTAAACAGGTGCAACCTCCTGCATCTATTTTGTGACTCTGTTTATGAATAAACATAAATTTTAGGATATCATGTTTAGTCTCGTTCTATCTTGCTCTATACACAAATGATAATTTATGGGTGTTTTCACCAAGCCTTTGGTTACTGGTGTCAGGTTATTATTAGAAAAATAGGTAGAATTAAATCATGTTACATAACCTACAAGATGTATTTATAGGTATTTTAATTTAAGCAAATTCTCTGTCAGTGTCTGCTTTTAACTTAGAGTGAAAGAAATCAAATCAGTCTACTCTAAAGTCATGGCTGGTGAGTTGTTATTGCTTAATACATTTAGCAAATGTTTTAAATTCCTTGCAGTATAGGGCATTGGAAGAAATTGAAATCATTCTTCCATAGGGAGTTGGAAGCATTTAAAATGCTTTTCAACATCTATAAACTCTATAACTTATCAATTTTATAGTGTATTCAATATTTTGACCTTACAAAGTGTGCCTTCTAGAGCAGAGCATACCAACAACTTTATTTAATTTTGTGCATAAGTGAAAAAAAAGAAGAAAAATGATACATAACATATTTTGTAATGTTGTGAATAAATAGTTTAGTTACTGGTCCTTCAAGGGTCTCAGAAATTACAGTGTTACCTTTGTCCTCCATATACAATTAAAAAAAATAAGCAAACACCCAAAGCAAAGGCAAAACAAGTTAAAACAAAAGCAAAGTGAACCAACACATACAGACACAGACATGCATATACACATAATTATAAATAAGGACAGCAAAGTCCAATAAAATCTTGGTATTTCCCATAAAGATAAATTAGGATATTTTTGAAATTTCAAACTGTTTTCTAAATATTAGTTTTGATGACATGGTTTTATTGACTCCTTGGCTTGTACTAGTCCTCATGGTATATAGGATTCTAAAATAGCTCCCAAGTTTCCTTGCCCCTGCTGTCCATGTCACACCAAAATGATGGCTTTTATTTCTATGATTAGATTATGTTATAAGACACAGATAAAGGAGAGTATCCAGGGGCACCTGGGTGGCTCAGTGGGTTAAGCCTCTGCCTTCGGCTTAGGTCATATCTTAGGGTCCTGGGATCAAGCCCTGCCTCAGGCACTCTGCTGAGCAGGGAGCCTGCTTCCCAACCCCCTCCCCCCATCCTGCCTCTCTGCCTACTTGTCATCTCTGATAGTCAAATAAATAAATAAAATCTTGGGGAAAAAAAAAGAAGAAGAAGAAGAAGAAAAGTATCCAGATAAGGTAAACTAATCTCAAGTCTTTTAGTAAGCAGGAGATTTTCCCCTAACCCTCACACTAAATCTAAACCTAATCCTTTGGAGAAGTCTCTGAACTACAGAATACCAGGCACATTCTCTCTTTCACCTGGGCCTAATCCTAACCACAATCCTGGCCATAACCCTAACCCTAACCCTAGATTTGAGACGGAAAAAAGATGTGAGAATGTGAGATACACACACACACACATACATGCATGTATATGTGTGTGTATTTGCATGTGTGGAATAGTATTCGGCTACAAAAAAAAAGACTGAAATATTGCTATTTGCAATGACATGGATGGTGCTAGAGAGTACGTATTTTATTAAGCAAAAGAATTCAATTTTTTTTTAGAGATTTTATTTATTTGACAGAGAGAGATCACAAGTAGGCAGAGAGGCAGGCAGAGAGAGAGAGAGGAGGAAGCAGGCTTCCTGCTGAGCAGAGAGCCCGATGCGGGACTCAATTCCAGGACCCTGAGATCATGACCTGAGCCGAAGGCAGCGGCTTAATCCACTGAGCCATCCAGGCGCCCCAAGAATTCAGTCAGAGAAAGACAAATACCATGATTTCACCATTATGTGTAATTTGAAAAACAAAACAAATGAGCAAAGGAGGGAAAAAGAGGCGAATCAAGAAGCAGACTCTTAACTACTGAGAACAAACTGATGGTGACCAAGGGGAGGTTGGTGGGGGACTGGTCAAGTAAATGATGAGGTTTAAGAAGGGCACTTGTTGTAAGGAGCACCGGGTATTCTGTGGAAGTGTGAATGACTATATTGCACAACTGAAAATAATGATTACATTATAAAGTGAATAAGGCATGAGAATAAAAGGTACAGCATAGGGAATATAACAAATGGCATTTTAATAGCGTTGTATGGGGACAGAGGCTGTTGCACTTGTGAACATAGCCTAACATACTGCGTTGTTGAATCACTGTGTTGTATGCTGGAAACTAATGTAACATTGTGTGCCAGCTATACTCAGATCTTTAAAAAGAAAAAAAAAAGTAGAAGAGAAATGATTAGCATTTAGAGGGACCACTTTTGATGAGATGGTTTAAGGAAGCTTGGGGGAGTGGCGCCTGGGTGGTTCAGTGGGTTAAAGCTTCTGCCTTTGGCTCAGGTCATGATCTCAGGATCCTGGGATCCAGCCCTGCATCAGGTTCTCTGCTCAGCGGGGAGCCTGCTTCCCTTCCTCTCTCTCTGCCTGCTTCTCTGCCTACCTGTGATCTCTGTCTGTTAAATAAATAAATAAAATATTTTAAAAAATTAAAAAAAGAAAAAAAAGGAAAGCCTGGGGGGAAAAGTAATATTTAAGCTGAAATCT
Organism: Mustela lutreola; assembly: GCF_030435805.1. Classification (NCBI taxonomy): domain Eukaryota; kingdom Metazoa; phylum Chordata; class Mammalia; order Carnivora; family Mustelidae; genus Mustela; species Mustela lutreola. The sequence goes on from NC_081290.1 coordinate 265,699,525, forward strand.
TTAAGTGTTGAGATGAAGCAATTAGGCAAATCTGGTGATAGCACATTCCAGGTAACATTTCGTAGGAGAAGCCTACTACAAATACTTAGCCCTTAAAATATCTTCAAAAACCACTGGCTCAAGACAAGAAATAATTATAGCCGATAGTGACGAACTATATGTTTTCTCCGGAGGACAGTTCAGAACTGGCATTGTGGTTATGGTGAGCATGTAATTTTCCATTTCTCAATATGGAGTATGGACTAGTAGGGTCCCACTGAGGAACTCTAAATTGGGTAATATAGACAAAATGACAGCTCTAATAAGGCTAATACAAAAAAGAGGAGTACCATCTTACTGAACGCACCATAAAAATATTTTTTCCTGTGCCTCCTATTTTACTTGAGAAAAAGTAAATCATGCTTATTATTGTGAGAGTTAGTGTGATTTCATCAGTTTTTGAGAAAAGAGGCTGGACTCTTATTCTATTCACTTAGCTCCTTCAATCTAGTTGGGACTCATCATCCTAAAGGGGAAACATATTTCTCTGTAGAAAATTCAATAACATATTATGCTAGAGGATAGAGAAAGAAGGTCAAATAGAATTTCCTTTTTGACTTTCCTTTGCAGAGTTTACTCTCTGTGGCTCTTTGTATAAATGCATATTTTATAATTTTTACCGTAGTCACTGGTTTATGCAACTGACCCTTTCCCTTACATGACTGTGCATGTTTCCAAGGCAAAGATAGTATCAGTTGCGTTTGCATCAGGATCCAGGATAGCAATTTAACAATACATGTTTATTTGTTAAATTTAAATAATAGAATAAACCTAATTTGTGTTGTAATATTATTAGCTGATGACAGTTCCTTATGTTAATGCTTTCAGAGCGGTGGGGACTGACATAAAGTTGCCCTTTAATACAAGTGTGTAGAGTGAATGAAAGTAATGTGGACAGATACGAATATTCTGGATTTTTTTTTCCTATCAAGTTTTTCTAAAAAATATAAATATGTGTAAGTAGGGAAGGATGATACAGGGAATTATTAGTAAGCCAGAAATAGGAATTGAAAGAACTGATCATGTGGTATTTGATGTACAAACATGCTATATACACACAGTTTTCTATGCATGGTTATATGTAAATGAACATGTCTCTGTGTATATTTGTAAAAAGAAATACTAGATTTCATTTCCAATCCCAAAGTATGTATACTGAGCTGCATTTACTCTAGTTCATAATGGAGCCTTTTTTAAAATTTTTTATTTTTTAATTTTTTATTTTTTATAAACATATATTTTTATCCCCAGGGGTACAGGTCTGTGAATCACCAGGTTTACACACTTCACAGCACTCACCAAAGCACATACCCATCGTCCATAATCCCACCCTCTTCTCCCAAACCCCCTCCCCCTAGCAACCCTCAGTTTGTTTTGTGAGATTAAGAGTCACTTATGGTTTGTCTCCCTCCCAAACCCATCTTATTTCATTTATTGTACCCTAAATATACAAACGTAGTGATCCAAAGGGGCACGTGCACCCAAATGTTTATAGCAGCAATGTCCACAATAGCCAAACTATGGGAAGAACCTAGATGTCCATCAACAGATAAATGAATAATAGAGCCTTTTTTAATTAATCTTCAATTGGAGCTGGAAAGGAGGGGATGAAGCAATTCAGAAATAGCGAACCATTTCAAATCTGTTTAGAACAAGGTGTGTGTAGAAATATTAGAAGGTGGTCAGGGATTTTATGTCTTATTCTTAGGCAGCATAGGGCTGATCTCAAGTACCCTTGCTGAGAAACAGAAAAGAGGAGCTGAATGCATTCTAAAGAGCAGATGTAAATCGTAAACTCTGCAATGTTTGCTATTAAAGCATTTATTTTCCATATAAATAAGGCATAGTGCATTTCTTTCTTGTTTCTCATTTTTATTTGAAATTTCCCTGATTTCTACTGTTTACCAAATGTTAGCTTCTCAAAACTGCAGTGCCTGATAGTCCCTCAAAGGGAATTTCTTGCAGAATAATCCACTAATACTAATGTCAAGGGAAAAGTAATGCCCATGCCAAAGCTATAGAGCAAAATACAATTAAGTGAGACAGTCTGTATATTACAAAATGAGAAATAGATTTTTTCATTATTTTAAACCTTCTCTGTTTCAAAGCAGGATTTATTAGCCATTGTTTTATTTTCTGTGAGGTCTACCGACTGCCATGGATCAATGAGAAAATACACATTGGCCTCAATATCATCAATTTCACCTACATGTTGATATTCTAAAATTCCCATTGGTAATAGATTGTTTTAATTAAAAACAAACAAACAAACAAACAACAACAACAACAAAACCAGGGCATCACACGTAATGGATTTTTCTCTTAGAAGTGTTTTTTTTTTAAGATCCTCCAAAATAATACATGCATGTACTAGAAAGTGTGGAACATACAAAACAGTGTGATGAGATACAGAACAGAAAAATGTGTCAGTACACAAACTTGGACAAGAAGTATGCCATTTCTTTATGTGTTGTAAAGCAAAGTCTATCTCAGCACACTGACTAAAATCTTATCTTTCCCCTAGGATACTTATCATAAAATGAAATGGGGAGTGGTTGTGCAAATTGCAATCTGTCCACATAAGTTACCACTGAGGCATACATTGTCCCATGAGGAGGATCATTTTAAGTCAGCACTGTGGTTCTGGTTCTTGGTATGCATTTATATGGCTGCTTCTGGTCCTCTCTTGCTGAGACCAGCCTTCTCTCTAGGAGGCTCACCTCTCACTGAAAGGCAGCCATATTCTCTCTTCATCACTTCTCATGCTTCAGATCTTCAATTGTCCTCTTCAACTTGGGCAAGACTTTCTTCTCTCTTCTTCAGGCCTCTTTCTGATCACCTTAGAAAAAACCCACTTCACTTTCTTCTTCTTCTTCTTTTAAAAGATTTTATTTATTTATTTGACAGAAAGAGAGAGAGAGAGATCACAAGTAGGCAGAGGCAGGCAGAGAGAGGGGGGAAGCAGGCTCCCTACCGAGCAGAGAGCCCGAAGTGGGGCTTGATTCCAGGACCTGAGATCAGGACCTGAGCTGAAGGCAAAGGCCTAACCCACTGAGCCAGCCAGGCGCCCTTCTTCTTCTTTTTTAAATTATTTTTATTTTTTATAATGTTATGTTATTCACTATACAGTATGCCATTAGTTTTTGATGTATGCATAAACAATAAACCTTGGAAATTTTTATTCTTCAACAAGAGATTCCAATGGCTCATTTGACCCCAAATCCAAATTAATAAAAACATTTCTGGTTGTTTCCTTTCAGATTTAGGGAAAACTTAACCTGTAACTATTAACTACTTCAACAAAGGAAAAAAAAAAGTGAAATCATTATGTTTGCATATTAAAATAGATGGACCATTCAGGTCCTATAATGGTGCCTGCTTTGTATGTCAACAAGAACATTTTTCTTCCATTCCAATATTTGCTGCCTAAATCACATCATGAAGCAGGACCTTCATGAAGCAGGGACCTGCTCTGTGAATCACACGGTCTCCTTTAGGATGGACAAAGTGCCCATAGAAAGTGGCACATGTCTTACCCCAAAGATACAGATATAGTGAAAAGACGGGCCATTTGTACCCCAATGTTTATAGCAGCAATGGCCATGGTCGCCAAACTGTGGAAAGAACCAAGATGCCCTTCAACAGACGAATGGATAAGGAAGATGTGGTCCATATACACTATGGAGTATATCCATCAGAAAGATGAATACCCAACTTTTGTATCAACATGGATGGGACTGGAAGAGATGATGCTGAGTGAAATAAGTCAAGAAGAGAGAGTCAATTATCATATGGTTTCACTTATTTGTGAAGCATAACAAATAGCCTGGAGGACAAGCAGAGATGGAGAGGAGAATGGAGTTGAGGGAAATTGGAAGGGGAGGTGAACCGTGAGAGACTATGGACTCTGAAAAACAATCTGAGGGTTTTGAAGGGGCGGGGCATGGGAGGTTGGGGAAGCAGGTGGTGGGTATTAGAGAGGGCATGGATTGCATGGAGCACTGGGTGCGGTGCAAAAACAATGAATACTGCTACACTAAAAAGAAAAAAAAAAAGTGGCACATGTCTTTGTCAAGAGTATTCTCCCTGGCCTCCTGGGATCTTTTATTTTTATCCTGAGTTCTACATGGAATTTTTCCTCCATCTTCTGGACTATTGATTCCTCTGTGTGATTTTTCTCTTTTTCCTTTCTGGCTCCATTTCCTAGGAAGTTAAAAGGTTAGCACAAGCAAAACATACCATAGTTGTGGAAACAGCTTCGATCTGTGTTACATGAAGTAAGAATTTTATTTGGGGCATGTCACATGGGCTGGTTCCGTAGTTTCCTGTTGCAGCCTCTTCAACCTTGGAGTCATTTTCTTCTCTCAAACTTTGGGACACACAGTCATCTCTGCTTAAATTTGGCTGAAGAGAGAGAGAGGACTAGTGAGCAGTTATGTCCCTGTTCAGTTTCCTTCAGGTAGGTGACAGCTTCCTATTTCCACAATTTTGTGGCTTTCAGCTGTCAGATGCTAAAAAACACCATGGTGTCAGCATAGTTTAGGTTTTTGTGGAAGCTGAGGGATTCCTCTCTTTGGCCTATCACTGCTTCCTAAACACCTAACTTCTCTGTCACCCACACTGATATTTGTGTGTTCTCTCCATGAAATTGTCATAAAGCCTCAATTATCAATAGAAGAAATATGTTAGCAATTATTATTCTTGTTATGAAAGTAATAACCACCCAGTGGTTATTACTGGGTATAACAGTGATAAACACTTTTATATTCTTCTATTATTTATGTATTTTACATAACTCAGGTAAAAATTACAAATTTATGTGAAATTTTGTATTTTATAATTTAATAGTATAACAGAGGGTGTGAAACAAAAAAGATTGGTTAGCAAGGTATTTAAAAAATAAATTCTCAGTATTTAAAATAGTAAAGTTTCACATGTATGTTTTTTCTTGAAAAAAGGAATTAGCAATATTAGATCTGAATTTGAGTCTTGAAATACTTGACAATTACAATGTAGGGACAGCAGTCCCTTCTAGTTGGAGCACATGTTATGAGCTCCCTAATTTAGCACAGTTTCAGTGGGTGATTTTTCTTCGCTTACTTTAGCTGTCTGTCCCATAGAATTATTTGTGATTCCTGTCACTCACAGTTTTCTATAAAATGAAATATTCTTTATGAAAATAACACATAATGTACTATAAAGTCCCCAATCATTCTTTATTTTTGTATATATAATGCAGTGGTTTCCAGTGTAGGTTGGAGGACTTTGCCTTACCAGGGGACATCTGACAATGTTTAGAGATATTGTTCTTTGTATAGCTATTGGGGTTTGGTGGATGATTATATAAGTATCTGGAGGATAAAAGCCAGGGCTTCTGTTGAACATTCTCTGAAATATGGGAGACCCCCACAGCAAGGGATAATCCAACTCAAACAGTTGTACTATTGTTGAAAATCCTAGATGTAGAGATTGTACATATAATGATTGAACTGTTTAAAGTACTAAAGTAGATTTCTTTAAGGGTCAAAGGATAAGGGCAGATTTTATGTAACTGGTAGATACTGTCAGATTTCTCTCAAGAACGATTTTTCTGATAGACACTGTTTTAAATTTATGTTCATGTATTTAATAAGAAAATTCATCAATAAATACAAGATAGAGTATAATAGAATTTGATGAAAAAAATCTTGGGTATATAATCTTGCCTTGATGTACTTCTGAACATAAGAATGTCTTTGAAGTAGAAACTTTTCCTGTACCTTCTTTACAGTGTTGAGGACACACTTCAAGTTCAATAAATATTTAATCACGATAATGGGACATTTTGAGGCTGCCTGCTAGAAAAACATTGTAGTAAGCAGTTCAGTGTTAATTAGCATTCATGGGCATTAACAATGCCTGGGGACTACACATAAGCTGAGGAGTTATGACATATTTTAAAAAGTAATTTCAAAATAATATTAAAAGACTTCCCTTTCCGTTAGCTTTTTTTCTGCTCCCATTTAAAAAATATTTTAATTTTTTCCCCTAATAATGAAGTTTTGAATGTTCTGAAATGAGATTCAGAAATTAAAATTATCACAGATAAAATTTCAAGAATATGTACATTACATAATCAAGGAAATTGAGGGCTAGAAAGAGACATTTCAGCTACACTCATTACTATAGCCCAAACTCGAATATGGACTTAAATAAATATAAATTAACCTCAAATGAGGTGAGGTGTGACCCCGCATGGGAGACATTGAATGATACAACAGCCTGGCCCAAGGAGTCAGAGCCTGAGGGAAGGGAGGAGCATGTAGGGAAGGGGGTGGGCAGGAGGCACTGCCTGGCTCGCTGAAGCTCAAAGAGGGTGCAGGGGAGGGGCTTCTAGGAAGGGGGGCGGGGTTGGAAAGGCCTCCATGTAAGTGCAGAATAGTGGTGCTGGTAGTCTGCTAACAGGTGTCATAGCTAAGGTGGGGTGAGGTGGGTATTGTGTCTGGGGTCAGTGGTGCAGCTAGCTATCACAGATTTGCAGTTGCATCAGAGCTGGGGCACCCCTGTCTGGGTGAGTTGTGGTGACAGCAGCAACCCAGCATAGAGAATCATTGTATGGATTGGTGTGGAATGCTGGAGCAGGTGTAAAGGACTCCCCTGTGGTGAAGGGGTTGGTGGATGGTCGAAAATCACACATGGGATGTGATGACAGATTGTGCACCTAGGGGGGCTAAATAAGTAAATATGCTAAGGGTAATAGAAGCTGGATTTCTGGCTGTCATGGAGGGAACTTGCAAATATGTGAAGGGAGAAATGTACAACAAATCCCGTATGGAAGATTGAAATAGAAAGTATTGTGTAGCTCAAAGGTTTCAGTCTATGCAGGTAGATAATTAAGTGAATTCAGATGCGTGCGTGTGATGCATGTTCACTGAGAGAGTCTTAGAGCTAGCCGCAACACCCCAGTAGCTGTGAGTAAACCTATCGCCCAGATCTCGGGTTCTAATTTTGTTTCTCCCCTGAAAGTAATGAATGTATTTGAAGACATGGTAAATTACAGGGCTGGTTTGCAAAAGATACAAGATGAGCCTTAAATAACTGAGTCATGCCTAAGAGAAAGAAAGTACTGAGAGAATGATTGGTATAAGTGAAGAGTTACTCACTGACCTAACTGGAGACAAGCAAAGATACTGTTAAGTAATAATAGTAACTAATTATAAAGCATTGAATAAAATAGGAATTCATGCGTCCATGCTGATAAAAATACATAAGTGAATAAATGAGGAAACATAGAGAAGAGAGTTTTCCTTAGGGTAAAATACCATCTAATAAAATACCATCTAATAAAATTGACAGGTATCAAAATAGTAATTACAAGTACCATCAATGGATACTAAATAAGGGGACAGAAGTTTGATATAATATTGGGTATTTGCATAATGATATATTACCTCCCCACAAAATACCAGTTACAATATTGAAAAGAGTAATTTTTCTAAGGGAAACACTAAAAGGATTTCTTATTCAAGTAATAATATTTAATACAGGAAAGGAACCCGAAGGAATTTGGAACAAATCAAAATCATATGCCACATGGCAACAAACAATTATACTAACCTGAATCTCACCATGGAAAAACATTAGACAAACCAAATTTATTGAGGTCTTACAAAATAACTGCTCTATAATTTTAAAAATAAGTCCTGGAAAGCAAGGAAAATTAAGGTATTCCAGATTGAAATAGATCAAAAGGATATGATAGCTAAATGTGACAAATATAGGCATAGACTGCTATGCTATAATAGATATTATTGAAAGAGTGGGTAAACTTGAAATAATTCTGTGAATTATTCGATATCACTTTAGTTTCCACATGATAGCAGTTACACATTATAATTATAGACGAGATATTATTGATGCTATATATGGTGTATTGGCAATTTACCTTCAAAACCCCCAGGACAAATAGTTATTTTACTATCCTTGCAACTTTTTGTATGTTTAAAATTGTTTCTAAAATATAAAAAAATTACTATTCTCTTTCTAAATAAAATTCATATTTCTTTAGTGTGTCATGCTAAGAAATGTGACTGACAGAAATAATGCCTTTTATGATTACATTTTTTCACTTAATAATATGCATTTAAGGTTACTCCATGTCTTTTCATGGCTTGATATTTCATTTCTTTTTAATGACAAATAATTTTCTGTTGTCTTTGATACATCATAGTTTGTTTATCCATTCACTGCAGGACATCTTGGTTGTTTCCAACTTTGGGCAATTAGGCAGAAAGCTGCTATGACCATCCATATGCAGATTTTTGTGTGGACATAAAAAGGTTGCTAGATCATATGCTAAGAGTATGTTAAGTTTTGTAAGAAATTGCCGATCTGTCTTCCAAAGTGGCTGCACCATTTTGCATTCCCACCAGCAAAGAATGAGAGTTCCTGCTACCCCCACATCCTTGTCAGAATTTGATGTTCTCAGTTTTCTGCATTTTAGACAATCGAATGGGCACATGGTAATATTTCATTGTATTTCTTGTTTTGAAAAACACATTAGTAGATACTTAAAGCATCACAAGTGACTTGCAAAGTTTTCCAAGAAAAACAAAACAAGGTCCAAAATGTATAGCAGTATAAAGAGGTGCTATATGCTAGTTACAGATTTTTAGAAAATACTAACAAAAATATATGAAATTATTTAGCAATAGGAACAAGCTAAAGGATTTAAACACAAATGTACATGTTGTAATCATGCTGAAAACCAGGATGAACCCCTACCCAAAATTTGGTTCAGCTGTTGAGACTAATTGTTAAGGAATGAAAAGAGGCAATGTCTTCCAAGCTCCGTCCTATGTGATGGTGACAGTGCCTTCCATTAAGTATGTGAGCTCCACTGTTTTTGACTCACTTGATCCTAAGGAGCTCCCAGATGACCAAGGAAGTTGGAAGAAGGCTGAGCTTCTCCAGGACTATGGCATCTGGCAATAGACTAAGGACAGGAGAGGCCTTCCCCTCCTGCAAGGGGTATATACCAGAGGGCCCATTTAGGGTCTTGACCATCTTGCTGCATCTGTAGGGTTCTCTTTCATGAACTAAGCAAGGCCGTAAGAAGCTAAGTACACAGTGTCAGGCCCAGGGCTTGTGATAGTCTCTGTTTCCAGGAGAACCTAGTTTTATGGTTTTGTGGCTGCTTTAATAGTGTGTAGCACAAGGCCAAGGAAGGCAGTTTCTTGCATCAGAAATTTATGGACAACTTAAGGATATCATGGATGATCCAGAGATTCCAGGAGACATGAAATGATGTTGCTAAAACACCTACAGAGTAATGGTCTCTGAGGTCATTAATGTAATAACTGTTGTATTTTAATTGGGGTTTCAGAAGACTTTTGTTAAGGGAAGACCCACTCAAAATGGATCAATTTGCAAGTTAACAGTGCAAATACAATTAGGTCAAATTTGTAAATTTGTAATTTGAAGAATTTGTAAATGAAGAATTTGTTGCTTTCCAAATCAGAGTCTTAAAAAGAAGAAGAAGAAGAAGAAGAAGAAGAAGAAGAAGAAGAAGAAGAAGAAGGAGAAGGAGAAGGAGAAGGAGAAGGAGAAGGAGAAGGAGAAGGAGAAGGAGAAGGAGAAGAAGAAGGACAGGAGAGGCCTTCCCCCTCCCTGCCTTGGCAGGCTCCCTGCCAAGCAGAGAGCCCGATGTGGGCCTCGATCCCAGGACCCTGAGACCACGACCCAAGCCGAAGGCAGAGGCATAACCCACTGACCCACCCAGGTGCCTGTAAAATGAATTACTATTTAATATTTTCTTTTAAAACCATAGTTCAATATTTTTGTCATGAATTCATCAAATCACAAGAACAATATAATGAGTTAATTGTCACATCATAGGAAAAGGCAGTGCTCTCTGAACCATTTGGAATGAACTTCAAATTTTATGGATGCGTGTTTAATATTTTTCCCAAAAGGCAAGTTTGGTGAACATTTCACAGAGAGTGCAGGTCAATGTATCTAGGCAGGAGTCTAAGTGCTTTTGTTGAACACAATTGTTGCCTTCAGGTACTTCTAATCTAGAAAAGGAGACCAAAAAACAAAACAAAACAAAGGAGTTCCAACAGAAAGAGATATAATGAAGTCAGATATCCTTGCCATTTAAGCAGAGAAGAGAGAATTCTATATCAACAAAGATGGTCAAAATATGCTTTATAGGGAAAGAAGGACATAACTCTCATAACGAGTAGCAGCTTTTAAGCCAAGATTCCTTTGAGAGAGGCTACATTATATGTAAATAGTCCTTCATTATTAATATGAGAGAAGGAAGGGGATAATAAATATTTCTCACGGGTCGCCTGGGTGGCTCAGTGGGTTAAAGCCTCTGCCTTCAGCTCGGGTCATGGTCCCAAGGTCCTGGGATCGAGCCCCACATCGGGCTCTCTGCTCCGCAGAGAGCCTGCTTCCTCCTCTCTCTCTGCCTGCCTCTCTGCCTACTTGTGATCTCTGTCTGTCAAATAAATAAATAAAATCTTTAAAAAAAAAAAAAAATTCTCACACAAGGAGTGCAAAGTCTGTTCTCAATGATCTCTTTTGTCTCTTTTCTCTGAAACTCTTCTGTAGTATAGCCAGCCATGAAAAATGGTAGTTTTAAATCTTCTGACTTGAATTCCCATAGATAATGTGATTATTCTCTGTTGAAATCTATCTATATGAAAACCACAACATTAAGTCAATCTATACACTCTTCTTATATTAAGAAGAGTATTTATTTCCTTGTATTTGCATAATAGGTGTACTAAATTTAATATTATTTAATATTTTATTTTTTAAAGATTTTATTTATTTGAGAGAAGAGAGAGAGCATGCGCAGGAGTACAGAGTAGGGGCAGAAGGAGAGAGAGAAGCAGACTCCCCACGGAACAGGGAGCCTGATACAGGGCTCAATCCCAGGACCCCAAGATCATGACCTGAGCCAAAGGCAGACACCTAATTGAGCCATCTAGGTGCCCCTTTATGATTTAAGACTTAAAAGCTCTTCCACATCCATGTCTGTGCACAAAAGTTGTAACATATAAGAGGAAAATAATATTTATTTGATTTATAAACAAGCAAACATTTCATAAATTCATTAATGATATTGGATTTTTGTGGGGTTTTTTGGTTATGTTTCCATATAGGGAACATGTGGTGGGATTTTAATCTGGTACTATGAGCTACCTCTGCTATTTCCTACCTAGCTATTGTGAAAAAAGTTCTCAGTGTCAGAATTTTATCAACTGTCTTCCTACATAATCCTTTATTAATTTACTAATAAGCAATAATAATAGCAGGTATGGAAGGTAATTCAAAAACATTTATCACTTTTTATGTGCTGGAAAATGTGCTACAAATTGAAAATGAGCTGGAGTACAAGACACTCGAGCTCTTTTCCTCTTGGAGCTTCTATAGAATACAGAAATGAAAAACAATACAAAGAAAAGAAAAGGTAAAGTTATTTGGTTACAAATAAAAATAGACTTAAATTAGCACTTCTGTTTTCTCACTGAACTGAAATTGGTTTTGGGTTTTTCAAATTTTTAGATGTATACTTAAAATTTATTAAAGAAAATTTCAGTTGCAAAAAAAAAAAACTTTATTGAAGGATAGATTATTTCTAATACAAAGAATGTTTTTACAATATAACCACTAATTAAATGACCTATAAGGAAATTACTTACTCCTCATTAAACATTTTTGAGTATCTCTCTTATTTCCTAAACACATTTTGCAGATTAAGTGTCTGTACTTGTGCTTGAAACCTGGAGAGGGAGTCAAGGTAGAAGTGTGTACTTGTTATCTATGGCTCCATAAAAAAAGCAATACCCCAAGGTTTATTGGCTTAAAACACCGGACTTGATTATCTCACAGATTCTGTGGGTATGGAATCCAATTGTTCTTCACTGAGTGTTTCCTACTTAATTCTCTCATTAAATTATGGTCAGTTTGTTGGCTTGGACATGAGTTATCTCAAGGCTTAACTGGGAATTAAAAAAAAAAATATATGCTTCCAGGCTCCTTCACATGCCTTTGGCAAACAACAGAAGATACACTTCCAAACTCATTACTTCATGTTTCCATGGGCTCTCTCTCTCGCAACATGGCAGCTAGTTTCCTGCAGAGCTAGTGATCTGGGAAAGAACGAGATTAGGGTGGCCAGCACGGAAGCCACAGTCTTTTTATAACCTGACCTCAGAAGTGGCATACTCTCTCATCTCCCATATTATATTCATTAAAAGCAAGTCAATAAGTTCAATCTATGTTCAAGGGAGGGGAATTACATATACACATAAACAAGGAAGTGGAGATCATTCAGGATTAATTATAGACTGCCTACTGCAATCTGTCCTATCACCCCCAATAATTCATGTCTAACCTGCATGCAACATACACTTACCTCCTAAGGTCCCCAAAGTCTCATACTATTATGGCTCATAGCCTACAATGTCATCTTCCAAATTAGGGCTAGGCATGGATGAGATTCCTCAGCTATAGTTCTTTAAGCATAGCTCCTTATGTGAGAACTCACCTGAATTGTGTATCTAGGATAACACATAGACAATTATTTACTTCGTAAACCCCTAATATCCAATGGCCAGATAGCATAGAAAAACCGCTATAGATATTCCTGTTCAAAAAGGGTAAAAGGGAACTGTTTTTGGGATACCCGGGATTTGTTTTAACCAGGAATATGGTTAAAATATGGAAATGGGTATCATGAAGAAAAAAATGTATAGGCACAGTTCCCTATAAATAGGAGGCACAATACAACTTACCAGGAAGCACTGGAGTCAGTCAAGAGGCAGAGGTGACAAAGGAATCTGTGAGCTAAAGCCTTTTTGTGTTTTCTGTAGGAAGAAAGAGGTGAGATAGGGTATGTGGGCTTAGTGGCTACTTTGAACAATTTTAGCAAATTCTGAGTTGAATGGGCTGTTCCTAGTTGTATGGTTACTGGTCCTGGAGTGATTAGGGCAAAGGGATAGTGGCCCAGAGTATAAGAGACCTATAATCAAAGTGTTTGCTATATGAGCTCTGCATTGGTTCCTTTGTACTTGAGAGGTGCATTCAGGGACAAGTTGTTTATTATCTCTAGGAAATAGCTAACCCCAGGGACAGTCCTTCAGGCTGAGCAAGGCCCCTGATGTCAAAGCCATCAGAACATAGAATATAAAAAGATAGGTTAATAATGAGATAAAGTTGGGTCACTGATCCATAGCAGTTCTGAAATCCAGTTGGCAATCATGGGAACTTTGTTTATTAACTATTAATTCATGGCTCTTGGCATTCCCTTCTTTGGTGTTCATTTTTACCTCAGTATCCACTTTCCTTTTTCATACAAAGTAACACATGTTTTCAGCCCAGCAAATTTGTCAGCCTCAGTTCTGCTGGTGGTATTCTTGGATCAAAGGTCTCTTCTCAGTGGGTATCACCTCCATGCTTCTCAATTAAAGCAGGTGGTGTTTCTGCTTTAGACAAAACCATACCCATAAATCTCTGGGAGAGCACTGACCTATTTGGGGATCCTCCTGAGAGAGCCCAGAAACAATGTCCTTATGCTTTCTAATTCTCAAATGTTTGACAAGAAGATCCTGGAGGCATACCTTGAATCCTTTTTAAGGGCCTTTTGTGTAACTGAATATACAGAGGCACCACCTTTGATCTTTCTGAAGTATTATAAAACGTTTACAGTAATACCCTTGGCTTTATCTTTTGACCAAGTTTTCCTGGCAGTGGACAGGATTTTATGTCTTCTTAAAAGCTATTTCCTAATTTTAGTATTGCTGGCCATCTGGAAAAGTTGAGGATTTATAAAACCATCAAATCTTGGCTCCTTCTTGTTTAATAGTCCTTATTTCCATTTATCTATTTTTCTTGCATTTTACTGTAACAGCTAAAAGAAACATGGTGGCACCGTTGATACTTTGCTTAGAAATCTCCTTAATTAAATCACCTTCTTTGGGCATATTCTCTACCCTCTACATAACTGCAGGCAATATTGTTGCTAAATTTCTGTTTATATATAGCAATTGCCTACTTTTTGCTTGCTTTAGAAACTTTACATTCGCCACCTTCAAATTGCAGATTCCTACTAAAAATCCGCTTAATGCTATTTAGCTTTAGTTAACAAGTTAGTTGAAATCTTCTCACATCTTTCTACTTCCTGGTTCCAAAGTTATTTTCACATTTTAAAAATATTTGTTATAATGACACCCCTCTCCTGGAACCAAAATCTATATTAGTTATCTATTTCTGTGTAACAAATTACTCCTATATTTAGTGGCTTAAAATAGCAAATATTTATTATCTCACAGTTTCTGTGGTTAAGAATCTGGGTGCAGGTTTCTGAGTATCTGTGACTCAAACTTTCTGCTCTGTTTGCAAGCAAGCTGTTGGCTGAGGTACTGTTACCTCAAGACACAACTGGGTCTTAAAGATCTGTCTCCAACTCTCCCATTAGGCTATTGGCAGTCTTCAGAAGATCTGCACTCATTCATGTGGACCTCTACACAGGGCTGCCTAGTGACCCACAACTGGCTTCTCCAGAATAATCAAAGAGAGAGAGGGAGGATTCAAGAAGAAAGCCATTATCTTTTCATAACAATACCAGCAGAGGGATCCAATCAATCACTTCTTCCCTGGTCTATTTGTCAGATAGGACTAAGTACAGGCAAGGGAAAGTCATTACAAATGAATATGAACACTAGGAAGCAGGGATCACTGCAGATCACCATAAGGGTTCCCAACTAATGCAAATCTTGCTAATGATATATATGCAGATCTAGACCTTATCTTGAACAAAATCTACCAATCTATCTGTGGACTGTTTTAGAATTTCTGAAGATCTGGGAGAACTGTCACTCAGAATGGACGTTTACATATTAGTCAATATGAGTATGTGAGGTAATTGTTTCTCCAAGGATCTGGTTAAGTCAAAAGGAAAGATTAGGATTTGCTGTTGGTCTTACCACCTTAATTGATATCAAAAGCTGTATTCAAATAAGGAATGAGATATCTTAGGCTTCACTAAAATGAAAGAGAATGTAAGACAGTCAAATATCCTGTCTCTCTCTGCAGAGAATCCTCTTTATTATCTCTTTTTGATAAATCGTAGTCCCCTCCTTACCTGTGATCTTGCTTTCCAGAATTTTTAGTTACCAGAGACCAACTGTGGTCCAGAAGCAGATGATCCTCCCTTTAACAAATCATCAGAAAGTCAAGACTAGCCTATACATCACAACACCCATATAATTCACCCCACTTCATCTCATGACATGGACATTTTATCATCCCACATCATCACAAGAAGAAGAGTTAGTACAGTACAGTAAGATATTGAGACAGAGAGAGAGAGAGAGGGCGAGAACTCATTTCACATAACTTTTATTACCATTTATTGTTATAATTTTTCTCTTATTATTATTGTTAATCGTCTACTATGCCTAAATTATAAATTAAACTTTGTCATAGGTATGTTAGCACAGAAAAAAAAAAACATAGAATGTAAAATTTCAGTACTACCTATGGTTTCAGGTATCTACTGGGAGATCTTGGAATATAATCCCAACAGTGGATAGGTTGAAGGGTGGGGACTACTATACATCCACTTAGTAAATAGGTAAGAAACAGGTGAGTAAATGATGGAGGACATTCAGATGGGCAGTTGCCAAATATGTGGGTCATGTTGGGGTTAGAGGCAAAATAATGGAAGCAAGATTTCCTGACTAGTATAACAATTCCTGCATAAAGTGTAAGCATATCAGTCAAGAATTAGAACCACTAGAACCTATGGAGATATAATAAAAGTAATGATTACTGCTCTCAAATATGTTATGATGTTCAATACCCTTAAGATGATTTTTCAAATCACAACTGCAAGCATATTAGCATGGTACACTATGCATATGACACTTTGAAATATGCCTAACACAGATTTTTGAGAGATTGGTGTCCTATTTTGGTAAAAAATAGTATTGTTTTAATGACAAGTCAAATAATGGTTTAAATTTCAGCTTTGTCACTTATTTTAAATAATGATATGATTGTCTATCTTCTAAGATGTTCGTGATGATTATAAGAAAAAATAATATTAAAGTTCCAAATATGGCTTATTAAGTTAAAAAATCCTTAAAAATAACATTTTAACTATCCTTCCTATGTAGCAATGAGAAAGTGAGAAAAGCTGCTTGCCTATTTCCTTCTCTAGATGCCAGATTTTTATTCATTTGTCTTTTAAGTTCAGTCTGGTTATATATGTGTAATAATTCTTGAGAAAGATTTACCATATAACTTATTTTTTTAAGAGTTTATTTATTTATTTGACAGAGAGGGAGAGATCACAAGTAGGCAGAGTGGCAGGCAGAGAGAGAGGTGGAAGCAGGCTCCCTGCTGAGCAGAGAGCCTGATGTAGGGCTTGAATCCAGGACCCTGAGATCATGACCTGAGCCGAAGGCAGAGGCTTAACCCACTGAGACACACAGGTGCCCCATATCATTTAACTTATTGCATGTTCATTTTTGTATACAACGCAAAGACTGAAGAATTTGGGGTACCATGGCATTGACTTAGTTTAATTTCTAAAGAAAGAGCAAGTTGGTGGGTTTGATTGGTGTGCATTGTCAGGGCTGAAAAAAATTGTAATTTTAGGATGTGGGGTACTCACTTGCAAAGTAGCAGGAGAGCACAGATGAGTATGAAGAACCTATTTATATATATTTACCTAATAAATTAAATTTGAACTTGGATTTGATATAACTTTAAATTTTAATCTACTCTAGGTCAAATAGGTAAGAAGGTTTTGCTAGTACTTTTAAACACAATGAATTTGATAAAGCATAAGAGAAAAATGGAAAGTTGGCATATCAATAAGTGAAAAAGGGAATAGGTATAACACATTCCCTAGTGCTTAAATCAGTGATTCATAAGCCTGTTTATATCTTGTAAGTTACAACTGATTGAAATAAGTCATACAAAATATGTATCTAAATTAGTAAGAACCATGCTTGTATGTGTCGTTTAAATAGGTGTATATCATTTTATGATCTCATACAAAAACGTGTTTTGTTGGAAATTCAATTATAACATCTAAATGGCTTAGTCAAAGAACTTGTTGACAGTGTCTTTTTATCTGAGAAATTCTAAGGATTAATGATATGATTCCCATTGTCCATAATATATGTAACCGTTTTTTCAATAAGCAAACTAAGCCATTCCATTATTTCCTTAGATCTCTCTGAGAGAGGCTGTTGGTCCAAATTGTTGGCATTATAAAACCTCATTCACTTATTAATAGGCTGCTTTACTGGAACTGTCTACAGCTTAAACTGTTGAGCAGACCAATGGAAAAGTACACAATGGGAGTGGGTGAGTTTGCAGATGATCATGCTGTTCAGGATACATATAAGGCATTTTATATCCCATCCCCTTAGAGTGTTCAGAATCATCTGTTTCTAGAACTGCATGGATCTAATATTCTTGAGTTGAAACTCAGCTTGAAGTGTATTCTTTAGATCATTATGTCTCTGTTGGACATACTCTTTCATGCCAGCAAAATGCTTGGGAATAATCTTTCCACTCTCCCATTGAATTTTTCCATCTCTGTTTTTCAACTCCATCACATTTTGTGGACAGGCACAAAATTATCTTCCAGTTCTTTTTGGACAAGTTCCAAAAGCTCTTCCAAAGTATTTTCTCCTTCACTTGCTCTTGGCTCAACAGAAAATGCCTCAGAGTCCCTAATGGCTTTAGTGTCCACAGGAAGTCTTTATTTTCTTTCCCTGTTTTGACAGCAATTTATATTAGTATCTTCATTCTTCAAACTTTTTCTGAGTTATGTTCAACTGGATTTTTCCCCCCATCTCATTAAGTCTTTTCTCTTTTTTTTTTATAAAGGTGTGTTATAAAACCATCAGAATAAAAGTTACTCTTTCCACAGCCTCATTTATTATTATTATTGTACTGAATTATTATTATTACAGTAATTTATAATTTATCAACATATAAATTATATATCAATATATAGATATTTATATATATTATATAATATTTATATAATATAATATAAATATATAAATCATATTATGCAATAATTTATTATTATTGTACTGTAATTATCTAGCAAAACATGAAATCAGATCAAGACTATTAAGAGGAAATTTCTAATTTTGAAGAGGTTTGTATCCCATCTATTTGAAGTTAAGCAACTCAAATATGACTCACAATCCTAATCAAGAAACTAACGTTCTAGTAAATGGTTACAAGAATGGACAGTATATTCTACTTTATCTTAGTCCCTTTAGTAATGTTTCCATCAATGGTAGGTTATTCTGGAAAGAATGTACAAATTGTGATTCACTCATTTTGATGTGGGACCTTTCTTATAATTGAAGCTTGGGAGACTATACATTTTAAAAGGAGCAATAAATCTATAATTTTAGAGATGAAAGGGATTTGAGAGACAGACAGTGTGACTTATCAGTTTATTTTAAAAATGAGGAAGTGTAGTGCAGAGAGGTTGGGTGATGGTAGAAGACTATTATTGAGTAACATAGTGGAGGCCATAACCTTCTGTGGCTTTTTCCTCCATAACCTTTTGTCATCAATGTTTTGATGAGATTACTCTTAGGGTTCAAGTGTGGCCATTACAGCAATTTATCTGTTTCACTCATCTGGAAAACTTAACTCTTTTACTTTGTATGGAGCCAAAATAGAAACCTGGGAAATGGCAGTAGCATCTGGCTTCTATTACTACACCAAAAAGACTCCTTTCTTGAATGTTTATTCATTAACTTTTATTCTAATGGATGTGAGACTGATTTTTACTGCTCTCGAGAATATTTCTAATATTTCTTATCGCTCCACAAGTGTGTCCTTAGCATGGCACCCTTTTGTGATAGATTTAATTTCATGCATAAGGGAATCCCAAAGATATGAGGTTCCCTGACAAGCAGGCAGTTGAGGTTCACAGGCCACCCTGAGCTCAGGAAAAAGGGGCAGGGGTCTTGGGCTTCAAAAGGGTGGAAGACAATACAGGGGAGGAGCAAATGTTTGGTAAACAAATGTTAACATGCTATGAGAAGTCTTTCTTATGGAAAAAACAAAAACAAACAAAAACAAAAACAAAAAAAACCCTCTTCCTAAATCCCTTGGACCTTAACCATCTTCATCTGGAAATAATCCACATACCAAAGTGGCACTTTCTGGGGCGCCCTGCCCTGAACCCCATCAATAAAGTATATATTGCTGGTGGATGCATGAAAGTACAGAAATAGAAAATATGCATACAGAAAAATTTATAACAATCTGTCATTGTTACAACTTCCAAGGGTATCATCAAAGGACTCTTATTGTCGAACAGAATATTGAGTAATTCCATTGTTGTCCAACTTACCTGGTGAGGCATAAGTGGTACTCATGTGTCAGTGTACAATTTTTTGGTCCATTAAAGGTACGGTACTTTTTAAAGAGGTTCTTTACTGCATAGTTTGAGCAGTGCTTCTCTAGAGGAATGAGAATTTAAGGTTTGGTAGCTTATGTTGCACTGACTGCTTAAATATTTAGTTGGTTTCAATTCCCCATAGCCTGTTTTCCCAAGGTAGCACACAGTTCAGACATCTCTGCAATTATGGAAATAATTGCCTCGAGGACAGCAAATGCCAGTAAATATGGTCTTAATTCACCTGTGAGTCCAGCAGAAGTTACTTATTATTAATGGGTCCATTGGGTGGGAAGCTAGAAAACACAACATGCAACACAACCCAAGAGGCTTTCTTCCTCACTGGAGGAAAGGAAAACAATGGGGAAATAGGTATTCATTCACTGATTCCTAGAGGAAAAGATACCCTTTTCATAGAAGAGGGACATACTGAAGAATTTGCAGATTCTTTCTCTTTCTTTCTTTCTTTCTTTCTTTCTTTCTTTCTTTCTTTCTTTTTAAGAATTTGCAGATTCTTAGCAGTGTAGTTTTTCACAGGGAACAAAAGAATGAGGAGAGGAAGACAGAAAGGATTCTCCTCCGTGACACATCTTGAGATGACCCTGGAATTTAGAGTGTTGAAATGTGCAAGCAATCCCATCCTTTCTAAAAACATGTATAGCTATAGAAATTGTGTAAGGTTTCAAGATATGCTCTTGAAAATTAGGAAAATTAAAAAAAATATATATCTTAACACCAAAAATACATTCTATAATTACTGTAAAATTGAGCAGGGAGGGTCAGGGAAAGTGATGGAAACATCTGTGTTGGGGCTGAGATTGCTGAAAACAATTTTTTTGCTTGGGCAGCAAGCACTTTCAGGGAGGTTGTTAAAGCTGTCTGAGCTCATTCTATGTGTGCATTCTAAGAATAAGAACTCAAAGTGGAAGTATTAAGGTAAGAATACAAGAAAGACCCCTTAAAGGATTTAAAGTTGTCCTAAGCTCTGTAAGGATTACATATAAAATTTATAATAATAAATTTCATTTCTATGCTTCATTACAGTTTGGAATAATGTTCACCTTGATTGTTCTCATTTTATACAACCAGTAAATAAGAGTTATTATTTCCATTTCACAGGTGAGGGATTTGGAGTATCAATATGAATCAGGGGATCAGGACTCCACATTCTGAATTTTGGGTTGTTTTGTTTGTTCCTATAGCAATCTCTAAGAGAACATAGAATATGTGTTATATTTTCCTTAACTTCTTTCCTTTCAAGTTCAGGACACATGCTAGGTGTTGGTGAATAACAATTTCACTATTCAAAACTATGTAGACTAACCTTGACTTTTATTTTCTGCATTCTTACTTTTTTTTTTTTTTTTTTTTTTTTTTTTTTGGTCAAGGTGTCCTGCTTTCAGTTAGAGAACATTCCTTCTAAAGACATTCTAAATATATTTGGTCAATCTAAAGATGTTCTGTCAGTCAGAGAACTGTGACAGACAAAATTACATCTCATGTTTCCCTTTTTAGGTTGCTGTTATTGTTTTGATGTCTTTGTTTCATGACTTGGAAAATGGTAACCTGCATAAGTTCAGGGATGTTTCAAGATTGTTTGAAAATCAAAGAAATATTATTTTGGAGATATGTAGGAATTTATTGAAAATATGTAAAGGAGTAAAATCTAACCATTCCACCTGATTAA